>NC_137980.1:25017401-25097794 GCF_963924665.1 Micromys minutus
GGTTTACTCTTTTCATTTTATCGTGACCTTCTTAGCAGTTACCGATATAATCTCTTCGAAAAAAGAAACAAGCAACCCTCATAAGCACAGAGACCCAGCTCCCAGTGAGCAGTGGGGGTCACGCAGTGTAAATGAGAAGAGACCCAGTAACAATGAGGGGACGTGAATAATCAAGGCTGGGTCTCCATGGTTGCCAGGGCAGGAGATTCCTAATTATGTTAATAGTTTTTAATAGACTGATTCCCACCAAAAAGCCTTTGTGGAGAGACATCACCTTCTCTGGAGAGAACCACGTTAAGGAACAGCCAGAGTGCCGTTTATTTTCTTAACCACATTTCTGGGGGAACTTCTGGATGGCTTTGTGGTGGACCCCTTTGTGAGGGCTGGCTGGGCCTGCAGGTTTCCATCTCGGGGAGAGACAGGTAGCACTGGACGTGGACGGATAATGAAGATCAGGGGCTGGAGGCTATGACAGCTCTGGCAGCTCATGTATGGGGTCCATGCTAATTTTAGACAGAGGCATTGATGGATCCCAAAATCTCGACCACACATCCCATTAGCCTCTGTCTATGACAGAGGGAGAAGGATGTTTAAAAATGGTGCAAGTGCTGAAAGGGGAAAAAAGAAAAAAAGAGACTGAAAGGGGCAGAGCAGTCAAAAAACCTCAATAAAATATGAAGTCGCTTCAAAAATATTTCCTTGATATGCTGCTATTAAGTTAACCTTTTGGCTGGAAAGTGCGGCGCCAGCTCTTATTTTCCCAGACGCCTGAAACACAAGAGCCAGCTCTGAGAGACCCACAGCACTTAGCATACTTACGGACGGGGATCTGCCTTCACGATGGTTTCCAATCATGTGGCAGTTAATTATTCCACGAGACCCCTTGAAGCAACAACCAAGTAACATTTTACACAATTCCAGGAAGCGCTGTGGAGAGCTTCACATGTATCTAGATGAAATTGGGTGGTGGCGCCCCGTGTGCATGAGGATTGCTCTGATTACTCACAAAGATGCTGGAAGGGCCCCGGCATGAGAGAAGGGCCTCCAAGCCATTTTGTGGCTGTTCACCATGTCTCAGAGTGTGCTGCCTTTCTCAGTTCACCCTGTACTCCAGATCCTACCAGTCATAGAGAATCCAGGTAGATCCCGTTTGTCTTTCCTCCTATTGTGTGGATCAGACTAAAAATCATGGCATGTTGACTATAAATGACCTCTTTGGACAAATCAGAAAGCTGGTGTGAAGCAGCTCACTTCCACTCAGATCTCAGTGTCTTCAGTTTAGGGTTGACAAATTGTGCTGCATGGAGCTTGGAAACAGAGGTTCCCTTGACAGACAAGGAGCACAATTATCACAATATGATGAAGGAGTTTCCGTGAGTGCGTACTGCACCGTTAATTACTGTCCTTTTTCTACAGGCTTCTAATGTGAGGAAAAACACGGAATGACAAGTGTGGGAAAGAGCAAGCACTAAATTACTGTCAGAAAAATAAACGGAGCAGCACAGTGGTGCTCGGTGATTTACGGGGGCAATTAGTCACCACCCCACAGCGCTGCTGAGGATGGCCTGGCAGCAGACACATCAAGCCCACGAGGAGGAAGAGGCTCTGCACTAAGCTGATGACTCTTCAAACAAGAGAGTCCGTGAGCGCATGAGGGTCTGTGTGTTCATTCTGGGCGTCTACCCCTCACACTCCCCACCAGCTTGATAAATAAACAGACTTTTACTGCAGTATTGCGGTTCTGTGTGTTCAACACCTCAGCTGCAGCTTTCTTCTCTCTGGCTGCCCATGCCTTAAGACCCCCTCACTTTCCTGTTGACCTCTGGTATCCATGTGGGTTTTTTCTTGCATCCTTCCGTCCCACTCTACATCTGTTTAGAGCACGGTGCTAAGGAATGAATCCAAAGCCCCTCTGCTGGAATATGATGTGATAAAGGAGCCACAAAACAGTGAAGGAGAAGATAAACTTCCCAGTATTTGCACCTGTGTTCATTACCAGTGCATTGTCTGTGTATATGTAACAACACATTTGTTTACTTTGGGTATAATTAACCAGTGTAGATTTCTTTATAATTATCTACTATCAAAAGAAACCTAGCATGGCAGATCAGAGATCTACAGAGAGACAAAGACCACAGCTACTAAAGGCCACATCTGAGTGGGAACAGCAGCAAGGCTGCGTAAGGAGTCTGTACAGGTGACCAGAGGACACTGCCATTTCACATCTGAAACACCTTGTCTGCTAGGAGGGCATGCGTTTCCCATTTGCCTTCTTCCTGGCTTTAGCTAAAACACCTGCTCTGTCAGGAATGTGTTCAGTGACACTGCACACAGTTTGAGATTGAATCCCAACACGCTTGCCTTTGGCTTTCAAACCAGAGTTCTGAAGAGGCAGAACCATTCTGATGACCTGGGCATCTGCTGTGCCATTCAATGGGAATATGAACTTATTTCTCGCCCTTCCTCTCCCTCCTCACTATTTTCTCCCATTCCCCTTAGCAATGTGTCCCTGTGTAGCCCAGGCTAGCCTTGAACTCTCTATTCACCTTTAGCCTTACAACAAACAGCCTGAGAGTTAAAGGCATAGGCCATCACAGTTAGACACTGCATGTCTGTCAAGGAAGATTGGAAAGGGAGAAATGTCAGATTTTTCTTGGTATTTTCATCCACATTATTGAGCCATTTCCCCCCTCGAGTTTTATAAGCACATACTTTAAAAAACGTTAATAACATGCGCTAAGATTCGCTGTAGAATAACATTTTCACAACCACAATCGCACTGGTTTTCTCTTTCCCTGTAACAATGAAATCAGAGCCAACCGTCAAGGGAGACATGTGTTTCTCTGCAATATTTCAGGCGTATGAAATTACTCAAATCTTAGGGAGATACCAGAACCGGTATAATTAAAAAGTTTCATCAATTCACAAAACCCATTTTTAAAGTTGTCATGCAGTTCCCAGAGTTTCTTTCCCCCAGAGTCATGTTATGGTTTCTATAGACAGACAAACTGGAAAACACCACTCACTTTTTAAAAAAAAAAATTTAAGGTATAAAATCTCTACCTTTCTGATAAACTTTGTCCTTGCTTTGATTTGGGTGGAACATCCTAAAAATATTCCCTCTATAAGGGCGACATTTTAATATACATATTTTTATTTAGACGCTATGAATGTCTAAGCAGAATTTAAGGAGGAGTGAAAATGATGATTATAGTTATTTCCTGATAAAAATACTAGCCTTTTGTATCCAGATTGGGATATGTACGAATCACAAAACTTCCATATTCCTCAAAGAGAGGACTTGGGTCCAATGAAAACAGAAGGCTGTAGCCTTCTATGTGTGTATGTTTGTATAGAATATTTATGCAGTATCCTGACTTGGCTATAATCTATAATTCTTGGCTATTATTTCAGTTGCAACAATAATTTTTAGATTAATGGTTATAATTTTAGTAAGGCACACATGAAAAGTTTTATGTTCATGCTTGAAAGGAGGATCATTAAATATTCATTATTACTACTCAAATTAGGTGTCAGGCTCTACAGAACAGTTTCCCGTTATCATCTCACGAGTTTAGGTTCAGCAATAAGTGAATGGCAGGCAGTGTGTGGCTCAAAGCAGTGGAGGAATTGGGGGAGAGCTGGGCAACACAGAGAGAAGCAGTTTTAGAACCTCATTTGACATACTTATGTTGACAAATTAAAGGAATTATTGTATCATCAATAAACATGTTTATGTGTTGGGATAGGACCATGGCAGAATTTGATTTTAGGTGCTTAATTACCCCCATGATATTGAAAAACATGTTTCTTCCAAAGACTGAGCTATGGTAGTCATTTGTGTGCACATGACTTCATGAGAAAAAGCAAAGGTGCTTTTGATGGTTAACTTTCTCCATCTGTCATCAGACTCATCAGAAACAGAAGCATAAAACGAGTTTTATAAATATTATGGTGCACACAGAGATTGTATCTTACCAGTCTATTTTGGAAAGATACAGAGAAAATAAATGCAATTATATTTTAATGAAAAGGAGTATTTTGTTTTTTCTTCTGCACATACCTTGATATAGAGTTAGAACATTGAGAGAGCCATGTGTTGTTTAAAACAAATACACTAATCTTTTCATACTACTTAGTAATTTTAAATTGGTTTCTTTTCCATAGGAAATAACCATAAACTGATTCCAATCACACGTAACTTTAGTGGTTTTTTTTTTTTTTTTTTTTTTTTTGTCTTAAGGAGTCAGATTGTAGCCTATGAACAAATGCACTTCTGCATTTTCCAACATTGCATCTGGACTCTTCAGAATGGTGGTTTATTTTATTTTATTTTATTTTTTCTGCATGAGGAAAGGAAAGAATATATAGGTCCATGAATCAATCTAGGTAATGGGGAAGGTGGAAGTAATAAATAATACAGTAACAACCCTAAACTAATGAGCTGTTGCTAAGGTACATCTCATAGGCTCATCCTCTATATAAAAGTCACTAATGACCCCTCGGTGTAATCAGATGATAAAGCTTTGCCATAAGGCAACACCTGTGCAATTAGAACTACAGATTCCTTTGCACATTTCATTAATTTCAGGATTTTGTAAAGGCACAATGACTACACTAATAATCTAGTCTACTTGACTCCATGTCTACTGGAAACAAAGTGTCTAATTAGATAAAGGTAATTAATTAGAGATAAATGGAGCTAATCAGGCTCAGTTAACACTAATTCTCTGAATTAAGACATTTTGGGACACCTACTATCCCGCTGGCTTTGATATTCTACATGAAGTGTAAGTTCTGGAGGGATCAGGAATGCTGGGTTTGAGAACTGAGCAGTCTTTGATGGTGTATTTAGGCATCTGAGGCTGAAGAGTTTTCTTTCATATTGTGCTTTTTTAAAAAAAAAAAAAATAAAACCACCATTCTCTTGTGCTTAAAGAATTCACTTTGTAGTTCTTCCAATCTGTGCTAGTCTCCACATAAATTTTAATAACCTTTGCTCTCATTTTTTATTATCTGTCTAGCCCACCAATGTAAGAAAATTGCAAGTTGTACTAACCCTTAAATAAAGACTTAACTTGTTACATTAAAAAAAAAAATGTCAAAACTCATCAACCTATACCCTAAAATTCTGGTTTACTTTTTTTGGTTTTTTGAAGCAGTTTAAAAACCAGGGGATCTTTTTGTTGTTTGTTTGTTTGTCTTTTTAAAATCTATGTTGTCTTGGCTGTCCTGACACTAGCTCTGAAGACCAAGCTGGCCTTGAACTCAAAGATCAGTTTGCCTCTGCCTCCCAAGTGCTGGGATTAAAGGAATGAGATGATGCATCTTAAAATTTTGATCATCTAAATAGAACAAACACCTAAAATTTTAATCTTTTGATTCTGATTTTTTAAAGAGAACAAAGCTCTTTTCAGTTTGTTGCACAGTATGTTCTTCAACTGGGGAAATAAGAGGCTTTGGAGTAGGAAGTGCATTCAAATTCTGCCTCTTACTAAGTGAGCAGCCTTGGGAAGTTGCTTAACCTTGCTTATTTCCCTAGATTAGAAATGCAAATAAAGGGCTAGTGAGATGGCTCAGCAGTTAAGAGCACTGACTGCTCTTCCAGAGGTCCTGAGTTCAGTTCCCAGCTCCCTCATGGTGGCTCACAACCATTTATAAAAGGATCCGATGCCCTATTCTGGCTTGTAAGCATACAAGCAGACAGCAATTATACACAGAGAGAGAGTCTCAAATTCTCTATTGTGCAATGTGAATTTATCTACTTTTTAAAAGTGTTTAAGTTACAGTGTGTGTGTGTGTGTGTGTGTGTGTGTGTGTGTGTGTGTGTGTGTGTGTGTGTGTCAGAGAGAGGGTGAGGGAGGAGAGGGAGGAGGAGAGGTGTATGTGTTTAGTTCAGGAAGCAATTTGGTTCTGTTTCCACCATGTAGTTTCCAAGACTTGATTCTGGCCATCAAGCTTTTTGGCAAGTGTTTTCCCACACTGAGCCATCTCACCAACCTTTTGGTTTGGTCTTCTATACTGAAATAATTTTTCTTCTTGGTAAGTTGCCATAGATAGACTAGGAATAGACATATTTTCCCAATATATTACAAAACATGCCTTCATATGAGGTAGGCATTAAATCTGACTTCTGTGGTGCCTCATGGATGTGTCTAACCCTCTTTCTAGCCTCTGCTTCAACTCACTGAACCCATGCCTGGATTGTGCCAATAATCTCCTGACTGGTACCCAACTTAATTTCTTTCCTTTGTAATTAGATATCACCAAATCAATGTTCTTTATCGAAAACTTTCCTTATTCTTTTACCAAGATCATAAGTGGATTCCTTGGGAACTAGAACTCTGTCATGTAGGCAGTCAAAGCAGCCATGTCTCATCCCACAGCATTTATTTAGGCATATCTGTCTCCTACTAGCCTCCATTTCTGTTCCAGGATGGCTAGCTTTGGCTGACTATATTAAACTACACTTGCTTTCCTTAGGAGCTTATGTCTGGTAACTTTCCTTTCTCTTTTTCAAAACCCTTTTCAATTCCAAACCTTTCCTGCTTGGTGACTCTAGCTCACCAAGAGGACTCTTACCATGGAAGACAGACCCACAGTGGCTGTCAGTGACACAACACCACTAGCTTTTGTGCCACCCGAGTTCTGGGTGGTGCCCAGCATCTCTTTTCTTTCCAACAGTTTTGTGACCTGCTGGGTCTGGGACCATATCTCATTCTCCATGTGTTTTGTCTTGCTCACTATCCTGTTCCCCTCAACTCCACCATGACAGAAGAGACACACCAAACAATGTTTGACAACTGTGGAACACAGATCAGTCCTTGAGAATCCAGGTCTGAGGGATTTTTGTGGTAACTCTGTGCCCTTTTGCTGACTTTATAGTGGAGTGATCCCTGTCCTGAGTCTCTGTGTTTGGAGACAAAGATGGTTTTGATGAGAGGCCTGCTGTGTGTCCTGAAGAGTTTGTCTGGCTTGCATAGCATTAAACTGTTGCACTGGTTTTCCATGGAGAGTCCACAGCAGCAAAGTGAAAGCATGTGGGTTAGGTTGGCTAGTTGCAGTTATTGAACAAGTGCTCACTTTCTCCTCTGCATTCCATCTGCACCTTCTACACTAACTCTGAACTTGGCAATGAGATCTATTTTTAATCACTAAGAAGCAAAAATATTCTGGGCAAACCTTGAAAAAATACCCTCTGCTATCTGAGCTTTTACTCACTTGCTTTTTTGAAACCCTGAACAAGGGTGGTAGATGAGCCCAGGCTAGCCATTGGGTGGTAGACGAGCCCAGGCTAGCCATTGGAATCATGTTATTTAGCTGGTTGTCTTCTTTTCCTCAATCAGTGGTCAGTCCATGTACTGGCTGGTTTTGTGCCAACTTGACACAGCTGGATTATCACAGAGAAAGGAGCCTTCTTTGAGGAAATGCCTCCAGGAGATCCAGTTGTAACGTATTTTATCAACTAGTGATCAAAGGTGGGAGGGCACATTGTGGGTGGTGCCATCCCTGGGCTGGTGGTCCTGGGTTCTATAAGAAGGCAAGCTGTGCAAGGCAGAAGCAAGCCAGTAAAGCTGCATTCCTCCTGCCTCTAGGTTCCTGCCTCCAGGTTCCTGCCTCTAGGTTCCTGCCTCCAGGTTCCTGCCTCTAGGTTCCTGCCTCCAGGTTCCTGCCTCCAGGTTCCTGCCCTGTGTGAGTTCCAGTCCTGGCTTCCTTTGGTGATGAATAGCAATGTGAACGTGTAAGCTGAATAAACCCTTTTCTTTCCAACTTGCTTCTTGGTCATGATATTTTGTGTAGGAATAGAAACCCTGACTAAGACAGTCCACCCTAGAAGTAGAGTTACCTTGATTCTTAGCAACTGACTATTGAAGCACCCTTGAACCTGACTTAGCAAGGTTAAATCCTTGGTTAAGCCTACTTGTTTGGAGAAAAGGTGGCTTTAATGAGAAGTCTGCTGTATGTTCCTGAGACCTTCAAGGACTGACATATACGATGAACGCACACAGTAGTGAACAAAATTGGTAGCTAGTGAATTAAACTAGAAGTCTCAAGGTCACTGGGAAAATGACAATAAATGACGGATAGACAATATCCATTTTTAATCTCTGTAGAAACCCAGAGAATGTAGAACATTTGGTTGTCATCACTAAAGGATCACCAGCAGGAAGATGATGGTGCTTTCAAGAGAAATTAGAAATCGAAGTAGGCGTCTGAGCCATGAGAACCAGGAATGTGGGGTCTGGTTCCATTCTTTTGGGTTCATGTAGATCAAAGTTTGACTCAGGACTTCTAGAGAGGGGTTGGGTAGGGGTTGAGCATCTGTGTGCAAAGCACAGCTGATAGAGTCATATAGATTCAGCTGAGCATGCTTGCAGCTAACCATCGGGCCTGAACTCGGGGACCCCAATGAAGTTGCTAAAGAAAGGACCTAAGAAGCTGAAAGGGGTTGCAACCTCATGGGAAGAACAACATTATCAACCAAACAAACCCTCCAAAACTCCTATGGATGAAAACATCAACCTTTGTGCATACATTGAGAGACCTATTGATCCAGATGCATATGTAACTGAAGATACCAGTGTCTGGCATCAATGTGAGAAGAGGCTTTTGTTCCAGGGAGGGCACATTTTCCCAATGTAGGGGAATGCCAAGGCAATGGGGTGGAGAGGGTGATCAGGAGGGAGTGCACCTTTGTGAAGGCAATTGGAGGGGGAGGAGGGATGGGAGTGGGGCCGGGTAAAAGGATAACATCTCAAATGTAAATACAGAGTATCTAATAAAAAATTTTAAAAAATAATATAAAACAATATGTTGAAAGCATTAAAAAAAAAGTGCAGCTGAACTGTGACCTAATATGAGTATCTAAAGAGACAAAGGAGGCAGGAGCACAAAGTAGGGACACAGCCTGGAGAGAACTCAGAGCCAGTTCCTTAGAAGATAAGCTTGCAATGAAATGGTTAGTAATTTTAGTGCCATTCACGGTGTATGAAGACCGTCGCATTTTAATCTAGTGGGCTAGAGACAGTCTGGATCTTTGTAAGTTTTGTCACTTACAAAATGGACTGAACCACTACGGGATTTAGAAATAGTTCCTATCCGATAAGATGGAAAATGCATGTTGTTTTCACCTGTCAGGGAGAGAACCCTAGCTAGGGCCCACAAAGAGAGTATTACCAGGAGGACTAGGGTGAGGAAGAGCGTCCTGACGCTCCAGTGGACAAACAGGATACAAAGGGAGAGGAAGAGAGCGTTGTGGGGGTGACCTCACGGGAACATTGGGGTACCAAGTCTGAAAGGAACATATCTTGTAGATAAAGATACTTTGCATGTGTGTTTATGTAGGGGACCTTGTAATGGTAGTATAGTTAATTTGCTCTTAACTCCCCAGCAGTGCAATGTTGGGGAGTCTTGAATGATACACACGCACAAGTAGCCTTGTTTTTAATATGCCCTAGGCAGCTCAATGACTGGGCCACTCCCAAGCTTCTACGTTGCTAAGCCTCCCCTCCAATACTCCTAAATTATTATTTCCTAAAATTTATATTTTGTCTTTGCTCCCCTAGACCCAATCAGAGGAGGGGCCTCTGGGACCATTCTTCAGGCTCTCTTCCTGGCATGGGGATTCTCAGAACTTCTTCCCGTGGTCCCTTTGCCCAGGAAATCTAAAGTCCTGCATCTGTCTCCCTGCCCAGTCACTGGCCAACGGCAACTTTTATTCATCAATCAAAGCCAATTGGGCGGCAGGGAGCCTCAGCATTGTCCTACAGGCAGACATGCAGGTTCCCATGTAATTTTGGGAGCCAAATTAACACAAATAGCATTAGATCCAATCCACAACAGGCCCTGAGAGGGTCCGAAAAACTCTGAAATCAAAGTAGATTTCACGTCTCTGCCTTGAATCCAGTGAGAGGTAGCAGATACCATCTCACGTTGAAGATGGACGGTCACACTCTCCAAGTCCTGAGGGACTACTGCCAGGTTTCTTCCAGGCTTCTACTTAGTTCCTCAGACTTTCCTTATGAGCAGATGTGGTTACACACGAATAAAGACAGTCACGAACTTACCTCTGGATGCACACAGTATAGAAGGAGAACTGTTCACACTTGCCACACTCGGCTGCCTACAAGCGTGAGGTGCTGTGGGTTTCCGAGGTCTCTCTCACTAACCCTCTCCAGGTGCCTCTGAGCAGTTCTCAGTGCATCGTCCGGGCTCACCAATGTTCAAGATGGAAAGAGGGAGTGAATGAATGGCTTCCTAGTTATCTTTCCCCAGCTCTGGCCATTGTGGGTTCATTCGTCATGCAACTGACACCACAGTGCTGTAGCTAAAGCTCAGTTTGATCTATTTAAAGTCCTTCTTTGATACTCAGAGGACCAAGTTCAAACAACTTAGCTTGGATAAAGCAAGCCCTTCTGTAGAATTCCCACAAACCTTCCAGACATCTCGCCTCCCTCCACACCCTCCAGCCACAGCAAGCTTCTTCCAGGTCTATGATAATATGATATGAAGGAATGCTTCATCTGGACCTTGTCTGAGCTATTTCTCCCCATTCCACTTCCCCCTTCCACACCTTCCTTTGTCTACAGTCTACTCAAGCTATGTCTGAGTGATGTTTCCTCCACGAGGCCTTCCACCAGCTGAATCAAGGTCCAAACTTCTCCTGTGTCTTCCCTGGATCAAAGGAGAACAATTATCTGTGGACACAACTCTGCAACCATAAGCATGGACGGCAGAACTTCCTTGTAAAATCTCAGTGTGCCTCACACCAGCTCTTACTAGATGTCAGGAAGGATTTGCTCTAAGGCTACTTCATGCAATCAATCTTCTCCTCTCGTTCCCATGAATGGTGCTGGGTAGAGTGTTGCCTAAGTTATTGTCTTCATAAAACAAGGCTAAATCATAGTTAAAGGGACTTGGTCATTATTCGGCCCCACTATGAAATATGAAAGGAATGTTTGTTCTTACTGTAGGTCCCTAGAAAGGCCTTAAGTCCTGTTCTCAGTGTCTGAGAGAACAATGCATCACACACACACACACACATACACACACACACACACACACATTTTTTCTCAGGAGAATGCTCTGACAGTTATTTTCATCTGGTTTTGGAGAATCATTGGAAACTGCCCAGTGGCTGTGAAGACCCACCGTGATGTTATTTCTATATGCCCTTGTCTTCCACTTGCCAGATGTTTTCACATGAGCATCCTTCTGACCTACGTGCAGGCTGTCATTGGATTTGCTTTTCCTCAAGCTGCTCATAAAAATGTCCTCAGAACCAAACCTGTGTCTTTGAGGACAGTACCATGTTCTCCCTCCTCCTAGGGTCCCAGAGGAGCCAGCAGCATAACCTCCATGTTCAGAGACTCTTTAGGAATAAGCTCTTCCTGCAGTTCACTCCTGGACGTAGAGTTTAGTCTTCAACTGGGATTTGAGGTGAGATAGTACCAGGGTAGATAAATGGCCGTCTTTAGCCTTGAAAGATAACTTTCTGAATTCTCTTCCATGGACAGATTAACCCTTCCACCTAAAAGTAATATGGAAGGAAGAGGAGTCCTGCCTGAAAAACCACGTGCCCAGAGCCCAGTGAGAGTTTCCTGGATAGTGTATAAAACCAGTTCTTCGGCCCTGGCCCAGGAGGGACTGCGTCAGTGAGCAGCACCTGCTTTCCCCACTGGTGAGGACTGACATTCTCTGAAAGCCAGGCAGTGCCCCAGTCTGAGTTAGGGTCCCAAACATTTGCCTCGGGCTCACCAAACATCTGACTTGAGTTTCACATGACTTCTCTCACACACTGTCACTTATGACAGAGCATTTGTGACTCAGGTGTATCCTCTCAGCAAAATAAATAAATAAATAAATAAAACGAGGCTACTGCTCTTTGGTTGCCTGACAGGCCCCAGACATCTGGTGTAAACAGTGTTTATTTAAATATTTCTTCACAAGACAAACATACCCTTTTTTCACTCACCGGAAGAGCTCCATGAACCTTCTGATAAGCCAGCTTGAGAAGAAAAATTAAGAAAGCATTGTTCCGAGAGAAACTTAACTGCATTGTAGTTGCCAAATAAAGAGGAAGTTCTAAAATTTAATAGATGATTTTATTATTACTCTTTGAATGCAATTAGCCAGGGATGCACTTTAAACCGCTCTATTCTGGCTATTGAAATGGGTTTTATGGTTTACACTGGTGCCGGGGGTGGGGGGAAACCCTCTGTCAGTCTTTGGGCTTCTCCCTTGGTGTACATTATTACGGTCTCTTTAGAGACCAGCAAGCAATTTTGCTGTCACTGGTCTTGTTCAAATAGAGCATGTTTATATATGCAATTCTCTTGGGAAAGGGTGTCAGAAAAGGATCACCAGTTAGCAGCTGACATAGTTCCTACACACACATCAGAAAAGCTTCTCAAACAGCAAATGAACACATATATTTCATTTTTTTATGTGGCTGGTAAAATGCTATATTATTAAGTCAAAAGAACACATTTGTCCCATCTAGAATACTTCTAGAGGGAGCTCTCTCTCTCTCACTCTCAATACAGATGAAGGCCCGTGGTGCAACAGAAAATGCAGAAAACAGCTGGTTAGGACATTTGAGAAAGCAGGTTTGTAAACATCAAATGGCAGTTTTTCTAGGAGTTCTCAGCATATCCATGATCAATTCTCAGATATCTTAAGGTCCAATTGGGCTATGGAGAAAAGCAAAACCATGTGGTATTTAAATGTCTATATTGTTTTATTTCAAATACTCAATTCCCATCTAATCCTGTCATCAGACCACAGCCTTCATCCATTCATCTGTTCAGCAAACAAATATCTAGCAACAATAAATATGCACCAGGCTCTACTCTGGACTTATGCAGAAGGGCATAAAATACAGCAAGTGCTCGCTCCCTAGGAGACCGTCTCTTGTGAGAACACGAGAGAAACAGGAAGATCTAGTCACATAGGTTCCCTGCACTTATACTGAAAGAGCTTGGGTTTTATGCTTCCTGGGTGCTGGGTCCGCCTATCTGTCCAACACTGCCACCCAGCAGCCAGATGGTACCTGGTACACAGCAAAACTTATTGGCTAAATGAATTAGGAGTAGAACTCTTAAAAATTAATACAATGGCTGTCCTGTTCTGTTCCATGTCAGCTCGGCGCAAGCTAGAGTCATCTGAGAGGAGAAGGTGTTGCAATGGGCTGGACCTCTATATCAGTTACTAAGAAAATGTCCTAAAATCAGAGGTTCTGTAAGAAAACAGGCTGAAAAAGCCATAGAGCAGGCAAAAAGAGCACCCCTCCATGGCCTCTGCATCTGCACCTGCCTCAGGTTCCTTACTGTCTTATTCATGGTCTGTATTCCTACGCCAAACATGATCAAGAAGCACGTTGGGGAGGAAAGTGTTTATTCAGCTTACACTTCCACATCGCTGTTTATCAGCAAAGGAAGTCAGGACAGGAACTCACACAGGGCCGGAACTTGGAGGCAGGAGCTTATTCAGAGGCCATGGAGGGATGTTACTTACTGGCTTGCTCCCCTTGGCTTGCTCAGCTTGTTCAGGTCTACCAGCCCAAGGATTGGTATCACAATGGGCTAGGCCCTCCCATCCTTGATCACTAACTGAGAAAATGCCTTACAGCTGGATCTCCTGGAGGCATTTCCTCAAGAGAAGCTCTTTTTCATAACACCAGCTTGTGTCAAGTTGACACAAAACCAGCCAGTGCACTTACCCAGTTGACATCCTACCTTGACTTCCCTCAGTAGACTGGGGTTCAGGATATGTAAACTAAATAAGCCCTTCCCTCCTCAAGTTATTTTTTGTCATGGTGTTTTCTCATAGCAACAGTGACCCTAACTAAGATAGGGGCTAAACTACTATGTTGGCACTCATGAGAGCAAAAATATGAGAGCAGTTTGAAGACAACAGATTACATTTTGAATTGTGAGAGGAGGGTTTTGAGAAGTTACCACTGATGGAAGAAAAGCTTCAGAAGTGACGGAACTTTGGAGCTGGAGCATTGGTTGAGCAACAGGAGTGGTATAGGAAGAAAAACAAACGGTCAGTGGTAGGCTGCATCCTAGGCAACTGGCTCTATAAATACAGAATAAAAATTCTATCACTACTTTGTACAGGAATTGGCCGCATCAAGAATGAACAAGTTTGGTCAATAAGCAACTGTCTCTTCACTGGTCTTAAGGTATTAAAATAGCTTTTCTTTTATGTGTTTGTGTGATTATATGGCTGTGCTCTAGTTCTGAGCTTGGTGTCTGCACAAGACAAGAGGGAGTGTTGGACTCCAGAACTGGAGTTACAGAGGACCACGAGGTGCCAGAGGGAGCTGTGAGCTGACCCTGGACCTCAGGCAGAGCAATAGGCTAAGTGCGGAGCCATCACCCCATCTCTGCTTCCTCTCTCCCTCTCTCTCCCTCCCTCTCTCTCCCTCCCTCTCTCTCTCTCCTTCTTTCCCTTCCTTCCTCTCTTCCCTACTTCGTAAGTCTGTGGATGTGGGCTCCAGGCTTCATTCTAAATGCCTGAATTATCCAACTTTTCCCAGGTGTTTGTATCTCTCGCATGGGAGAACATGTTAAAGTCTTAGGAACCAATTCCCATAATTCTCTCTCTCTCTCTCTCTCTCTCTCTCTCTCTCTCTCTCTCTCCTTCCCTCCCTCCTTTCCCATTGTGTGTGCTCCCGTGTGTGTGTGTGTGTGTGTGTGTGTGTGTGTGTGTGTGTGAGCGCACGTGCTTGTGTGTACAGAGTGGAGGGGAAGCTCAGTGCCCATGTTTTTCTCAGTAGCTGTTTGTTTCACTTCTTTATATCAAGGTCTCTGACTGAACCTGGGATGTAGCTGATTCAACTATTCTGGCTAGCCGGCAAGCCCCAGGGAACATCCTGCCTCTGCCTCCCCAGCAGGGGAATTTACAGGCACACAACTATGCCTGGCCATTTATGTGGGTGCTGGGGATCTAAACTCAAGTTCCCACATTTGTGTGGGAAGCACTTTATTGCCCAATCCATCTCCTAGCCCTGGAATCTGAGGAAAATGGCAAAGATGGCCTCTTCTTCAGTTGCCTTGAAACACAAAGCCTAACAATCGGCTCTGATGGATTCCTGGTTCCCCTGAGGATGCTGGTCCTCGGGGTTGTATCACTTCTGAGCAGATGCAGGCTTGTGGTGAATGCTCCTGTTTCACAGTGCTCATCTTGGATTCCGAGATGGCCAATAGGGAAGATCCTTCATGACCAGCAATGTGAAACAGCCAAGCAGACCAGGTGTCTCGGCCTCAGCGAGGTGTCTAAGGGTTTCTAGACCCTAGCCTTCTCCTGCCCCATCTCTGACAGCGTGACAGAGCTGGTGGAGATAAAAGAGTTGTGTCTAGTTCCATGGCTTTTTCTTTCAGCAAAACAGAGAATGATAACCATCCTGTAATCATCTCCTCCCATCCATGACTCTCTGTCCTGCTTACGTGAATAGTCAAGAGGTCGAAGAAAAGTCCTTCTTTCTGTTAGTCTTTTCTTTCCACCGAAGTATGATATCTTCCCTCAATGAATTATATAAAAAAAATTATGGTGTAAGGGGTGGGGGAAAATTCCATACCAAGCAAACTGCTGATTTGCCCACATTATTTGGCGAGAGGATTTTTTTTTCTTCTCCCCTGAATCAGATGCTGATCATAATGGTCAAAACAATCCTTAGGACTTGCTCATTACCATTCAATATGTTCAACAGAATTATTAAATTCAGAGTAATATTGTGCACCTGGTTGAGACGACGGTGAGAGATTTGGCTTCCTGTCACTTCGTTAAGGATGGATTCCACCCAAGGGTGTACTATGAACTTGGCAAATAGCATTATAATAGTAAGAGACTATTGCCGATTGGGCGCCAGGAGTTGATGATTAAATTTAAGTGTGTACTGTCCACATAAAACAAATAATGCTCTTTTTTTAACTTTTACTGTGAACATTCATCACCAGTGCTGAAGATGCACAGTTGCTAATTATTGTGTTTTTAACTTGTAATATACTGTAAATTTTGTATAATACTACCGTGACCTTATACAGAATAGGAAAGATGACAGGAAGCTTGTAATTATTGTATGGGGAAGAAATGCCTATAATTATCTACTATTTTTAGGACCAACGTGCATGGCCTCTTAATTTACATAAGCTTTAGACATTCACACATTTTCTGTCTTTGCTTGTGGATGATAAATTTTGCTCAAATGAAATCAAGAAGATATACTGTTATGTGAGCGTTTGCTGGCGGGGGCTTGAGCACAAGGAGTAGCCTAGGCTGGTGCGCCAGCTAAAAAAGGGGCCATTAATTTAGATGGGATTTGTTTAAGGCAAGATTCAAAACAAAATAAAAATTAAAAAAAAAAATGTGGTTTTACTGCATACTAGGACCTGATAACGTGTGATTATTTTTTTAGAGAACTGGTTAAATTATCTTGTGGAAAAGCATTAACCTAACAAAGAGAAAATCTCCATGATATTTATCACATGGAGGGGTGATTATGACAGCATGTTCTTATTAGAGATGAATATTTGGTGTTCGTTAAGGTTGTCCCCTCGAGTGCTCAAGGACACCACACACGCTGCTGAGAGTTTGTTCCCTCATCCCATGAGCACTTGCTGTAGATAGGGGTGTCATCCCCAAACCAGGGGACTCTCCTAAGGACCCAGGCCTGGGAAGCTGAACCAATGGTAGCAATAAGTAGCAATGACAGAGGGAGTCGCCAGCCCCGATCCTGACCTAACTGGAGGGAAGGACAAGAATGGACTGGTCCCTGACAGTCTTCCTATGGGGCCCACTTTAGGAAAGCCGACAAAGCCTAACTTAAGATCCCTCCTTTATTCCGGAATTTTTCACTGAAAAGGTCAAAAATGACTACTGCACAAGTAGCCTGTTTTCGTAAAGCATATAAATGTTTTAAATGTTTGTTGTTGTTGGTGGTGTGTGTTTTACAAAATGGATCTTACTTTTGTTATCATCCTAGAAATGACAAATATGCAGTTATGGCTTATTGTTCTACACTTTATTTTATTTTTGACCTGGGTTGGGGATGTATATGAACACAAATGCAGGTACCCGGGGAGGCTAGAGGCTTCAGATCCCCTGAAGCAGGAGTTATCGGAGGGTGTGAGCTGTCTAACATGGGTGCTAGGAACTGAACGTGGGTCCTCTATAAGAGCAGTGCTTTTATCTGCTGAGCCATCTCTCCAGTTATAATTATAATTAAATGGTTTGTGTATGATAGTTAAAACAACAACAACAACAGCAAAGAAAGAGTTTCTTTCAGGTCTTTCCCTAAACTTCATATTTTAAAATACAAAATATGGTTGATTGGAGTATTAACAGCCATAAATAAGAACTTCTAAATGAGAGGCATCAGCAAGACATTTAGACACATATTATTCCCATGGTCTCTCAACATACCTTCATTTTGTCTTTTTGGATGAGGATTCAGCCATTAAGCTGGGCTGTCTGTCGGACTGTTTGTCCCGGCTGCATTCCAGCTCTGTTCATTGGCCTGGACATGGATTTGCTATAGAGATCCACCCATTAGTTGTAGAGTTCCACCCATGTGCTGTAGAGATCCACCAATGTGCTGTAGAGATCCACCCATGTGCTGTAGAGATCCACCCATTTGTCCGGGTGCCATATGAGCTCCTTCACTCTTGATTTACTATTGTGCTTTTATGGTTGGTTCTCACAGGTTAAATTTAGTATTTCACCAAGAACTTCAAAATTATGACAATTCTGTGCTCTCATTCTCCAACCTCAGTTAGGTTATATCAAGAGTAAGTTTCAGCAACTCTTTGGTAAGACTTGATGAACTTGGACTTGACTAAAACCCCCTTTGCAAACTTTTCCTTTAAAGTGCCATGTTTTGGATTTCAAAGATACAGGAATCTGTGGGTTTTCAGTGATATCAACTTAGTTACTAGGTCTCCTATTCACATTCAGGCAAGCATTCAGGAATCCTAACTCCCTACACATTTTTTTTCTTTTAAATTTTATAGCATGTATACTCACACACACACACACACACACACACACAAGAGCACGTGTGCACACCCCTGCTTGTCTCCTTACCGTCATTGGATCATCAGCCAATTCGGTCCACAAGGGCAGTGGGAGCAGAGACATTGAACAGGGAGTTTGGAAGCCCCGTGATTACATGAATGACCACACTGGACCAATTATCAGTAGGCAGATCAACTTTACTTAGGGTGATGGAGGCTTATAAAGTCTTGGGGGGACTGAGGGCAAGGACATCCAGGATAGGCAGTGGCCATTGGCTTGGAGCTTAGGGTACCTGGCATACCTCATTGGCATGGGGAAGCATTTCAGGAATCTCAGGTGTAGGAGAAAAGAAACTGATCCTATAAACTAATTGAGGTCATGTGACAGTCCTCAGGTAGAGGTGAGTGTGGGGGCTTGACTCCAGCCAAGGTCAGAGAAGGAGAAATTCTAACAAAGGGAGTCTCTGTTACGTGGGGAGCCCCAGAAGGCTATACTGTCAATGGTAGACTTTAACCTTAATTAGCAGTTTCCCCACACATACATGTGTGTGTGTGTGTGTGTGTGTGTGTGTGTGTGTGGACAAGGCAAATGAACCAGCAAGCCACACGGATCCCACTGTCTCCACTTCCCCAACACTGGGACTACAGGAACACACTCCGATAGCTGGCTTTTTCCTTCTTTCTTTTTTGTAAAGATGAATTTATTTTTAGTTTTATGTGCATGGGTGCTTTGACTGCATGCATGTCTGTGTGAGAGTGCATTCCCTAGAACTGGAGTTACAGACGGCTGAGCTGCCACACGGCTGTGTGCATGTGTGTATTTCCCCAGGACCTCTGGAAGAGCAGCCGGTGGTCTCTGGAACCATCTCTCCAGCCCCGATGGATGCCTTGTAGGTTCTTGGGACCAAACTCAGGCTCTCTGCTTCCGCTGGCAATCACTTCTCTGACTGAGCTCTCTCCCTGGCTCCACAGTAAATCTTGAATAGAAGGCTGCGCTATTTTTATGTGAACTTGCTTTGGAATGTTAGAAATGGTATTCAAATTTATTATTGCTGAGAGCAATGCCTCCCAGAAAGTTTTTGGTACTCTTAGTCACTGAAACTTTTCTCTTCCACGGTGCTTTAGAAGTAGAGAGACAGAATCAGAATCCTGGGTTTGGTGCTCTCGAACTTAGATCACCACTGTCAGGACACCAGTGTAGTTCCCCTTGCTTTCCCAGACCTTGGCACTGGTTGAATCCTGGCTAGAAGGAAAGCCCAGAATGAAAGATGCCCAGGCAGTGGGAACATCTACTCTTGAGCCAGGAAGTAGATTCTGAATGTCTGTGGCTGGATTCCTAGAACCCAGGAACCAGGTGCTAGGTCAGAACCATGAAGGTGACCTAGAAGTAAGAAAAAGAGGCAGAAGCCGAGCAGCCCCCTTTAATCAGAATAGCTGAAGGGCCGAGGTCCTTGCAGAAATGGAGACTATGGTATACGGGTCTTAGAGGACAGAAGAGAGACCCGCGTTGGGGATGGCAGATTCCATCTGCTGGTCAGTTCTCCTGCTGTCTGGAAGTGGCAGACATAGGTGTTTGGTGTGTAGGTCCATAGGTGTCACCAATCCAGTCAACTGTCCTGTGTGAAGCATCTCGGTCCACCCCAAGATTTTAGGATGCTAATCTTTCACCAGGCACCCTCTCTTTAAATCCAGTTTTGCCATGAAAGGGAGACTGTCTTCAGTCAAGTAGCAGAGAAAATAACCACAAGGGAGAAGCCAGTTTGCAGAGGATAAATCCAACACAAAGAGGAGGTCTTTGTTAATTTGATTCTCTGTGACTTCACAAGACGTTTCTCCACAGACCTGACCTGGCATGGGACAGTGGGTGTCTTAAGAAAGAGATGGCTCAAGGACTGTGCAAAGAGTCCACAGACAGGTTGGGAGTCTATGCTTGAAATATGACCCTGAAATGTGCTCTGTGGCTAATGTGTGCATGCGTGTGTGTGTGTGTGTGTGTGTGTGTGTGTGTGTGTGTGTGTGTGTGCGCGCGCGCGCGCGTTAAGGATTGGGAGGTCAGGTGAGTATAAATAAATAAATGAGGGAACTCAGAGGAACTAGTCCTTCAGGAGAAGTAACAGAATAAAATGCTGTGACCCAGTTGCCCCTTGGAGTTAAGCACACCAGCTTGGGGTCAATTCAGAAGAAGTCTTAGCTACAAATTCCACAATACAAGTCCAGCCCCTCCCAGAATGCACAGAAAACTCTCTTGTCAGAGTTTGGCAGCCCTGGGGACTTTTGATTCCACAGAGCTTGAACTGCAGCTTGTTTTCTCACCAATGCTGAGACCCATTTGCACAACAAGGAAAGAGACAAGGTAAACAACTTCTTTTGGCAACTTTCCAAGGTCGTTTTTCTCTGGATGGCATCCCAAGAACTCCCTGACACCACCTTACCCAGGGGTGAACTCAAACACTGGGGATTCTTTCAATATTCAAAAAGGGTCACTTCTTTGAAATGTGGTGATTCCCCCAGAACAACTTTCTCATTTAAATTACATGGATATCAGAGGAGCCTGGGCCAGGAGGTGAAGCGGAGCAAACTCACAGTCTTTGACTACAAAAGCAAATGCATATTTTTTGATGAGCCTGCACAGCTGCCTTTGCAGGCACAGAGCTCCCCGTTCTCTTTCCCCTTGCCTGCAAGGACTGTCATAAGCAGGCACAAACAAACGCCTTCATTAGTCATCCTGGTCTCCGGCCGCACTAAATCTTTGTACGCGGGGAATTTGCTGTTTTGTTTGGTTGGCAATTGCTTGTGCTAATGGATCATAAGAATCTTCCCTGCTTTGCATCTTGTGATTGTTTTAGTGCGAGTGAGCACTCATTAGAGTCACAGTTGCTATAAAAACTAGAGACAGGAGAGGAGAGTGGTCTTCCATCATCCTGACCTTTGGTACACTGTAGCCCATGTTCTACTGTGATTAAGAAAGTTACTTCTCTGTGGTTTCGGCAGCCTGTGCCACTGTGTTCATCCCAAGATGATATATACCTCCCTCAGAAATTAGGGTAGCAGTCTCCTCTCTGTTTCCATTAGAGTGATCATACCACACAGAAAACAGCAAGGCACAGCGGCTTCTCCAAGACTCTGGCTTGCATGATAACTAAACAGCTTTTTGTGTTGCGCTAGGAAATCACTGAGCACACACTGAGGTATGAGGAGACTCATACCTCACAAGAAATTCCCAAGGGAATGGCTAGAAACCCAGAAGAGATAGATAGCAAGTCATCTGTCTCTGAGCCACCGATCCTCTTGATTCTCTGTCAGTTTGGCCACCACTGTCGTCCGTTACCCTGCCTTGGGCATCTGTTACTGGATGGTGACCCTTCCACTTACTAGCACCACTCCAACCCAGACCAACAGTGCCATTTCCTCCATCACAGTACCTCTAGTTTGGCATCCCCTACATGGGCTGGGCACTATGCCAAATGTCTATGTGATCAAGCAACCACGCAATGAGGTGTGTACTTTTGAGTGGTAACTTCTTGGTATCTTGCCAACAGTCACATACTAGAAGATCTGGGGTCACCAGTATGGAAGACCAGTTGCTCTTATGATCCCAATATTTTTGCCCCTTTCTTTTAGTTAGGGTTACTACTGCTGAGATGAAACACCATGACCAAACCAACTTGGCAAGGAAAGGGTTTATTTGGCTTATACTTCCACATCATTGTTCATAGTTGAAGGAAGTCGGGACAGGGACTCGAACACATTAGGAACCTGGAGACAGGAGCTGATGCAGAGGCCATGAAAGAGTGCTGCTTACTGGCTTGCTTCTCATGGCTTGCTCAGCCTGCTTTCTTATAGAACCCAGACCGTCAGCCCAGAGATAGAACTATTCATAATGACCTGACCCACCATCAGTCTCTAATTAAGAAAACAGCCCTACAGGCCCACCTGCAGCCTGATTGTATTGAGGCATCTTCTCAACCGAAGCTCCCTTCTCTCCAGTGACTCCAGCTTGTGCCCACTGACATCAAACTGGCAGCACACCCTTTCTGTGCCCTAGCCTTTCATTGCCTGATTTTAGTTCTTTTACCAGGAGGAGGAATCCATTTCTCTTCCTTTGAGTCTGGATTCAGCCATGCATTTTGATTTCGACCATGGCATTATAGCAGAAGCTGTACAAACAGAACCTTAAAGAGTTACCTACATGTTTTCGTTTGTACGTTTGTCCCCTCACATGTCCAGACAGGGTATCGGAGGATAAGCAGAGGGCCCTTGATCAGACCGGGGTCACTCCATTTGTTCCATGCTTGGTCACCGATGACCAGCGGATAACCAACCAGTCTCCGGGCGAGTAAGGACAGGATCTGCCCACATAGCTAGGGTCTAAATCCATTGCACAATGATTTCGCATGAGTTCATCTTCCTGTTAACACCCAACCCACACTCCAGTTAACCAACTTGCTTATATTAGAGTTCTCCAGAGAGAAGCAATCAATAGAGCAGTCATAGGTTGTTCTGGTTTGCTTTTTTGCTGTTGTCATTATTGCTGCGATAAAATATCACATAAGCAGCTAAGAAGGATCATGTAAGTACATCTTACAGGTTACCGTCAATCACTGGGGAAAGCAGGGACCGTGGAGGTATACTGTGCTGGCTTGCTGTTCATGACTTATTCAGCTTGATGTATGTGTATATATACACATATGCACATATACATGCGGCGCGCTCCTCAACCAGCGAGGAAAGATGACCACCACCAGAGGATTTTTCTCAGATCACGCTTTATTGTGGGAGCCTCTTGATTGAAGGGGAGAGCAGGAAGCGAGGGGGACCCGAACTACCCTAGCTGTCCGCTTATATAGGGAGAAGCGCATACGGGCTTGCCATGATTGGTTGTCACCAGTCTGCTGACACCAGAGGCCTCGGGATTGGCCGGAGATAGGTTATGTACTGTGCATGCGCAGGGTGCAGCACCTTAGCTGACAAGAGCATTACTATATATGGAGTTGTTTACCTCAAACTGTGAGGGAGCCAGCACTATCTTGTAATGGCATCTGCATTCGGCTCCCCACAGTTCCCCCTTCTGTTTTAACTTGAGCAAAAGCAACATCGGACTTACTCCCGTACAAGTCCCCACCTCATGATGTGTGGACTGCTCGAAGGAGGCCTCGTCCAAGGCTCACCTTCTCCCGTGCAATGGGAACTAGCCCAGGGAGGTGCAAAGGCTACGCCAAAGACCGGGTTTTACACGCGCCTTCCCCAGTGCAATGAGACAACGTGGTCTCGTGGGGGTGCAAAGGCCGCATGTGCAACCTAACTTAAGTGCTCTTTAAGGCTGAGAGCCAAATTTGGGGTGAGGCACCATCCTCCAATGCAGCGAATGCCTGGGTAATAGCAACCTTATCTAGCTGAGTCTGGCCGGCACACCAACCATAGACAAAGTATGCGACCTCCCAGACAGCAAGCTATAAACAACCCCACCCCCACCCATTCTTTAAAGTAGGACACAGCAGAGGAGATCCAAGAGGTAAGTCCCTCAGCAAATCCAGGATCTACGCGAGTAGCATTGATTGCAGTCACTGTTCTTCTTAGTTCGTCAAGGTTGGCATCAAAATTTTCGGACCAATTTCCTGCAAGGTATAAAATCTAGAAATTGTCCTAAAGTCAAACATGCCCAGGCCACCTCAAACCAATCTGTGGGGGTCAAGGCTGAGGTGCAGAGCTGGCAGAGGAGAGTGATGGTATAATTAGCAGTGACCCCATAATTTCTAACTGACTCTACTAAATCCTTGAGCTGTTTGTAAGGAACAGGCTCGTACAGTCTCTGATGAGTTTGGGGGTCCTCAAAAACTGGGAAAGCAGATGCTAGACGTTTCCCGTTTAATAAAATGGCAACCTTCACTCACCTGAGCGTAGGCAGGGGGTGCAGAGGGCAGAGGCCGGGGGCCCGGCAGACACCTAGGCCCTTCGTCTGTCTCCGCTGAAAAATTATAGGCAGGAGGCCGATAACCCCCATACCTGTCACTTTCGTAGCTCGCTGCGGCTTCCTCTAGGTCTTCTTCTTCTTGCTGGTCTAGCTCATCATCTGTTAATTCCAGCATAGCGAACTTCTCAAGTACGGGATACAAGGTACCCTTACTTTCTTGTTCCTTTTGGTTTTCTTTTTCACCTAAGGCACTATTTTAAGCTTTTGTCTTTGTTTTCCTTTTTTCCTTTCTTCTTAGGCCTACCCAAGTTTTCCCCTTTTAATTCAGCTTCTGAGGTCTCTGACAAACTATCCTGGTAATCTGGTACCTGGTTAGCGCTCTGCATCCTTCCCTACACCGCAACCAAAAGCAGCAGGCAAGGACAACAATCACCCAAATCACAAACACAGCACAGAGAACCAGGGGGTCGAGAGCCGCAAGCAACATACCTGGGAAAACTTGACTTACCGATGTCGCCGCTCCTGCGTGTTGAGTTCTGGATCCTCTTCTGCCCCTCACACAGTCCCGGGTTTTGGCACCAGATGCGGTGCGCTCCTCAACCAGCGAGGAAAGATGACCACCACCAGAGGATTCTTCTCAGATCATGCTTTATTGTGGGAGCCTCTTGATTGAAGGGGAGAGCAGGAAGCGAGGGGCCCCAAACTACCCTAGCTGTCCGCTTATATAGGGAGAAGCGCATACGGGCTTGCCATGATTGGTTGTCACCAGTCTGCCGACACCAGAGACCTTGGGATTGGCCGGAGATAGGTTATGTACTGCGCATGCACAGGGTGCAGTGCCTTAGCTGACAAGAGCATTGTTATATATGGAGTTGTTTACCTCAAACCTTGAGGGAGCCAGCGCCATCTTGTAATGGCATCCGCATTCGGCTCCCCACATATACACATATCACATATACACATATGCACATGTACACATATGCACATATGCACACACACATATATATACATGCATCAGGACCACCAGCCTAGAGGTAGCACTGCCCACAGTCAGCTGGACCCTCTCACATAAACCATCAATCAAGAAAATAACCCCATACACTAACCTACAGGCCAGTATGATGAAGGCATCTTCTCAGCTGAGACTCCTTCTTTCCCGATGACCCTACCTTATATCAAGCCAACAAAAAGCTAAGCAACCAGCACAAACAAACAAGAGACAGTTTATTACAGGATGGCTTACTTGATTAGAGAGGCCAAGAAGGTTCATGCTAGAGCATCTGTAAGCTGCAGAGTCTGGGGTTTGTTCAAACGCAAAAGACTTAGGACAAAAGAACCCAATGGTACATTTCTCGATGTCATGTCAAAGGCCTAGGTTCCTCTGGGGCTGCTGATAAATTTGACTCTAAAGATGGAGGCGCTCTAAAGACTATGGAATCCTCACAGTCAAGAGCATCCTGCTCTAGGGAAAGACAGAGCTCATTTCCCTTTCGTCTACCTGTTGTTTTCACCTGACACCCATGAGCCCCTCTGTCTCCTGCCTCATGCCAGCCTTAGCTAGAATCAACTTAACAGACAGGTCAAGAAACAGGCTTAACAGACACCAAGGCATCTTTTCTAGTTAATTTTCTGTTGCTGTGATATAACACTATGCCCCTCAGAGGACAGTCATGCTAGACTCCTGTCTGCAAGCATAACAGAGGATCGTTAACAGTGTCAGGGATGGGTCTCAAGTTGGGCGACTTATTGGTTGGCCACTCCCTCAGTCTTTACCCCTTTCCCCACCCCTGCATTTCTTGTAGACAGGATAAATTTTGGCTCGAAAGTTTTGTGGGTGGCTCAGACAGAGAACTCTGGTAATAAGCCACAGAAAATTTGCCAGAGCAAAGTGAACCCTCCACAGCACTGAGAGCCTCGGGCATTTACCATGGAGTCAGGAGCAGCAGCTTCCAGGGTCCATCACCCTGGAAACCAGAAGGTAGGTCTGAAATGATGCTTTCGAGATTGAACAAAATGGCCAGTGACTCTGAGGGGGTCACGATGGGTATTTCCATGGGGAAACCTGATGTCCAGGTAGTTAAATACTGACAGGTCTGAGGAACGCTGAGGGACACTGTGCAGATCGCAAGAGGAGCTGGTTGTTCTGGAAGGATCTGCACATTCAACAGCCAGCCTGGGCCAGCAGAACCATGTGTTCTAGGTGATGCAAGCCTGGACTAATTGCCATGTGGTTGTCATAGCTGTAGAGGTGCTCAGAGGTCAGAGACAGAGAGAAGAAAGGTTTTTATTCTGTAACCTCGTCTTCACTGCCTAAAAGAGGTGTACTATGGCTTCACATCTGACAAGTAGCCAGTCCATCTTAACAAAACACTGAATAAACTCAGAGAAAGACTCAACAACCCTCCTCAGACCAACCAGAGAAGTACATTCACAGTCAATAGCATGGCTCTCAAAGACAGAGAGCCAGCAGGCACATCTGAAGAGTCACTGCTTGCCAAAGCCAAAACCCCCACAGAAGTCACTGATGAGGCACCACAAGTGAGGTGCTGTGGCTGGTGCACACAGAAGCACTACACAGAGAAGTCCCTGTGAGCCGGAACTCCACCAGACACCGAGTTCTGCCGGCCAGACTGAAGTCCTAGCCTGTCTCTGTGCTGCCCCCCCCCCCAAGAGCAAAACTAGCCACTCTAAAAATATACTTGTTCTTAACAAGATACATCTTTAGAAAAAAACGATTTTCCCTATTAAACAGGTTCACCTACTGGAAGTCTGACTGTAAGGTAAGCATAGAGAGGAACTTGTGTGGACATGTTTCTCCTCATGGCATGGGGGAAGACAAATGTGCAAAATCATTACAAACTCACACAGGAAACAAATATCACTCTATCACTCTAGATACCAGGCCTCACATCACACAGGGAGAAAAGCCGGGGGCCCCTGTGAAGGTCATAGTTCAGGATCACAGATGTCTGTGAAGGCTGAGACCTGATCTGGAGATGGCTGGCAGCAGGCCTTCGTTCCCCTCTTCCTCCTGCAGCACAAAGGAGCCAGGCACCTCCAGCTCCTCTCACCCGGCAGATCATGTCCGGATTCCAACCAAAGGTGTTACCAAGATATATTAGGAAAGGAAAAGCAAATGACCAGCAACAACACCCACCACATAATCCGAGGAGACACAACCACCAGATTCAGGTGTGGCAAGGTTGTTGTAGCTATTAGATGATGAATTTAGATACACCATGACTTTTCAGCTGAGAGGCCTAAGGGGAAAATGAGACAGCATGCGGGAATGGCATAGGTACGGGTGATCTAAGGATAGAAAATGCTAGAGAATAAACATGATGGAAATTAAGAATGCCTGGCTAAATTATGAAATTAAGAGATGGCTTGGCAAACTGGATAGCATGCAGGAACATGGACAATCTAAGGAGGATAAAAAATGCTGTAGAATAAACACTTCAGGATAGAATGTAGGAAAGCAGGGCTAGGGAGACGGCTCAGCAGTTAAAGGCTAGGCTCATAACCAACAGCATAAGAATGATTTGATAGTGTTTTTAGTAATCTAGACTGGAGCATGTGATTCCTTTATCCTTTTTGCCCAGGAATATTGATAATTGATACCATGTTGCATATGTTAGGAAAATAAAGTAGGGATACAAATAAAACATTTACTGGTAATAAATCATGAGTTTGTTTTAAAAACAATTTGGGCATATAACTTTACAGTTTTTAAAGACTAAAGCCAACTTATGTAGTAACAAGGTAGAGGTGCTCCTCTGGCTGACACAATCCAACGGTATGCTAATGAGGTCCTTATGTGATATGAAATGACAGGAAGAAATAGCCAAGTTGTTGTTCTCTATTATTGAGCTGTCATGTTTCTGTAAGAGCAGAAAACTTTCCATGTACAGTAAAGATGCTGGAGCCCATGACGACTCAGATAAAAGCAGAGGTGCTTCAGGCAGTGTTTGTGCCACCGTGCGGTGTGGTGCTGTGCAATACACCAAACACACGTGTTGTGCATGGAATACCAGCTGCAGTAACGCAACCCGTAACGCATGATGGGTGAGAGCGGCCATAAGCACCCCAGATTCATTACCCGTTTTATTTTAAATTCACTTCTGGCCATTGAATGCTCAGAAACTGTTTATCATTGTCAAATCTTTCAAGCCCCGTATTTGGTTGTGCGACCCAGGATTGGAGCATAGGCAACAGTTGAAGATCGCTGGGCTGGGAGCGAGATGAGGAAATTTGAAATTAATAGCCCACTGCCTTTTAGGTCCCCTGAAAATGAGATGCTTAGGTGTAAATAAGCTCTACGTGAGGAAAATGGCAAAGTCAGATGAAAGAAGCCAAGAAAGACTAATGAAATGCACAGAGACTTTTTTTTTTCATCTCATGAATAGGAAAAATAATGTTAAAATGTCATTTCTTCTTGATGCTGTTGATTTGGTCGAAATTCCAGCAATGTATTGTGTTTGATTGTCAACAGATTCTACAGTTTTGTGGAAGATTAAAGGATGCAGAATGTGCAGGACAAGATGGAGAAGAATGAAACTGAGCATACAGCGTGATGTCACCAAAAGACAAGGCAGAGGGAGCCAGGGGCAGGAGACAAAGTCTGGGAATGAGGTTGTGAATTTGTGCATAGTCAGACAAAGACAACAGAGTGAAGGAAAGACGGCCGTTTGGCAAACACCTGGAAATCAATACTTCAAATGCAAAAAAAAAAAAATTAGACATAAATGTTGAGCCTGTGTCAAAAATGAACTTACAGACTTATATGTGAAACACAGACTCACCAGGTAAGGTGTGATCCCAGAATCTGAGAGTCGGAGGCCAGCCTGGGCTACATAGCAAGTGCAGAGCCAGTATGACTTAAATAACAAGTCTGTCTCAGAAAGAATGGCTGGGAGCGTAGCTCAAGGATAGAGTGTGTGCCTGCTGCATGCAAGACCCTGGGTTCAGTCCCCAGTACAGGGAAACGAAGCAACGAAACACACTGTTGGGAGGGAGATGTGCTATCAGACCATGACATGATATAGCGGCAACATACTGCATATGACTCAATTGAAAGAAGCCAGTGTGGCAAGTCTACACTTCAACCACGTGACACTCTGGAAGAGGCAGAGCTGTGGCCTGGTGCAGGGATTAGAGGTTGGCAGAGTTGGGAGTGACTGAGGAAGCAGGAGGGGGCTTAGGGCTGAGAAACTTTTATTTGGTACCATAATGATGGAGCCATGTCACTATGTATCTGATGTATCTGTGAACATTCGGGATGTCTGAGGCCAAGAGTGAAGGCTCATGTCCTTAAGGTGGTAAACTACAGGTTCAATTGCATGGGAGACGTTTGTGCTTCGAAAAGCATGAGAGAACTCTTTGTGCTTTCTAGTTAGCTTTTCCTTGCCCTTAGGATGACTCTAAAATGTTTAAAAATGAGAAGATCACACTAAATTTTGAACAACAAAAGCAACGTGGACTTGTATCTTTTCAAGTGAGAAAGCTCCCTGAAGCCTTCCCCGCTCACCGGCATAGCCTGCAGCCCGCTGCGGGCAGGTCCTACACACATTCCCGTTTCCTCCTGTGCCTCACCAGCTTCGACATTCATAACTTCTCCGTTCATCCACATCCTACGTATTTTAGCAATTGAAGTTTTTTCCTGCTTGGAGTAGTGGCGCACACCTTTAATCACAGCACTCTCGAGGTGGAGACAGGCAGGTCCCTGAGTTCTGAGGCCACCCTGGTCTACACAGCAAGTTCCAGGATAGCCTGGAAACCAGAGAAACCCTATCTCAAAAACCCAAAGAATAAAATAAATACGTTTTTTTTTTTTTTCAGCACCCATGGGTGTGCACACATGTGGATATCAGAGGACAAGTTTAGGAAGTCAGTTTTCTGTTTCTACCAGATGGGTTCTAGGTCAGCAGACTTGGTGACAAGTCTCCTTGCCCTCTGAGCCATTTTGTCAGCCCTGTTTTAACAATACTGGCTCTGCCTCCTCTGGAAGACCTTTCTTTCTCTCTGTCTCTGACCTCTGAGCACCTCTACAGCTATGGCAACCACATGGCAATTAGTCCAGGCTTGCATCAGCTAGAATACATGGTTCTGCTGGCCCAGGCTGGCTGTTGAATGTGCAGATCCTTCCAGAACAACCAGCTCTTCTTGCGATCTGCACAGTGTCCCTCAGCGTTCCTCAGACCTGTCAGTATTTAACTACCTGGACATCAGGTTTCCCCATGGAAATACCCATCGTGACCCCCTCAGAGTCACTGGCCATTTTGTTCAATCTCGAAAGCATCATTTCAGACCTACCTCTGGTTTCCAGGGTGATGGACCCTGGAAGCTGCTGCTCCTGACTCCATGGTGAATGCCCGAGGCTCTCAGTGCTGTGGAGGGTTCACTTTGCTCTGGCAAATTTTCTGTGGCTTATTATCAGAGTTCTCCCACCTCGCTCTGCTCCCTAGGAGGCATCTGTAGAAGTGCCCATTTCCAAGGCTAAGGGTCTGAGCAAGCTTGTACTGGGGCAGTGAGGGCCTATGCATTCCATTACTTCTTCTCTTTGACCCTCAGTGCAGCAAATCTGAACCCTAGGCAGTGGATGGGGGCAGGGCTTCAAATTTGGTAGTGGGGAGTGAGAAAAGAACAGGGAAACTGCAGACTCCAGGTCCCCACCCCAGTCTCACCCATACTGGTTCTAACTGGATCTAAAGGTTAAACCTTTAGAATAAGGGAACGTCTGTCCTCTTGACTGAGCCCATTCTGCCGGGGCAATCAGACTCCTTTTCAACGTGCCTTAATATATTTCCTATACTGCAAGAGGCAAAGACTGCCTTGTTCAAAATTATGAGTCACGATCTCCAGCTGGTCATTTTGTCTTTATAGTTCTAAGTACCAAGTATACTGCATGTTATAGTCTCTCTGTCCATAACAGTAAACCACAGTTCTTTGTCACGAGTCCAAATAATTCTAAGGGGTTTTGATAGCATGTGTGCCATGTGTATTTATGGTGCCAAGGTAGCTACACGCACAACATTCTAATTGAATTATTCTAAAAACACAAATATTTTGCTGGGCTACAGAAACACACATTAAATATCTAAATCTACAAACTGCTGACAAACAGCACCTTTCCTAACAAAAGAGAGCAGTTTAATCACCGCGCTGGCAATATGTCTGCTAAGATCTTTAATTAGGGACAGGCTTTCCCAGTAGCCTCTGAATTCAAAGGTGTAAATGGAGAAACTGTCCCAGCCTGCATGCTCCACGGCGGCTGGGTTTCGAGGACAGATGGGCCGTCTGGTGAGGAAACTGTGAGTGAACACAGGATAACCAACTACCCTGTAATTCCAACATCAGCTCATTAGCAATCTGTCAGAGCTTTTAATACGGATCCTGGTGAAAACACAGAAGCGGCATGATTGTTTGGAAACCATGGTCCTGTCTAACTGAAGGGGGTTGCTGGGATGGAAGGGCACAGTGGCTATTAATAGAGAGGTAATGCCCGGGAAGCCTGGCTGCTTTGTGTTCTTACTGGAAATGATAATTTCATGCATTCTTGGGCTATCACAGGACGCTGAGAGGGCAGAGTGGTCTCATGACAGGAATCATTAAAGAATAAACACCGAGCCTGCGCGGTAGACGCAGGAAGAACGTGAGGCCATTCTAGCCCACAGAGTATTACAGGTGCTTTTCTTGACCCTGGAAAACACTTCTTCAAATTTTCTCACATCACGAACTAGTTTCCAAATTATTATAAATTTACTATTAGCAGCCATTGATATCCTGTTTCTTGCGGCAAACAGATATTATGGTTATGTCGCATCGAGTCAATAAAGTATTAAAACAGAAGGAAAAGATCTGATATCTGATTTCTTGGACAGGTACTTGCAGTGTAAAACCCGCTGTACTTTATGGTTGTGAACTCAGAAGATGGCAGCTACTGGTTTGTTTTGTTTTGTTTTTTTCTAGCACACCTGGAAGACTGAGAGAGGCCATGTCTTGGTTGATCTAGGGGGTCAGCCAACTTTGCCACTGAATTTGCATAACTTTCTGAACACAGCAGTGGCTTTGTGGCTGATGTTTATATACTAAGGATTTTTTGCTCATCAGAACGAACTCTCACTGTTTTGCACAGAATAAGAATGGGGCAGAGCAAGGCTGGAGAGATGGTTCAGCAGTTAAGAACACTAACTACTCTTCCAGGGACATGAGTTCGATTCTCAGAACCCACGTGGCAGCTCACAACCATCTGTAACCCTGCCTCTAGCAGAGAGAACCCCCCCTTTCTGATCTTCACTGGCACCTGGCTTGGAAGTGGTGCACAGACTTATATGTCAGGCAAAAGACTCATACATGTAAATTAGAAATAGATACAACTGGAGGAGAAAGAGGAAGAGGAGGAGGAAGAAGGGGGAGGAGGAGAAGTATAGAAGGTTAAGGATTTTATTTCCTGATTTGGGAAATTGATTAAGCAGCTGAAGGGAAAGTCTGCCTCAGTGGAATTTAGAAGATTTGCAGCAGTGGGACAGGGATAAAGAACAGAAAGGCAATGAACTTACCTCAGAGCTTGCTTTTATTCAGCCTCTTGCCCCTCAGAGCCCTGTTTCCTTCTCTGCCTTTTCTTCCTCCTCACATTAAAGGAATTGTTGGAATGAGAATTCCTGGGGAAGGGGGGCAATCCAGGATTTTGCCTTTCAGACTTTGAGTGTATTTTCTTGATCTGATTTGTGGCCCGCGCTCAGCACGACGCTGATCAGATGTGTGTCTGTGTTAGACCCCTACAGGCCGATTCTTCCAGAGATTCTCTTCTCCTAATAGTTTTCCAGGGTTTGCTGAAAGGGTTCTGTCAATCAAGTCTGAAAACCTGCTTAGCATCCTAACTGAGGTTAACCGAGTGCAGCTGCTCAGGGGCCACTGTCCCTGGTTTTGACATCATCAGCAAGCCGCTCGGCAAATGCGTCATTAGAAGGGATACTCACCGCTGATTTGTATTTTTGCACCCCCCCCTCGCCAAATGCACCCAGAAAAAGTGTTTGCATTACACAAGGCTGCTAGGTGACATGTGTCACATCAAAAGCTAACAGGAAACCGAACAAGCTGAGGACATTTTCACAAGGATCCTGGACAGGGATTGCATGAGGGGCTTGTGCTGGTTTTAGGTGTAGTGGAGTCAAGTTGGCTCACCTGTGCGGGCGAAAGGAGAACGGCAAAGGACTTGCTGTGAAGGAACACCATCGTGGTACAGCACAGAGAGCCTGCATGGGTTAGTCACAGCGTTGAGAAGAGAACCCCTTAAATCAGGGAAGTCACTACCTGTCTCCAGTCTCTGTGTCACCCTCTCTGAGTTTTGCTCATATTAGGACCCCTGGGCCAACCAATCGGTCGCAATCACAATTTACTTTAGAATAAAATGTTTATCCTTTGGTTTCATGGACGGAGGCAGCTGCATTCAAACACCTCACATTAAAAAGGATACCAGGAGCTCAACGTACTGGAGGGAGCTAGAGAAACATCAAAAAAATTCCATTTTCTAGAAAGCTTCTGCAGGGCACCTCCGAAAAAGAAACAAAGGCAGATAAACAAACAAGTGAGAAAGGACTGGGTACTCTCATCCGGTGAACGCTCAGCATGGTGACGTTTCACCAAAGCAGGAAACTGAGGCAGCGCGGCTGTTAATTAGACTCTAGTGTGGTTCATTTGAAGGTCTCCATTCCGAAGCAAGTTGGGGAACTTCACAGGGAAGAAAAAGAAAACATGAGCCATAGAACTATTGTCAGGAAAGTTTTAATGAGGCTCTCTGGGCATCATCTTCCTAGCAACCAAATGGCTGTGGTGGCTGTGAAGTCACGTGGCATTAGCAAAAGGGACGGCTCTGAGGTCACGTGGTACACTGTGAGGTCACATGGCATTAACACAAGGTATGCTGTGGGGCCATGTGGAAGGCTGAGGTCACAGTCATTAACAAGAAATGGCTGTGAAGTCACGTGGCATGCTGTGCGGTCACGTGGCATTAATACGAAGAGAATGTTTGAATGTTCTAATTTCCTTCAGATTCACTTTCAAGCATTACCTGCACAATTTTCCTGATCAGATGAAAACAAGCAGGTGCAAATTTGTCATGTGATTGCCTGACTGCTTCGACCCATACTTCTTTCTGCTGTCTCGGTTGCATATGCTGGTACTTCCCCCCTGCTGGTTGGCGAGGACCCTCTATGTTGCTTTTAGGATGAGTGCAAAGGATGTGTGTTAATAACATTTTACGCACTATGTCTTGTGCGTAACCACAACCCAACCACGAGCCAATGGGGCTGCTGGTAGGGAACGCTGGTCGAAGGAAGATGGACGAGCTCGCGGCAGTTCTAACAGGGAGTCTGCTTACCTGGCGCTGCTCCTTTGCTGCGAGCCTATGATGAAACACACTTGAGCCCCTCACCCCCAAAGCTTGCGAGTCCTCTTTTTCTCTCCACAGCATTTTTAGAAAAGGGTGCGGTACCGGCTACCTTTTCTTCATCTGGACCAAATTCCCAAGAAGCAGCGAAGTTTTAAGGGGTCCAGTCCATTGTGGAGTAGGGAGCTGAGCGCCGGGCGAGCTAAGTCAACAGTCAGGAAGCAGAGCCGGAACAGGAGCAGAGACTGGGCTTTAAAACCTCATGGCTCACCTCAAGTGACCCACTGCCTCCATCGAGGCACCAAACTCCGCGCTTCCTTCATTTGAGGGCCAAGTATTCAAACATGTGAGGGGACATTTTTTAAAAATGTTTTTCAGTTTTATTTATTTTCCCCCTAATTTTTTTTTATTGGAAATTTTCTGCATTTACATTTCAGATGTTATCCCTTTCCCGCAATTCCATCCCACCCTCCCCCTGTGATGGAGGGGACATTCTACATTCAGATCACAACAGGTACACATCCTGTGCCCCAAATAAGCCCCGCCCTAGGTGATTCTTGGCTCCATTGAGGAAACCACTGTGACTGAAGAGGGGGCTGCCAACTGAGAGAGGAGCCCCAGCTCTGAGTCAATGGCCTAGCCTCCATTTTGACCCTCATGCGTCCTAACCACCGCCAGACATCTTCTCAGAACATCCCCTCTCCACCACTGGTGCCACCACACAGGACTACTTTTAAAAGAGTTTTAACTACTCCTTCACATTCACAGAGAATAGGTCTCATTGTAGGAGTGGCACCCTCATTTGGAAATTGACATTTTTCAGACACTGCCAACTGTGAGCCTCGAAGGGAGGCTGGTGGCTCTGTGACACAGACAAGGAAAAGGACTCAGAAAGCCAGAGACTCGGGCCAGCGAAATGGCTCAGTGCTTAAGAACACTTACTGCCCAGGCTAGTGCAGGATACATTGGGTTTAGTCCAGGTTACTCTGTGGAAGGAGAGAACCAGCTCCTGCAAGATGTCATCTGACCGCCATATATTGTGGCATGTGAATGTCCCCACCACACACACACACAGAGGGGAGAGGGAAGAAGGGAGAGGGGAGGGGATGGGGATGAGGATGGGGAGTAAGTTGCCCAATGTAACAACCCTTGACTGGGACTTAAAGCCTAACAGTGTCTCCCATCAAATGCCATCTTTTCCCACAGTGCCTTGGGAGCATCACCGCTGGGCTCTAAGCCTTTGCAATGACCCATTCCCTGCTCATACCCCCACCCCCACTTCCCTGTGGCTGAGTCCACTGAACTTTCTACCTGTGATGTAGTGCACTGAAGCAAGGTTCCTTGCTAAGCACTATGGGAGATCTGATTATAGACGACATCACTTAGAGTAAGCCACCTGAAGATGGGTTTCTGACTTTCTAAAGAACTAGAGAAAAACAAACAAACAATCAAAAACAGAAAACCAAATGCTGGGCTTAGACCTTAAAGTAGACAAGGCAGGTTAGCACAGTAGGCACTAAGGCATTCTGTACGATGAAAGAAAGCTCAAAGCAGACCAGGGTGCTATGGTGCCACACTGCATGAGTAAGCACCCCAGAGAGGGCACAGCACGCATGCCAGGGGACTCCCTGCCATCGCTTCCATGGCCCGGGCTAATCTTTTTGCATCTATGTTGCAGAAACACAGATCTGGTTTTTAAGCATCCCGATAAGGAGTTTTTTTCCACCCCTCCTCATTTATGTTTTGCTTGCCCCTTACTGTCCTCCAGTACTTCGTCACTGGGCATGAATTCTGGGTTGCCCTTTACCTGTTGCTACCCCTGGGCTTCTGCTGCCCTCTGTGCCCACAGCTAGGCATCACTGACAGAACTCTCAGGGGTCATATTGCTTCCAGCTGTCTGGATGCCCAGGGCCAGCTGTGCTTTGCTTGACCTCTTCTCCCTGGACTCCAGGTCCTGCTGCTGTCACATCGTGAAGGGTTGCACCTCTCCCCTGTCTGATGGCCCTGACCCTGTCTGTCACCCTGGGGTCTGAGAATCTGCTTCACTTGGTTTCTTCCTCCTGTTTTGCTCTGTGTTAGGAAAACACCTTTCCCCAAGCCAGGCATCTAGCAGGTGTGAATAAACTCACATCTCCTTATTCAGCCCCCAGTTATCCCTGCCTTGTATTCCCTTATAAAATTGTGCCTGCCTATAAACACGTTTAATCTAGCAAAGGGAAGAACATTTTAATTAAATGTGATGCATACCTCACAGAGCTATGTAAAAAAAGCACTGTTTCCAAAGGAGAGCAGCCTACATCCTTCGCAGAGGAGGTGACATTTGAGCCAGGTAGCAAAGAGCAAGGAGGGAAAAGAGCATGCAATCTTACAATGCATACACACTTGCAATCCCAGAGCTGAGGAGGAAGGAAGAAGGAAGACCTTGAACTGAAACTTGAGTTTCAGGCCACCCTGAGCTAACTGATGAGACCCTGTCTAAAGGATAAAACGGAGCCAAAGGCAGCCTCTGAGATGGGCAAACATACTGTAGGCATTGGGAATAGAAGATGCAGGGCTTGGGGTACAAGTCAGCTGGTTGAGTGTTTGCCTGGGATGCCCAAAGCCCCAGTACTGCAACAGACCCGGCTCACTGGTAGGGCCTGTGGTCATAGCACCGGGGAGTTGGAGAGGAGAGGACCAGACAGTCTGAGGCCAGCCTGGGATACTGGATTCTATTTCAGAGAAGAAACAACGAGGAAGAGGACTGAGGAGGACCAGAGCAGCAGTGCATTTAGGGAACTGAGAGAAGAGCTCCATTGTAGCAGTTTGTACAATACACTGTAGCAAGAGAAATGTTCACAGACCAGCCTGGAGACTCCGAAGTAAACGTGGTAGCTTTGTCTTCCTGGATGGAGAATGAGCTTCACCTCTCCCAGAAGGCACCTCATCCTTTCATGGACACAACAGCTGAGCATCTGATTCACCGTTAGCCAGACTAGATTCTGCCTTCGAAACCTGTATTCTCAAAGTCAGGTAGGCTTGTATGAAGAGGCCTGTGGGGGCCACACCCATTTGGTGAACACGGTGTGGGAGGTGGAGGAGTAGAATTTGCGGGGAAAATGGGCCAAAGTTTCAGAAGGAAGCAGAGAAGATGGTTCTGGAAGCAATGGGGGATGAGCCAGTGAACCTGAGCTTTTGTCTCTGACAATTCCTGGTTGAACTTGTAAGACTCCTTACTTCTTTATGAGAACAGTTAGTTTTCTTCCTAAAATGAAATAGAACACCCACCTTCCTTCCTTCCTTCCTTCCTTCCTTCCTTCCTTCCTTCCTTCCTTCCTTCCTCTTCCCTTCCCTTCTCCCCTTCTTTTCCTTTTTCACAACCAATGATCTTTAATGCAAAGCATTTCTTTTATCCTGGCAGAAAGGAGTGAGGGAACAGTACAGAGCACAGGGCTAACAGCTGGTTGTGTGTTTCAGAAAGATTCCTGGCTGCAGAAAAGGGCCATGGGGAGCAAATGAAAGGCTCTGGCCCTGGACTGAGCAACAGAGGAAGGGACGGGAACTCAGGCAGGAGCCAGGGTAGCCCGAGAGGAATCCAGGATGTGGAATTGACAGGACCAGCTCTTCAGGGCTATATGTTTCCCAGAGCAAAGGGGGCGAAGAATAATTTTCAGCTGGAGGAATCACAAAACCGCACACAGAAACCAGAGACGGAGTCCAATTTTGGAAAGAGACACTCTGCTTTGTTTTTGACAAGTGTTTGAGGAGCAGCCTGTGGCAACATCTGGCAGGGTGGAGATTAGTCAGAACCATGACATATGTAAGCAGTGTCCACCTGACTGATTTAAATTCCAGAAGACACGACGCATGAAGAGGGCGTCGAAGGGTGAGAGGGAAGAAGCATCAGAACAGCAGCATTGTTAGTGAGCACGAGAGGAGAGGCATCCGTCAGGCAGAGATGTGAGGGGGGTGGGCAGACTGGGGGGGGGAGTCAGGGGCATCAAGGGAGGGGTGTGGACACACCTGTCAGATTGTGCCGATGAATGCTGAGTGTCTTCAGTACTTGAGCTGTTGTTTTGAGAGAGGAGAATGTCATCAAAAGGGAGGGAACTGGGATGAGGTCACTCTGGAGGAGGAATGGCCGGCTACCTGGCGGGGAATAGGCAAAACCAGAGACAACTAGCTGGCCTCTCTGCAAGCTGGGATCCGAAGAGAGGAAGATGCGCTGCAGAACCTGGGGGTCCAGGGAGGTCCAGTTCACTGCCCACAGAGCTGAGTCAGCTCCCAATCCACTTTGCAGGGTGACCTTGCAGCTGCCTTGTCAAGCACAGTCTCGGCCCCAGGCCGGCTTTATGACTCGCTTTTGCAAGTTGAATGAGGCAGAAGAAATATCGCATCAGCTAAAGAGTCCCAGACTCCCACTTCTCACTCTTTTTCACCCCCTTCTTCCTCACCTTCTTCTCCCTCATCCTCTCCATCTTCATCCTCCCCTTCCCCATCTTTTTCCTATTCTCCCCCCTCCCCTCTTCTTTTCATTCCCTTGCTGTTTCCATCCCACCCCCATGAGAACGAGTCTGAGCTACATAGTACAGAATCGAGCATCAACGTCCCCTTCACGAATGTCGCTGTAACTAACACTCGGCTGGTTCTCAGGCATGTGAGACCATGCTTGGCTGTCTTAGCGACATCCGGCTTTATCTGCAATGACTCTGGTTGACCAGACTCCATAGAACCATGTCCCCTGTCAATAAATGGCCACCAGTGCTCTCCCACATCAACCCCACATGCACAAGGCGTAAGACTGCGTAGCCCTTATAATAATTATTCGCGGGGGCTTCTGAGCTGGACCTGCCCAGAAGGAGTCACTCACAATCCGGGGGTGGACTGTTCAGTACTGAACTGACTCAAGAGTCTGCTGGAAGGTCTGCCTTGGGCTTCATTAGCACGGAAGACACGAGATATCTGCTGAGGCGGAGAAGGGTTGACGGTTTAAACAACAGCAAAGAAACTACAAGAGCCTGTTGGACGGAAGTGACCCTGGGAAAAGGCAGAGGCTTCCTTTGTTTGGAGACAGGAAAACCAGACTTTGGCAGCAAGAAGTACCACGCCAAATTCATTGTCGCTGGGATTTCCACCGGAAACTGTGAACTGGGTGCAGGTTTCTCTAGGCACGTGTCTCTGGACATGTTCAGACTTTAACATCCAACTAAAAATTAACACCTGCACCCACACACCTCCACATCTTTACAGCTGGGGGGACCTGAGACACAGTTCCTTTTGTTCCCTCTGGCGTGTCAAATGCCGCACTGACAGCTAAGGAATAATCTTCAGTTTGTATATAATGAGGTCTGAAATCTCCGTCCCCACACATTGATCACGGATCTTATTTCACTAGATAAACTGACAGCAGTCTCGGGTATTTAAACAAAAACATTTGAAAAGACTCAGCCTAACCACCCACATCTATGCGCTGCCTCCTACGTCTCCCTGTCACTTCCATGATCCAGTCAGTCACCTTGTCTCTGTGTGTGCAACAGTTTCCAGCTTTTCCTGGATTCTTCAGCAGCCAACCTATCCTGCAATGGCGTTATGCCTCTGTTGTTCAAATTACCATCTAGGAGAGAGATATCTGGTTTGGAAGAGAAAAGACCACCTCTAGATTTGCTCACTAGCATCTCACCTCACTGTCTCATCTGAATTACTCCTCCACATGCTGAGTACTGTTCTGAGTGTTTGGAAAACACCAGTAAAAAAAAAAAAAAAAAAAAGGAAAACAAAAACAAAAATCAAAGAGCCTTGTTCCTCAGATGGTCACTCTGTAGGGGAGTCAGACAGTGAAAGACAATTGTAGTAATCAGGTGTCATAGTCAACATCAACCGTCAATGTGACACAGCCTAGAATTAGTTGGAAATGGAGTCCTAACTGAGCACTTGCCTTTATCAGTTTGTTTATGAGGGGTTGTGTAGACAGATCATTGCTATTGCAGGCCCAGCTCTCTGTGGTCACTGTTCTCTGGGCAGGTGGTCCTGGGCTGAGTGAGAAGAAAGCTAACTGAGCATGCGTGAGCTAGTCACAGGCAGCATTCCTCCATAGCTCCTGTCTTGACTCCTTCAACAATGGACTGACCTGGAAGACAAATAAACTCTTTTCTACCTAAAGTTGCTTTGGGTTAGAGTGTTTCTTTTATTTTTTTGAATCACACCAGCATAAAGAAAATTGGAGTAGCGGGCGAATTATAATGTGGTCGGAGGTACAGGTATTATGAAAAAAAGGAAAGCTCAGTGGTGAGTGGCGGGGGGTGCCTGCCTGTAATCCCAGGAGGTAGGAGGTGGAGTCAGGAGTGACAGATATCAGCGGGGTTTCATCCTGAACTCAAGGCCAAAAAGATGAAAAGGGAAAGTGAGGGTTGACTAAAGGTCCTGAGAGACTCAAAGGAGAAGGAGGTGAAGACATTATATTGAGAAGATCTGGAGAAGATCCTAGGTGATGTTCCAAGGTGCTCTCTCACCCCTCACCTACATCTACTGACTCCAGAGAGTTTACAGTATAATTAATTTTAGGCCAATCTGTCTCTTTCCCCCATAATTTATCTGTCTGTCTGTCTGTCTAAACATGCGAGCATATACAATACACACGTTTTCATTTAAATAAAAATAAATATTTAAATATTAAATAAATAATAAATAAGCCAGACCTTATATTAATTTTCAAGTTTCTCTGTGTCATGGGAAAAGTTAGACTTGTTTTGTGCCAAATGTCACCAAGAACAGCTGATGTTGGAAAATGTGATTTGTTTCCGTTGAAGAAACTATCATAAGGGCTGGAGAGATGGCTCAGTGGTTAAGAGCACTGACTGCTCTTCTAGAGTTCCTGTGTTCAATTCCCAGCAACCACATGGTGGCTCACAACCATCTGTAATGGGATCCGATGTCCTCTTGTGGTGTACCTGAAGACAGCCACAGTGTACTCATATGCATAAAATAAATAAGTAAATCTTAAAAAAGAAATCATAAAGCTAGTGCATAAAGCAATATTCAAGCTCATTCACACCAGCCTACATAGCAAGTACTCTTCTCCAGGTGAAGGTCATCCTTGGTTCCATAATTTTCCAGGCAAGGAAATGGAGTTCTCATAGTGACTAAGTTTTAAGGCCAGGATTTGGTTTCCAAGGGCATGATCATTCACCAACCGCCTCTTTTGTTCATAAATATCTTTACTGTAGCTAGGAAATTTGTATACCTGAAACGATTAGGAGTCATTTAGAGCACAAAGCTCTGCAGTCAGGAGCTGGAGCTCTGAGTCAGGCTGTCGCATAGTCCTGTGTAGTCCTGGCTAGTCTCCTTTACCCTCTTGGTCTCCTTGTTGGTAAATTGTGTATAGCAGAAGCACACACCTCATAAAGATGTTGGGATAATTCCAATAATAAAGAACATATACAAAGCACTTAGTACAAGCCGCATGGGGACACATGCCTGTAATCCCAGCATTTTCAAAGCTGAGGCAGGAGGATCATGAGTTTGAAGTCAGGCTGGGCTGCATAGTGAAATCCTGTATTAGGAGAGAGAGAGACAGAGAGAGAGAGACAGAGACAGACAGAGACAGACAGAGAGACAGAGACAGAGAGAGACAGAGAGAGACAGAAACAGAGACAGACAGACAGACACAGAGACAGACAGACAGACAGACAGAGACAAGAAGACTACTGGGCATAGTCCCACTTACATAATTGCTAACGTATGTTGAGATTTACAGTTGCTGATGCAGCAGTTTACAGAACATATGCTTATAAGTGTATTTCTAGAAGGTGCTACAGAAGCAAAAGGAACTGTCCAGAGAGCGCCCAGGGACAGGAGTGGAGGGCAGAGACAGGATGAGGACTCAGTCCTCCTGCGGGTGCTTGTAGCCCTGTGTACATTTAGATGCCGGGTTATATATTACCAGGCTAAGTGAATAAGTGAATCATTCCTGTGAAAGCCATCTTATCCCCATCGTACGGAATTTGAAATAAGAAGCCATTAGTGGGCAAGACTAATTTTCAGATTTCTTGGAGACCTTGAAGAATGGTAAAGAATTTTACTCGAGGAACAAATGACTGGGAACATTTGGTAGCAATGTTCTTGCAAAGTAGGAAGTAGAGGAGGGAATGAGTATCAGCTAGAGTGTCCCTCCGTGGTAACTTCTGAATGCCACTGATACATAACTTTTCCTGGGGAGACCATTTCTATCCACCCCAGAAAGAGAGGGCAGGAAGAGACTGAAGCCATTATTCCACCCTATAGAGCTTAGTGGAGTCACCCACAGTAGCAGGGGTGTGGAGTCACCCACAGTAGCAGGGGTGTGGAGTCACCCACAGTAGCAGGGGTGAGGAGTCACCCACAGTAGCAGGGGTGTGGAGTCACCCACAGTAGCAGGGGTGAGGAGTCACCCACAGTAGCAGGGGTGAGGGTGGCTGAGGAGTGTGGCTAACTCAAAGACAGATGCTTTGACAGAAAACTACACCCCAGGATGGCCATGACTCCCCAAACTCTGCGTCTCTCCCAGACAACTTTCAGGCACATCTGCCACCAAAGGGCTCCAGCAACTGTTGGCTGTTTCTTGAATGTGCGGGAGGGCTTGTAGGTTTAGATGTGTACGGGCTGTTTGCTTCTGTGCAAACAACTGGCGTCTAGACTTCACAAAGGGAAATGAGGTTCGGCCTGGAGAGTCAGAGGGACTTCTTGGGTTTTCTGTGTAATCGGCCATATTCAAAAGTTCCCAAGTCTTAGTTTTTCTTGAGTAAAAATGGGACTAATAAGGGGCAGTCCCTCTCCCTCCCTCTCCCTCCCTCTCCCTCCCTCTCCCTCCCTCTCCCTCCCTCTCCCTCCCTCTCCCTCCCTCTCCCTCCCTCTCCCTCCTTCTTCCTCCCTCTCCCTCCCTCTCCCTCCCTCTCCCTCCCTCTCCCTCCCTCTCCCTCCCTCTTCCTTCCTCTCCTTCCCTCTCTCAGTTTATTTATGTGTTTGGGTGCTCCATCTGCATGCATGCCTACATGACAGAAGAGGGCATCAGATCCCATAGTAGATGGTTATGAGCCACCATGTGGGTGCTGGGATTTGAACTCAGGACCTTTAGAAGATCAGCAGAGCTCTCAACCACTGAGCCCTCTCTCCAGCCCTAGGATAGTGGTTCTCGTTCTTCCTAATGCTTCTACCCCTCCTGCTGTGGTGACCGTAAGATTACTTTTGTTGCTGCTTCATAACTGTAATTTTTGCTACTGTTCTGAATCACAATGTAAATATCTGTCTTTTCCTGTGGTCTTAGATAATCCCTGTGAAAGGGCTGTCCAACTCCCAAAGGGGGTGCAACCCCCAGATTAAGAACAAGGAGCCCAAATGCAGCACCGTTGGAAAACCCACGAGATTCTTCCTTGCCTTTAAGGCAAGTGGACGAGATTGGAACCGCCATGAGCAGCTCCGGGAAAATTTTGGTCATAGGCATTCATTTGCAGACTGCAAACATTTTTCCTTTTAAGTTTTTTTTTTTTTTTTAGACATGCATTTATTCTGTGTGAATTCCATGTGTGGAGGGGCTACACGCATGTGCAATAGTGCACATGTGGAGGTCAGAGGACAATTTTTGGTTGTCTTTTCTTCTATCAAGGGGGCTCCAGGGATCAAAACCAGGTTACCAGGCTCATTGCCATGGGCCTTAACCTGCTCAGCCGTGCCACAAGCACAGTGTGTCTGTCTGTCTGTAACTCCAGTGCCAATGGGAAAGAGAAATGAATGGCGGAAAGCCAGATTCTGGTTTGCACAAGAAAGTTCATTCTGAATGGTTTTCCAACAGCACTGCTCTCCTTCCTCAAGCACTGGGGCTGTAGGCATCATGCCAATGAGCCAGCAGCCTGGCAGATAGTTTGATCTGATTCTGAGACCCAACGACAGGCCATTTGCACCATATGCCATTGACGCATTAATGTGGGCAGGGATGCTAGTTACCCAGGGAATCCACGCTGAAATGCCACGGACACTGAGCACAGGAACTTCCACGGCAGAAGTTCATCAAAGCGAACAGTGAGGGTGGCCAAAATGACTGAAGCGGAGAAGACAAAGGGGGGCAGGGCCCAAAGCTTAAGACAGGTTTTGAGGTGCGGTGCTACACTGTGCTTCTAGAAGAGCTGTAGTCAGCTGATATGAAAGCTATGAACAGTCTGAACAGAGCACTGCTATGAGTGTGTGTCTGTGTGTGTGTGAGTGTGTGTGTGTTAGTGTGTGTTTATGTGTGAGTGCATGTGTGTTTGTATGAGTGCATGTGTGTTTCAGTAGGTGTAAATGTGTGATTGTGTGAATGTGTATATGAGTGTGTGTGAATGTGTGTAATGTGTGAGAATGTGTGTGAATGTCTGAGTGTGTGAATGTGTGAGTGTGTGAGTGAACATGTGAGTGTGTGAATGTGTGAGTGTGTGAATGTGTGAGTGTGTGAGTGTGTGAATGGAGTATGTTATGTGTGTAAATGTGTATGTATGAGTGTTTGAATGTGTGTGTGTAATGTGTGAGAATGTGTGTGAATGTCTGAGTGTGTGAGTGTGTGAGTGTGTGAATGGAGTATGTTATGTGTGTAAATGTGTATGTATGAGTGTGTTTGAATGTGTGTGTGTGTAAAGGCCAGAATCAATGTTGGGTGTCTTCTTCAATTGCTTTTTACTATATTTGTAGAGACAAGATCTCTCATTGAATTTTGAGCTCAAAATGATGATTTGGCTTGACTCCAGCAGAGCCAGTTAGCTGCCTTGTCTCCGCCCCCAGCACTAGGATTGCAGGTGTTCACTGCTGTGCTGAGCTTTTATTGAGTGCTAGGGCTTGAACTCAATTCTCATGCTTACACAACAAGAACCATGAGCCATCTCCTCGGCCCCACTGTCTGCTCCCTTTGCGTGTGTTATTCCCTGTGTCCACCAGGCCTACGACTTGTGTCTACTGACACCAGAGGACAATGCTTCACTGCACAAGTCACCTGTATCTACACAACTCTACTGCTAAAAAAAAAAAGAAGCCCAAGAAAGTGGTTGCCAGGCGACTCTAGTAAATGTACAGCCCCAGAGTTTTCAGAATACAGTTTGGTGGGAATTCTCTGGGCCTTTGGTTTCTTTCTCTCCCATTTCCAGCCCTGCTTCTTGGTTACTCTGAGCAGTAATGAGCTTTTCCTCCCCAGCATGAGAACAGGCTCACAGCCAGCACAAGAAAAGGGCTGAGCTCGTGCGGGGCAGACAACTTTATCTCATGGGCAGATCACACAGCTGTCTCTTCCCTTCTTCCGGGATGCAACTAAGCTAATGACTTTTAAAGTATGAGTAAGGCAGTGCCACAGATTCTGAGAGCCAGTGTCACGCAGCAGGAGAACTACAGCAGACATCATCAAAGGAACTCCGAGTGAAATACCGGCCACTCTCGCATCAGACCGAAGAATCTTCCGGGAGCCAAAGGATCTTTCTAACTTAGGACACCTTAACAAACAGAGTCACCGCCTTCGTTATGTTTTTCCTGGCAACTGTGGCCTTTAAGCCTATTAACATTAGGTCCTTTCTCATAGGAAATTCTTGGGGGGAAAACATATAAACATAAGATGAGGCTACCAGAGAATATAACGATTTCCCAGAGTTCACTGTGGTGAGGAGTTCTGGCCATGGAGGACTGGCTCTGGAGAGTCAGCCTCTGGTCCACACGTAAGTCCCTGACCTTTATTTACGTTGTAGTGGTATCGAACAATCCATTCAACTTCCCTTCCTCTAATCTGCAAGCTTGTGTAGGTGAACTTCACCTGGATGGGGCACTGAGGGAATTAAAGCACCCACCTGAGGTGAGACGCATGCTTGCTGGGGTGAAGATGATGGGCGGTCTGTTTCTGAAACCATGTGCTGTTATTTCTACTAATTCTTAGCCAAGTCCATGAATGTATTTAAACCAGGAAATCCTACGGTTTTCTGAGCATTTGCACTGCACTCGCTGGGCTGTCACATGTTACAAAGAACTGTAAGTACATTTGGCTTGGTTTACCCGGGACCAGCCAGGTCAACCCTGTGGCTGAGCTGTTCTATGCACCCCAAAAGTCCATCTGAAATGAGGTCCAAACACGGTTTTTCAGTGGTCGCATGACTACTCCTCTCATTTTTGACCTCCTTAGCCACTTCCTAGAGTGACAAAGATCTCTACCCTTTTCCTCAGACTCTGTAGATGTCTCTCAACTGCATACAAATGTGGCTCATGGTCCCCACTGGAGGTGCATATCCTATCTGGTTAGACTCTCTTACTCCTGATTACCTCTCGCTCTCTCCTTGGTGATGTCCTTCTGGCCACAGAGGAGGCTTCTTCAACACATTAAACATGGTTCTGCCCAGAACTTGCTGTCTTCTTTACCAGCCATTTTATTTCATGCGCCTGTGTGCCTGGCTTGCATTTCGTTCTGTGTGCAGATGCCACACTTCTCCATGGTTCTTTCTAGATAGAAATCCAACCCTGGTGTTCTCTGCTGCCTCCTGCGGATTTGTTCTTCTTCATGCTTCCTTCAGGACGCGGTGTGAAAGGATTAGTGTCCTCAGGTCCGTTCTTCATGCCTACAAATGGTTCTGACCCCTAACTGATACTGATCACCTTGTGTCATTCATCCAAGTTCCCCTCACTCTCTGCCAATACCTCAGCTCATCTAGTCTGCTGTCCAGCAAGTGAGAAGTTGTCTAATGGCACCCAGACACTGGGTTTCTATGGTCTCTTTGGACTGAGGTTGCTACAGTTACCGACTTATAATTCTTCCTGAGTACTGAAGTTGCCACCCAAAAGACATTCTACCGAAGGCTGGGAGATGACTCATTCCAAACGTGTGCCTCACAAGTGTGATAACTTAGCTTAGATACACGGAACCCACATGCTAAACCAAGAGTGGTGGTTCTCTTACAATGACAAGATGGGGGACAGAGACAGGAGGCTCCTTGAGGCTCATTTGTCAGATAGCCTATTTGGTGAAGCTCCAGGCCAATGAGAGACTATGCCTCAAATAAAAACTGGGAGATACATAAAGAGGAATATTTGAGATTGTCCTCTGACCTCCACACACATGTACACACACATGTACACACACACACACACACACACATGCACTCACACAAATGCATGTGGTTCACTGAGCCCCTGGGTTCCTCTGTTTTATAGAAGCCACCCTAGGTCCTCCCAGAAACCAAGGCCAACGGTCCTATAAAGATTTCACAAGTAAATGATACAATGTGGAAAAAAAGCAGGGCCATTTTTATCTGTTGCTGTCTGACCCCACACAGTATAATACTCTATCTGTGCTGTGGGCTGCTCATGGGCATTAATATGAGACTTATAACATCTTCATCCGCTGTGCCTAACCTTGTTAAGGGTACTCACATGTCATACCCCAAACTTTCTTACAGAGGAAATCTGTAAGAAAGAGCGCTATCCAGATGCATCTTGTTGGAGATTTTGAATGGGCAACATTTTCTATCTGAGGGATAAAAGACTACAACAGAGCCCATTGGGTTCTTCCCGGTTAGTCAAAGGCTGTCCAAAGGTCTACCTTTCCTGAACATCTGGGTAAACATTGTTCAGAAAATTCCTATGAACATATAATCAGATTATTGGGGAATCTCAGGCACAAGCCATAAAGTCAAGGTGAGACCTGATTTCTACCCCCGCTGTGCCTGGGTTTAGCTGATTACCACTGTACCAGTTGGAACACAAAGTTACAAAGTGTGCTAGACAATATGAGATACATCAGTGAGGTTCCTGATGAAATTTCAAAGCCTTTGAGAGAGGCATGGCTGGAAGACAGGGCTGAGTTAGTATCTCAGCTAATTAGACATAAGTATAATTTAAATTAAGCATTGCTATTTTCATAGTACTATAATCCCACCCACACAAACTAGCAACTTAAAGTTTTACAAGAACTCTTCCATCATCTTTGGCAAAAAAACAAAAGTGCTCTGGGATGGCTCTTGAGCAGACAAAAACTAACCAAACAGTAACGGCCATGTTTACATTGTTAGAGAGCAGAGGCAAGGAAACAAACAAAAGCCCCACACACTTGCTGATGGGCTCCTTCCTTTAGAGTCCAGAGCACATATGTATTGTTTGGGCCTTTTCTTGTTTCTCCTGTGTATGGTAGGATTAGCCAGGCGACTGCAATCTGGCTCCATGTCAGAGGGAGAGTGTTTCCATGTGGAAAGGGATGACCTCCATGCAGCCAGAGGACTGAATGCTTTCCAGAAGCCATGATGTTTTGGGAGGGTGAGGTGGTATCTCTCTTCCCACCTGAGCTGACTTCCCGTGAACCTGACAGTCTTGGGGAAGATCCCAGCACTTCCAGAAAGAGTTGGGAAAAGATCAGATCACTGGGGTGTTACATTGACAAGTTGCCCAGAACACTAGGAAGCGGTCCCTGTTTGGTTTTCGAGGAGCACTCTGCCCAGCGCTCCAGTTATTCCTGAGTCTGCCTTAGCAATTAACAGGAAAGCACAGCGACCTCTGGTCATCATTAGCTCTTTAACCATCAGCTGCCTTCCCTGCGGATCCTGACCCACTTCTCTTTTCTGTTATAAAAGCCTTCCATTATCTTTTAAGTTCAAAGGGCTTTCTTGAAAATGCTTCCTTTTATTACAAAAGGCATACTTACTTATGAGGGAGGAAAATCAGAGAGCTGAGAACAGGAAGAAGTACAAAGTTTATATAAGTTTATATCCCCCACCAAGAGCCACTCACCTTCTCTCTCCAAAGGTCCACCATGGACGGAAGTAAATAATGTTATTTTTTTCATATGTCAATATAGATCTTTCTCATCCTTTTTAGTGAGTGAATAGTATCTTACTAAGTAGTTTTACCAGGAACTGTCCAACCTATCTATTACGAAATACTACATTGTTCCTAACATTTTTCCCTAAATATGAAAATATGCTTTTGTTCAGTCATCTGACATGTTCGATTTAACATTTTGACAGATATGGCTAAACTCTTAACCAGTGAGTATGTACTTCATTTAGCCAAAAAAAAAAAAAAAAGAAGAAGAAGAAAGTAATTTTGTACCACTCTCTCCCGGGGACCCCAAGCCTCCTGAGAATGTGGTGGCCAAAGCCTTGCATCTGAGTGACAGCTATGTCACCCATTAGCTATATGGTCCTTCTGAGTTAGGAGACCCCTTGGTGCTTCAGTGTCCTTACCTACAAAATAGAAAAGACATTTTTTTCTGAGTACTTTGCTGCAATAGTTCAGTAAATAGCTCAGGAGAGAATCTAGGGCACATCCTGTCTTTGCCAGCAGGTCCCTAAGTCACCACTGTGGTCTGCATCTGACTCCCATAGCTGCCTGACTATTTCTGTTCATTCTATACAAGTTCAGGTAATAGAAGGGTCAATTGTTTGACTATGTTGATAGCTTCATTACAGAACGTACATTGTCTGTACAAATGTTTCTGTTTCCCAAGACGTGTAAGTTACCATCTTCTTCAGACAAGGCTCCTTCTTCAGGGAGCTTTCCCAGTCTTCGAAGAGTAATTTGCCTAACAAATCTTGGATGGCTTCATGTTGTGGAGAAGGAGAGGACTCCATACCCTCTGCAGGAAGTCAACCTTAGCCCCGCCCCTTCCATAAGAACCCTTCACTGCTCAGAGATCTTAGTTTTGGCACGAAAAGCCAGTATCAGAGCATTTGAATTTATTTTCCACTTCATTTTGCCCATCTGCTCCAGAAATCTGATTTAAATACATTTTTATCAGAAGCTTTCTATGGGCCCCAAGTTACCTAGCAACTCTGGCAAGTCTCCTTTGTCGAGTTTTTTTCTGACATAAAGAACATTCACAAGTTTGGGAGAATGTGTTTTTAGCCTTCAAAGTTTATGAAGCAAGAATTAAATATTGAAGCTGCCATTTTCACTCTGTGTGAACACAGAGCCTGTTAAATTACATAGAGTCTTGGGGGCTGTATTTCTAGAGAGAAATTTTTAATTAACCTACATGACCATAAACTTAAAGGAAATAGTTCTGTTTAATTTGCCACAACCAATCCACTCGAAGAATTATTTAGCTCTAATTTAGGATCTTTAACAAAATCTAATTAACGTTTTACATTTTGGGTCTGCTTTGGTGAGTCAGAAAGATTGAGTATTTCTGGTTTTGTATTTCTTGGCTCCTCTATGAGGATAACGGCTGAGACCGGCAGGTCAACACAGTGGGCTAAGCATGTTTAAAAGCATCATTCATCTCCAAACATGGTGATGGAGAATAAAATATTAAATTCATCCATGCATCGGTGTGAGTGCCTGGTCACAATCTCAAACCAAAAGGGAACATATTTATGGGATAAAATAAAAAGGAAAGGGTGTTGGAGAGATGGCTGAGCAGCTAAAAGGCTCTTAACTAGTCTTCTAGAGGGTCTGGGTTCAATTCCCAACACCCATGCAATAGCTACCAATCTTTTCAAATGCCATCAGATCTGATACCCTCTTCTGGCCTCAAAGGCACTACATGCATGCATTGGACAGAAAGAAATATAGGCAAAACACCCACACACATCAAATAAGATAGTAATAATAAAAAATTAGGGGTGGATGGTTACTCAGTGGTTAAGAGCACTGGCTGCTCTTCCAGAGGTCCTAAGTTCAATTCCCAGCAACCACGTGGTAGATCACAACCATCTGAAATGGGATCTGATGCCCTCTTCTGGTGTGTCTGAAGACAGCGACAGTGTACTCATATAAATAAAATAAATGAATAAATAAATAAACATTAAAACAAACAAATAAATATGAAATAGTTGTCAAGAATAAAAACTGCAGAACTCACAGGGAGCCCGGGCAGGCTAAATAAGACTACCACTGGCATTCCTAACCCTTTCAGATTAAAAATGAATTTCAAAGTGAGAGTCTAGATTCTATATGATGCTCCGTCAGAGGTGGAGAAACGGCATTTAGGAGGCACTGGCGTGTCCTAAAGCTTACATCTTGTTTAGAAGGCTAGTAAGATCTGAGTTAAGCAAGATACTTTCAAAATGTTAATACAAGGGCTGGAGAAATGGCTCAGGAGTTCAGAGGGTCATTGCTCTTGCAGAGGACCTGAGATTGGTTTCCAGCACCCACAATGAATGACTCCCATTTGGCTGTAACTCTGGCTCCAGGGGCTCTGACCCTGCGGCCTCTGTACTCATATTTTTAAAATGAGAAATAAAAACAGTAGCTTAAGCATGCATACGGAATTACAAAGGACACGAGCTCTGTTGCTGCCTGAGTTCTTGAACCAAGGGCACCCATGGGTTCATATTAAGAAGGCATAAAATCACATAAAGATTTTTTTAAGGTGGTGGTGCTGCAGTAAGTAACATAATTTCCACTAGCAGTTAGTAGAAGACAACTTTAGATCAGTGGGTAAGGGAGATGGTGAGTCACAGAGTGGTCTTTGATGACAAGTTGGAAAGTCCTAGGTAAGACGGAGTTTCTCAGTGGCATGGGGGCACCCAGCTCACTCACAGAGCAGCATACCTTTGAGTGGCATGTCTGAGGCAGGGTTTGCTAACATTTTGGTCTTTGCTTCTTCTACTCAAAAAGCTGAAAGAAAAGGAAAAGGAAAAGTACATATCGGGGTTGCTGAGGTCTCTCACAAGGCTAAACCTGCTGTCCGTGAAATTGCCAAGACCGTGTCTGTTGGAGATCTTTGCAACACGTCCCAGCGGGTCACAGGGAGGACACTGTTGAACTGACTTTACAGTTTTCCTGTTTTAGTGTCTGCCACGGTAAGCATCGATGTACAGCCCACACAAACCTTCAGAGGAAGAGAGCTTTGAGTCCTCAATGGTTTTTGAGAGTGTAAGGAAGCAAAGACAGTGTCTCTTGGGTGTATCTAGATTGCCAAAGTCGTCATTGCTCTTGGACTTTGAATGCACCTGTTAAGGAAAGTAGAGGTTTACTGAACACACGCAGTGTGGCCGCCGTCTATCTAACACCATGTATAGCTTCTAGGTAAAGAATGAGCGGATAATATACTCAGAGGCTAGACAGAGAGAATGGGACCTGGTGGGCAGCCTGACATTTTATCATGCTAAGATTAAAAAAAAAAAAAAAAAAAACTCTCTGGAGATTTTTGTTTAATATCCCATAGGTAACCGAGAGAGAGGGGGAAGCAAGACCACGGGTACTGGAAATTCTGAAATATAGAAATTGGCCACCTGTGTAACGACATCATGGCGCATCCCCATCCTATTGGCCACCTGTGTAATGGCATCATGGCGCATCCCCATCCTATTGGCCACCTGTGTAGCAACATCATGGCGCATCCCCATCCTATTGGCCACCTGTGTAACGGCATCATGGCGCATCCCCATCCTATTGGCCACCTGTGTAACGACATTATGGCGCATCCCCATCCTATTGGCCACCTGTGTAACAACATCATGGTGCATCCCCATCCTATTGGCCACCTGTGTAACGGCATCTTGGCGCATCCCCATCCTATTGGCCACCTGTGTAACGACATCATGGCGCATCCCCATCCTATTGGCCACCTGTGTAACGGCATCATGGCGCATCCCCATCCTATTGGCCACCTGTGTAGCAACATAATGGCACATCCCACGGCCTCTGAAAACTCCTGTGTAACAGAGAGAATGAGAGAAAAACAGATGATGCCTCAGCCCAGATAAACTTGTATAAATCTTACCGTTTCTACTTCAGAACAACTCCCTGGGGTGACTTTATCCCACCCATTCCTGATGCCAAGCGTCTCTCATGCCTTCCTTACGAAGGTCCTCCTCACTGGACTTGGCCTTTCATATCTCTATACAGCTGTCCTGGCAGAACATTTGCAGGTTGCTCGGTGTATCCCAGCTTCCCTGCAGGGCTCTTACAGTCTGTCCGCCACCTTTCTGAGGGTACAGAGCAAAAGAACAAGGAGCGTGGAGAGGTTGGGGTAGAAGGGGGCCCAGCCTTTCTTTCTGGGGTACAGGCAGGAATGTGAGTGGTTAGGCAGCTGCCCCACCCCCGCCTGTGGTCCCGAAGAGTGGGTCAGGTGAGTCCTGCCCTGGCCCCAACTGCTCCACACTCCTCAGATCAAACATCAGCGACAGGCTCAACTGCTGTGCCCTGGAGGGCGGGGCCTCGGCATTGTCCTGTGTTTGGCCACCTTCTCTACAGCAGGCCCACTGGCAGCAGCTCAGGAAGGGCAGGATGAGACAAAGCGGCCACAATAGAGCGGTTCCAGCCGCCATCCCCGCCCCCTCCACTGCCTGAGGTCAGATCACGAAGACCCTGCATATGGCCCGCTCTTGCTAAGCAGCCCGTTTGTGGCCTCTAGAATTTTCACAAGTTAGAAGAGGTGCCAGCAGAAACTTTGCAGCCCCTGAGGGTGCCCTGGGGGTGGTTAATAGCCAGGGAGGGTGACAAGAAAGGGGTGAGTTTAGTGTGTGTAGTTCCCAATTGTTTGCCTAACAGCCGGGAGGTTGACCTTCAGCTTCCCCCGGCTGCCACGTGGCAGAGGCACCAGCCGGGCAGCACGTTCTGAACGGATCAGGGATAATGAAACTTGAAAATGCAAATGTTTTTTAATGAACACATATCTCACACCCCTCCCCAGGGTGGCCCATGGCACAAAGTCACTTGCTTCTCTCTCTGGCACACAGGGACCCCCACAGAGACCCACCTGCCCCCACACTTTCCCTGGGTGGTGGAAGAGTATGTGCTGGGACTTGAACCTTGCTCGAAACAGTGGCGCAAGTGACTACAGACAAAGAGGGACTTGGCTTTTTATGAGAACAGGACAGCTAGAGTCTGGTGCTCAGAAGGGACTGGGCCAGTGTCCAGGGACCTAGCTGGTCAGCTTTGTGAGGCTCTAAGTCTACTGTGTAGCCTGGTTACAGGGGAGTTTTCAGTAAACATACAGCAAACATATAAACTGCATGTGTGCAGTAGCACACAGAACCGTACGCCTCTCAGGTCTGCCTGCTGCTTGGCTGCCTGCTTAACTCACACTGGTTATGCCTGACTTCTAAACGCTGCCTGGGAGAGACACGGGATTGTGTCATACTTCTTCAGGGTCAGCCCTGGATCACGTGATCTGTCTAATCGTGTCAGGTGTCCAACCATGTGACACTCATTCTGGGTCTATAATTCTGAGTCCCAGTGGCTTCTACTGACACTGGAGTGGAGAAGAGAAAACTGCTCCCCACCCCCACTGTTTTCTACGTCTAGATTCTCATCCTGAAAACTCTGCCACATTTCTTGATCCCACAAGAGGTTTTCCAGTGGGTGGGGAGTTCCCAGTGTTTGTAACCAAATGTTTAAGCCTAGGGAAGTGAGTGTGGTGGGCATAATTTTGATCTTGGCATCGACCGGCGTTAATAGACTTGTTTTGTGAAGTAATATATGAACATAGCCAGTGTAGCCATTTTCATCTGGTAAAGTTCCATTGTAGAGATTTCGTGTTCGAGAAAAAAAATCAAATGAAAATAAAGGCTTTGCCATGCGGCAAAGGTGGTTTAAAAACACGCTTTTGAGACTCAAGTGCCCTGGACTTCGCTGAGAGAACAAACCAGAGGTCTGTGTCACTTCAACACGGGCTTCAGAAACAAAACTGGCTTGGAACAAATTACCAGGGCTACCAGCCACGTTTTCTATGCTATGGTGTACAAACCGAATTAATTAGCGGGAGGACTATTATTAGATGCCGGCTTTCACCATCCATTAACTGCCGAGTCCTCTCAGGCTGGCACGGCTTGTTTAGAAGATGCTGTGGTTTGCATAAAGGGGAAAAAATGAGCTACGGTTCTCCAACTACCGTACAGCATCTGCCGTTACTTTAAAGATCCACATGTCTTTTTCCAGTGCTTAAGTTACTTTCAGTAAGCAGCAAGCCTAGGCAGGGAGCCTGGATTTACTCACTTCTTGGAATGGGGCTTCAAAAGCTGGTGAAATTGTTTTGTTTTGTCTTCTTTCATCCAGAAAGGAAAAACTCGATTCTGGAGCCGTGGAATGTTGTCTGCTAGAAGGAACCGCTCCGTGTTTCTGTAAAGGTGGTTAACCCACAGGCAGGAACCGCTGCTTGGTACATTTTTTTGCAAATTTACATTTATGTTGTTGATTCCATATTAAACAGAACAACCGGGCTCATGGAAGGTAAAGCCTTCTTTTAATTAACCCTCGTGGTGTGGGCTCCTGTGATTAAGGATGACGGAGCTGCTCCTGGGGTTTCTGCTACTGAAAATACTAACAATAATCATTTGTTTTGTTTTTATATTTAAACACATTATTGCATAGCTTGGTGCAGAGATAATTACCAATTTTATCTCCTGTGTTTTTCTAATGTTCATTAATAACAATAAAGGGTTGTAGGTTAAAAACTCATTTAATTGCCTTTATGTTAATGACGTTATGAATAGCCTTAGCTACAAGACTCTAATTCTGGCCAGTATCCTCTTCCTCGGCGGAGCCCCAGGAGGCTGCTCATTTTACCAGCATTACTGATTCAGAGTTTTTCCTTGCAGGTGGGTTTTTGTACATAATCAGAATTAATGCACAACACATTTCGAAAGGAACGGAGTAGAAGCACTCAGAATAAGTAATTAACTAAGAGCGCCCAAGGAAATACGCCCCAGCATTTTTTTTTAGCATATTCATAAAACATTAAGAACGGTCATAAACATGGTAGAAACAATTTCCTGGTAATGTGCTTTTAAAACTATTTTTCTGGCTCCCTTTCCCTTATCCCTTTGCATAGTGCAATTAAAGAAAGAAAGAAAGAAAGAAAGAAAAAGAAACCCTGAAAATCTCAGCATTGCAAATAAGAGGCCCCAAATGTGGTGCTTTGGGATAAGGAGAGCTTCTGGGCTGCTACCACCAAGCTGAACAGGAGCCTGGGTACAGCTTCCTCTGCAGTCCTTATCCCTGCCTCCACCACTTCATTTGTCAGACAAGGAATGGGTAAGAGCAGCTCACAGCATGTTAGGACGTGTGCCTCCTCCCCTGCTACTTCTGATCTAGAGCGCTGACCCTACCTGGGAGAGAATGCTGAGAGCTAGTGTCCAGTAGCCCTGATGGAGGCTCCGGGCTGACTTACTGTTCTTGGGTTAGCAAAGCCACCAGGCTCTTACCTCCAACCTTAGACACTTGTGGTCTGCTCCCCCATGCTCGGCGTGGGATAATTCAGGGGCATCACCCTGCGGTCAGGGGGTTGGGTGAGGTCTTCTGTCAGCCTCACACCCCCACAGCGGATGATAGGACATGGAAGACCCTTGAGAGCCATGCTGTCAAATAAGTCAGTCTCAAGAGGACAAAGGCTGTGGGATTTCGCTGACGTGAAGACTCGAGAGAATGAATCAGCGAGGGTCAGGCAGAGTGTGAAGGAACGGTTCTTCTTTAATGGGCATGGAGTTTCAGTTTGCAACATGAGAAGACTTCGTGCATTCCCTGACCAGTCAGTCTCCTGTGCATTAATCCAAGTCTTCCCCAGGGATCCAGACCTACAGCAGGCAAGTGAGACAGTGACCCATAGGGCCATCTCCATGCTAGCTGGGGACAGCAAAGCATAGATACTTCCAGACCACTTTGATGTTGCTGTCTCCTTGTGTGAACATGGAACAGGCGCAGACACTGGACCCTTCATGGATCCAGCATTAGATGAGCTGTTTATGGAACTTTTTTTTTTTTTTTAAATCGTGGGCCTAAAGCTAATGAGGATGCTCAGATACTGCCTACGGTTCTCAGAGCGGGTATAAGTCAAGCCTCTTATCTGGGAGACAGAGCACATTGAGTTTGAATAACGCTTGGCGTGGAACCCAATAAGCTCTGGTGCTTAATAGAGCTAATCTTTACTACCATGTCGTTTCTCCATGATGGATTTTTCAGATAGTCCTCGTTCAGGGTCTCAAACAAATGTTTGAATACCCATGTTCACAGCCTCACAGCTAAGATGAGGACAAAACCTATGCTCATTGAAGATGAATGGATAATCAAGATGTGGTATAAAATGGATTATTATTATTATTATTATTATTATTATTATTATTATCCAGACTCAAAAAGGAAGGAAATGGTGACAGGTGCTACCGTGTAGATGATGTGGAGGACACAGGACTGCAAAATAGGCCGGTAGTGAGAGGAAGAAGGCTGTGGGACCTCACTGACATGAAGTACCTAAAAATATGCAGAATCAGTGAGAGAGCAGAGGGAAGAGAAGAGGGAGCTCCTGTTCTGGGTCTTCAGCTCTGCATGATGAGAAGGAGGCTTACGAAGATGGATGGGAAAGGAGCTTAGATGAAGTGTGGATGCTTATAAGACCATTCAGCTGGGCTAGGATGACAAATGTCATTTTATACGTATAATCACAGTAAAACAACTGGGGCACTTGCAATCATAATAGATATTGTGCCCTAATTTAGTGAGGAAGGGCTCATTCTTTCGGCTGTCACCAGCCTTCTATGTGAGGGTTCACACAAGGGAAGGCATGCACACGTAAAACCACAAACGACTTCATGTAAAGACCTCCGTCGTCCTTCCGGATACGGGTCAGAAGCAGGCAATGGTACCATTCGCTGTGGATCTGGGTCCTTTTGTGCATTGTTTTACTCGAAGAACTTCCTTAAGTTGTGATGTTAGACCCATTTTACAGGAGAAGAAACTTGGGCCCCATGAAGTTATGCAATGAGACACACAGGCCTATGACAACAAATTTTGACCAGAGCCTTTGTTGTTAACCAAAAGAGAACAGAAAGGCTCAGAAACATTAAATTTATGTACAGTATAAATAATTCCCATTGGACTTTTTAAAGTGTTTTTCCCAAACGTATGTCTGTGTGAGTGTGTCGTTTCCTGGAGTTACAGATGGAAGCTGCCAGGTAGTTGCTGGGATTTGAACCCAGGTTCTCTGGAAGAGCAGGCAGTGCTCTTAACTGCTAGGTCATCTTTCCAGCCTTTCTGTTCTTTTATTTATTTATTTATTTATTTATTTATTTATTTACTTATTTATTTATTATGTTTGATGCAAGTATTAAAAGAATGGCGGTGCCTGAGTTGAGGATATTTAAGATGACATCAGATGTCTTGGTTAGAGAGTGGCTTCGCCTTATGACATCATATGGTGGTAACACAAGACCATTCCTCTTAAGGTCAAAGACACATGTTTGCAAAGTGTGGTTGACGAGGCCTGGCAGCAACCACTGTTCAGATGGTTTTGGTAAAAGACAATGTGTATCCCAAAGTGCAGGGTATAAAGTATCATTTCCTTATATTATAAATGTGTGTAACGTAAAAATTTATGAGATGATTCTATATATATTTGTCCTTACAATGACTTATTAGAGTGATACTGGAGTCTCATCAGTGGATGGGAAAGTTTCATTTCTTCCAAGCAAGACGTAACAGAATCCAACACTTCCCGAGCTCGTAGTCAGATACGATCCAGTCTGCTCTGAGTGTGTGGCCAGGGAACAAGTTCATTTCTTCAAATGATCTTCCCTGAGCTTTTGAGATGGTTTAGTGGGTAAAGTTCACTGTTCGGCCTGATGGCTGGAGTTCAAGCCCGGGACCATGTGACAGAATGAGAGAACTGGGTCCCATACCATGTTTTCTGGCATGCACACATTCCCCTTGGTTGCCCTACAAGTCAATTTTAGAAATGTAAGAAGAAATTTTAAAAAGGGGGGGAGAGCAAACCTTTGCTGACACCAAAAGTCATTTGCCTGTGGATCTGACCCTAGTCTTTTCATGAGTAGCTTTGAGCTGATGACATCAGAATGGCTGGGGGCCGTTAAACATTCTACCTACATGAGTTACCAGCCATGGTAACACATGCTGTTAACCCCAGCACTCAAGAGGCAGAAGCAGGCTGGTCTCTCTGAGTTTGAAGCCAGCCTGATCTTTGTAGTGAGTTCCAGGTCAAGCAGAGCTATGTAGTAAGATCTATCTCAAAACAACAACAACAAACAAGCAAAAACCAAACCAAAACAATACTAAAGCAACAGCAAAACTCAGTCCATCAGACCTCACTCAGAACTAGTGAGTCAAAATCTGTCTTTTAAAAAAGCTTCAGGCTGGGGGTGGGGTCTGAGTCTGGATCCCCAACACCAAGGACAAGTTGGGTTCTTTGTCTATGTCTCACAACCCCAGCGTTCAAGAAACAGAGAAATGTGGATTCCAGACTCTCAAACCAGCTATCCTAGAAAAAGCCACTAACCCCAAGTTCAGTGAAAGACTATGTATCAAAACTAAGAGAAAGAGCGCACGCGCGCGCACACACACACACACCACACACACACACACACACACACACACACACACACATCTGATATGTGCACATTAATTTTGAGCACCAAGTTTCTCTCCTCTAAATCTAGACTACAGGACTTTGGGGCAAGGTCTACCTCAGACCTGTCTACCATTCATCCCAGCCCATGAGTCACCCCACAACTGTGCCCCTGAGTCATTTGGAGAATTTTCTCTTGTCTATCTCTCTGCTGACCTTTCCTAGAGAAGACAATGTGACTCCCCATGCCCCTGAAAGTTCATCATTAGTACAGCCTCGCCCTTCTTCATTGGAAAAAGGCAAGATCCATGTTTGAAAGATACCCCTAAAGCCTGGGGTTTGCAGCCCTGTTTGTTTCTCAGCCTACAGGGAGTGGGAACATTGTGCTGTGTAATTATTTAAATGAAAATAACATAAATGATGAGGAAAGAACTATTTATCTCAAGTGCTTCTAATTAAATGAGAAATAATAGGCCGAGGAGAAAGCATGCAGTCAGGAGGAGAGAGAGAGAGAGAGAGAGAGAGAGAGAGAGAGAGAGAGAGAGAGAGAAAGAGAAACTTCCTACCAGGGAAGACCAGCAGACAATGGGACAGTTTTCCTGGTGGGATAATTATCACTCCCAGACTAGATTGTCCAAAGCGAGATAAGTACCAGCAAAGTGTAATGTTCTCCCAGGCCCATTATCAATGACGCTTTCAGACAGCGGCTCTGGGTCACGGATTTTGAATGTACTAAATGCTTAATTCAGCGGTGCCCTCTCACCTCCGAGATCTCGGGCTAAGAGAAAAATATGTGCACTGGTCCCGTGTTCCCCGACTTAACTCTTCAGTGAAATGTCCTAGGAAGACTCGAGGAGGGGGAAGTGCTAAGTCTTCCCCACCCCAGGGTTGTTTCCATTCCTGACAGCAGCAAGAGAGACAATGTGGTCATCCAAAGGGCTGTGAGGATCATCTCCCGCCCCTGCCTTGGTTTCCACCATGATCACGCTCAAAAGATGGTTTAGAAGCAGGAGGGCTGGTGCAGAGGTGAGAGCCCCTGTTCAGAAAATCAATGCGTGCTGAACTTCCATAAGGAGATGTTGATTTACAAGCCGCCGCTGTGTTGTTGAAACAACTAGCTTTCTCATTAGTCAGACCCAGCCCGTAGTTATGTTTTGAGGGGGGTGGTAAGGGGGCAGTGGAAAAATACATGTGTAGAATTGTTCATACGTCCTCGGAAGATCTAGGGCCTAAATAAAGCAAGCAAACAAACAAGTACCAAAACACAACAACAACAAAACCAAGTCTCTAAAAAGCTAAGTGTTTGTGAGCTGCACCACAGAACAACATGCTGGAGAGCTCAGACGCGGACACAGAAACACATCTCCATTTGATTCTGCCCACCACAAACCTGAAAGCGACCTCCGTGCCTGGTGCTGACTGAGCAAGGCTCCAGGTACACACTAGCTGCCTTTGCGACAAAACGAATGGCTTCTGTCTGAAACAAAAAGCATCCCCAGTTTTACATGTGTTTGCCATGTACCTATTACAAGCCTGAGCAAGCCTCTGAACGGAGTCAGTTTCTTGCCTTCAAGGAGCTTTCCAATTAAGTGGGGTGGGATGGTACAGGAGCATGAAATATTAAAGAGAATGGAGAACATGAAGGAAGTCTGATGAAAGATGGCACCCCAAGGCACACAGGACAGATGAGAGGCCCGGAGGAAGGCATGGGACAGTGGACAAAGGCTTCAAGGAAGGATCTGGATATGGTAATAGCCAGACGCACAGGAGTGTATTGGGAAGAGGGATGAGTTGCACAGCAACCAAATCTTACAAAATCTGCTCTTGGGCTATCTCAGTTATCTGACAGGCAAATACGTAGGAGCCTGCGCTGGTCCATCACCCAGGCTGTGTCTCAGTATCTGTTAGATGTAATATTCATTCATTCATTCATTCATTCAGCCTTTTTAACACAAAAGATATACCAAACACCAGAAACATACACACACACACACACACACACACACACACACAATCACATTTTATTGTTGTTCTGAGACAGGGTCTCACTATGTAGCTCTGGCTGTCCTGGAGCTCACTCTGTAGAGGAGGCTGACCTCAAACTCACAGAGATCCACCTGCCTCTGTCTCCGAAGTGCTAGAATTAAGGGTGCTCGCCACCACCACCCGGCTGAGAAATCTTGATCTGAAGAGACTTCGTGTTTCATTCATATTTGTGAAATAATCACGGAGATATATGGTACATATTTATCGAAACAGGGAAGGGAATGGGGAAAAGCAGTAATTCACAGAACATCCCAGGGGGCTGTGGCTCCCGAGTGGACCTCCGCCACAGCCGGTCCAGCACATCACTGCAAATGACACAGAAACAAGGAGAGCCCCCGAACCACTGAGCACACCTGCAAAGGTGAGAGACTGGAGGGACGTTGGCAGCGTGACTGGCATTTGCAAGCTGCCGTGACGTGATGAGAAATAGACAGGTCCAGCGTGTGTCTCGCGGCTCGGGCTGCAGAAGTCCAAGCTCCCATTGGCTAAGCTCCAGATGTAGGGCTGACAAGGTGGCTCAGTGGATTCATGGGCTCACCACCAAGCCCGATGACCTGAGTCCCATCCCCGAGAGCTGTACGGCAGAAGGAGAACCAACTCACACAGATTGTCTTCTGACCCGCGCACATGCTCCATCCCATAAACACAAACAAATAACTAAATCAATCTGAAAAAAAAAAAACAAAGTAAACCTTCATTTGGTAAAGTTATATTGTTTAATAAAAATCCATGAAATAGGTAGACTTTCACGCTGGAACTTTTGTCTTGGGACTGACCACACCATGTTACAGTCTAATGCCAATATTGCAAACGACAGTGTGTTGTTACAGGTCTTTTAACATGCAATATTGAACCAAGTTTGTCAAAAGTTCTCTGGGTTTTATTTTAGTGTGTGTGTGTGTGTGTGTGTGTGTGTGTGTGTGTGTGTGTAAAATAGCTAACATGATTGGTGGCCAAAACAAATGCAAGAGTAGCTTCATGTTAAAAAAAAAAAAAAAAAAAAAAAAAAAAAAAAAAAAAAAAAAAAACAAAGCAAAACAACCCTTTGTTTCAACATGGAGCTGTTTTTTCATAATTTGTGGCAACATCCGGTACAGACTCAACTGTGGCCTGCTCGGTTCCTTAGCTGCGTTCGTAGGAGGTAGTCATCTAGTGGGCAAACAATTCTTCAGTATCCTTACTAGAGAGGGAGAATAATGATTAATATGTATTATAAACAGGGCTTTCTTCAAATTCTTGATTTTTGAACCTTTCTGTAGAAAAGACCCTCGGGACACTGTTGAAAAAAAAGTAATTTTTTTTCCTTCAAGATACATCCATTGGCAATATTCTGAGTCATGCCAATAAAAATGAAAGGAGACAGGAAACCAGGCAACAGCAGAGTGCTTAGTATGGGACGATTACCGAGGCAGAAATGAGGCCAAAGAGATGATAAATGTGTTTCTCTCACCCACTCCATCAGCTGGAGCCTGACCCGGACCCTCTTCCCCATCTGAGCTCCGCGCAAACCACCATTTTTTACCGTAGCACTTAATAGTGGACATTAACTTAGCCCTCCCCAAAAGGGCTGACCTGAGGTCCACCCTCCGTGCTGCTCCAAACTGTAATCACTTGCTCACTCCGTAATTTGATCAAATAGCATGTACCTTTTCCAGGCACTTATTGGCCAATTAAGTCAAGTTCTCACCGAGGGGGTCCAGCTGGCTTCAAGTTCCCTTAGATGAATTGATTGAAGATATTGTGCAATCTATGAACCCAGTTTAATGATCTAGGTGATAATACTTGTAATTCTTCTCAGTCAGGGGAATTTGCTGCAGCTGTTGCCTGCAAATCCGTGTTCTGATACACTGAAGTATCAGAACCACATTAATCCGCCCTCAGCTCCACAGCTAGGCCTGCGTGGTGAAAAGGGAAATTTAAAATTCACTTGGCGTAGCCAAGTGGAAACAATGTTTCTGTTGACGTGTTTCTGTTTCGCCTCCTTGCGGATGCTCCCTTTAGAGGTGGACCTTGAGGGAGAGCACGTGATTGATAACGACCAGGAAATGCAAATAAATGTCCGTTCAGTATTCCTGAGCAAACAGCACTTCAAACGTTTGAGACGGGAAAAGGCGCTGCTTTCAGGCACGAGCATGGCATTTTCTAAAATATCAGGGCGGAGCTCTGAGGACTACAGTCATTATTTTTGTATGAAGTGTTACATGGAAGACATAAATAGTAAGTTTCTGCTCCTACCCCCTGGACTGGCTGCATTGAAGTGATAATGAAGAAATGTCACACAGTGACATAGGCCTTGAATGCCTCTCCAAACACTTTCCCCGCACAGTGACATGTTTTTTAAAAAATAATCATTAAATAATTTGCTTGCTTGCTTCCCTGTGTGTGCATTTGTCCCCTAAACTGCCGGAACCTTAATCCTTCTCCCCGTGAAGGAAACACTGTAAACAACACTCAGGAGGCTTTGGTGACTGTTGCAAATTCAGAATGCTTCTGAGCTCTGTCCTATAGTGAGTGTGTGAAGTTGGTCACAGCGAAGAGCTTCTTTTCAGTCAGAGATGTAAGTGGGTGTGGCTTTGAGTGTCTGAGACTTGCAGGGAATGGCTGGCACTTTGGGCGAGAACTTGAATTCTTTCCAATGAAGCAGGAAAAACAAGAGTCTGGCAGATGTGTTGAGAACAGCAAAGCTTACCTGGACCATGACTCATTTCGTCCAAGGGTCCCAGTTTAACCAAGGCAGAGGCTGATACTAAAAGAAATGCCTTTTCTAAGAAGAATGATCAAAGCCAGGTAGGACTCTGGGGTCTAGTATGAGTCTAGTTCAGTGTTCTCTGAGGACAAAGCACAAATTCCAGATCCAGAGGCCTTGCCAGTTGTTACTTTGTATTGCCTCCCCGTTTGACTCGCTGATTAGCATAACTTAAAAATGTCTAACTACTTTAAACAGATTGTATTATTCAAGTGAGATTAGATTGGAACTGTGTTAGACTTTCCTTAACTGTGAAAAAATAACAAGTTAAAGAAGGAAGGCTTACAGTTCCAAAGGTCCCAGTCCCTGGTTGGCTGGCTCCATTGTTTCTGGGTCATAGTGAGGCAGTCATGGTGGAATGTGGCCAAAGGCTTACCCCTCTGACAGTCAGGAAGTTGCAGAGGTGGACAAAAGGAGCTGGGGTAGGATATGGTCCCTAGGACATCCCCACCAGAGGTCTGGTTCTTCCTATGAGGTCTGACTTTCTACGGCTTCCATCGCCCCCTCAATGATATGGTGAAATCATAGAGACATTAGTGAATCAATCCACTGCGTAGTCAGAGCCCTCATGTTCCAGTGATTTCTACTGGCAAGCCTTCAACACAGGAGTCTTTGGGGGCAAGGTGGGGGGAACACTTCATATACAAACCACAACAAAATACTTCTCACGTCCTGTTCTAAAGACCCTACATGGACTCAGATGCTGAATCGCTACAAACTGTAAAGTTCACGCTTCCATTTCTAAAACCAGAGAGATTAAACAATGTGTCAGAGTTACACAGTTCCTCGGTGTCCCTGCCAAGGTTCGACCAAGCAGGCTGAACCTAGTGTTCTCACTGGCTACCCCGAACTGCCTTTCTGGCTTCTCCTGAGCACAAAGTTCTCAGGCAACTTCCCATGTTACCTCCCCAGGTAAAGAACCACCGGGCCCAGCTTGGTGACACACATTATTATTATTATTATTATTTTTTTTTTTGCTGCTGGTCTGTTTTTTTTTTCTTTTTAAGATTTATTTATTTATTACATATAAGTACACTGTAGCTGTCTTCAGACACACTAGAAGAGGGCATCAGATCCCATTACAGATGGTCGTGAGCCACCAAGTGGTTGCTGGGATTTGAACTCAGGACCTCTGGAAGAGCAGTCAGTGCTCTAACCACTGAGCCATCTCTCCAGCCCGGTGACACACATTATTAATCCCAGCACTTAGAAGGAGAGGTGGGAGAATCTCTGTAAATTGGAAGCCAGACACTGGTCTACATCGAAAGTTCCAGATCAGCTAGGGCCTTACCCCTCCCCATCATTGATGCGAAGGGTAATCAGTGCTAAAACAGAAATAGCAGCCTTCCTGTCTCCTTTCTGAGGTGGCCTTAGCTCTGTGATTGAGGACCTGTCTAACATCTTGAGAGCCCCAAGTACAGCAGACATTTACTTCTGAATCATCAAAATGTTAGCAAAGTGTCAAAAGGTAGAGATTCTGATTTAAAACAAAACAGGTCAACATTAAAAATTATGAAATGTCAAATTCACATCTCCTGAGTTCTGAATTCCTTCATGATCATTCTGTCTACTGAAACATAGATATGCATGTTTTTCCCCACATGTATTCGTGTAACTCTTGGTGTCAAACAGTCTATTTCATCTAAACCTAATACCGGAATAACTATTGAAAAATACCCTGTCTGAGAAGAAATGGTGTAGGTGACTAGGGAAAGGAGGGACACAGTTGTGTGTCACGTAAGGACAGGAGCATGTTCTGAGAAATGAGCCTGCGGGTGATTTTGTCATTGTATGGACATCCTAGATCATTCTTACACAGATGTAATCAATGGAGGTCAACATTCTGACAAGGCTTCTGCTGACTGGTAAGATGGAGGGTAATTCTGGGACGTGGCAGCCTGAGGCATTATAGAAGTCTTTACGAGCAGAGGTATGCGCTAAAGTGATGAGAAGAGGCACAGCACTACCATGTGGGATGTGGCAAGCTTGTTCTTTACTGTCTCTACTGAGCATCCCACAACGTGCTTTGTTGTCGGGGCAGCATCGTCACATGCTAAGCAGTGGAGGTTATGTCATAAATACACAAGAGCAACACTACGCAGCTGAGACCTCAGGAAGGACAGAACTTCTTGGCTCCACCCTACTCTGCTGAGAACATAGTATACTGCCCATCACTGAGTGGGTGTCATGGTTAGACTTGTGACTACCCCCATGGGAAAAGTACCTGTGACTTTGTCTCAACTCTACAGCTGAGATGGCTAAGGTCACCTACCAACTCTTACTTCTACTGCTGTGGCATCTCTCCTAAGAAAGAAAAATGTACCGTCACATGGCATCATTCCCATTCAGCGTCTGTCTTAAATATGCACGATCTGCAACAGCATCTAAGTGGCGGTTGGACTACATTTTTGATTCTGAGTCTGACTCCAGGTCTTTGTCCATGTAGCATGCTCCACCACCAAGCTATACATACCTCTAGCCATGGTTGCAACCTTTTAAAAAGTTATTTATTTAACTATATGACTATGTGTGCACCTGTACCCAGATCCAATAGTAAGAGAGTTACTATTGGTTGTGGGCCACCATTTAAGTGCTGGGAATTGAACCAAGGTCCTTTACAAGAGCAAAGTGCTCTAACCCCTTGAACCATCTTTTCTTGAGCCCTTGCTATACACTCCCATCAGACTCTTTGTACTTAAATAATTTAAACTAACTCATGTATATATGATTGACCATTTGGTCCTTATTTTTTTTCAACATTTCATGAGGTTCAGGGACATAGTTTGGCATTTACTGTGATATCTCCACTGCATTGTGATGATTAATCTTATTTGTCAACTTGGTAGAATAGAGAATCACCAAAGAGATGGCCCTTGGGTTTGTCTGTGAAGGTTTTTATCCAGAGAATGTGTGGTGGTTTGAATTTAAATGGTCCCATAGGTTCATACATTTGAATGTTTAGTTCCTGGTTTGTAGACGTGCTTGGGAAGGATTAGGAGGCGTGGCCTTATTGAAGAAGGTGTGTCATTTGTAGGGGCTTTGAGGTTTCAGAAACCCACACCATACCCAGTCAGCTTTCTCTGCCTCATGCTTGTGGATCAGATGTGAGCTCTCAGCTACTTCTCCTGCGCCATGCATGTCTGCTTGCTGCCATGATCTCTGCTATGATGGCTATGGATGCTAACCCTCTGAAGCTGTAAACTCCCATTAGATGCTTTCTTCTATAAACTGCATTGTTTATAGTAGTCATGGTGTGTTGTACTCTATACTGTCCAGGTGTATACAAATATAACCCATTATATTCTCACAGTGGCAAACTTGTCCAACCATGTATTTCTCAGAACATGTCTTTGCCATTAGATCACAGATGACAGAACTTCTTGTATGCTAAGCATTTTTCAGTTAGTCTAGGCTTGAAAAGTCTCTGTCCATCACTGTCTGATGAACTTGAATTTGGTAGTACAAAGTTTTCTTTGTATTTACACTGATAAGATAAACACCGTCTGTGCTCTGCTTTCACATTTTGCATCTTTTCCATTTCAATTTTCTCCTTTGTTAAGTGTTAATATAGCACTTTATAACCAGGCATATTAGGAGTACTAAAAAGCTTTAAGAATTTTGGATGGGTATAGCGCACATCTGTAATCTTAGTTACTTAAAAGGAAATTACATCCTTCATAGCAACACAATGAGATTCTGTATAAAAATAAGGTTTCATGAAGGCTGGAGTTTAGATCAATGGTACCAGCTTATTTCCCAGTCAAAGAAAGAAGTATGAAGAGGTCAAGTTGTCAGAAACACCCTTGCTCTTACTTTGTTGGAAGTCCGTGTAAGGAGAGGATGTAAGTGCACAGAGAAAGGAAAGCTTGTATGAGTGGCAGAAGGGAAGGGTGTCATGGGTAATGTCATGGTTTGGATGATTTGTGTGTGTCCTTCACAGCTTCGTGTGTGGGAATCTTGGTCCTGGTGTGGTCATACCAAAAGTTGATATTTGTGAGGTTAACATAATAGGATTAGGTCCCAAAGACACAGCCCTCAGAAGAGATGTCTAGAGCATCATTGTAACAGGCTATTTGTTGAGACAGCTCGTTGCTATACAACAAGGCCGTCCCCTGTATTTTACTTCTGTGACACTGACAACTTCCTGGACACCAGAATCACAAATCACATGAGCCTTGACTCTCCCTAAAATGCTCTTTGATATTTTCTTGCAGCAACACAATGTGGACCAACACAAGGAACGAGTGATTCCAGAAGGAAAAAGCATTTCTGTCCAAGCAAGGATGACCATGAACACAAAGACAAAATATGCAAAGAAGACGCCAGGGTAGCTGTGTCCCCGAGGGGATTAGACACAAGCAGTAGTGGGCCATGCGACGTGCTCTGATTTGAAGACTTCTACTGAAAGCAAACACATTCTGCTTAAAAGAACAGACTGGTGGACATCACCTTCAAGTGGGAGCCATAGTTCTGAGCCACACTTCCCAGAATAGAAAGTTTTGTGTCCTGTAAAATTCATCTCACTGTGCTCCGTACAGGGACTTTTGAAGATTTCGCCATGCCATGGGTACATGCTACAGTACTATGTTTTTCTACTTGGGAAGTATTTCAGCACTTAATTGGTTAAAAAAGAGAAAAAAGAAGGAAGAAAGAAAGAAAAGCAAGTTTGGGTATGACCAACAATCTGTGGTCAACAATCAACCACCTACAAAGGAGATGTTTATCCCAAACATATTACTATAACTATCATACAAGGAAATTTATGTAGACCTAACAATCCACATCTATGTTCATCCTGAGGATAAGAGTTAATATGTGAGGCAGGTGAGATGTCCAAGGGGCAAAGGCACTACTTGTCATGAGTTTGACCCCTGGGACCCACATGAAGGTGGAAGGGGAGAAATGATTTCACAGAGTTGTCATTCTCTGACCTCCATGCTGGTGGCCATGGCATTCTTGCCTTCCCCCCCACAAATCTCTCTTTTACTGTCTCTCTCTCACATACATACATACAGACACACACATTTGCACACACATATACACATGCACACACAGACCTACATACACATAGACATATACACAAAAGCACAGACACACACACAAACACACACAGACACAAACACATACAAACAGACACACAGACATACAGACACACAGATACACAAACACACACAGACACACACACAAGCAGTCACACAGACATACAGACATACAGACACACAGACACGTGTACGCACGCACGTCCCGACTCGTCCTGGAGACGAAAGCGAAATGAGGCAGTGATCTTGAAACCGTGTGTGGACACATGGTGAAGATGCTGTCTAAATGCTGTTAATTTAATCTGATTTGAAGCACAGCAAAGCCCTGGGAAAGCTAACTGAAGTAACTAAAGAACATGGTCAGAGCTGGAAAGGACATTCAGGTGACTAACTGGGTATTCATGCTGTCCACATTCTCAGTAGGAGTCACTGCTTGTCACTGAGGAAGCTGCCAAAAAGTTAACAAAACAACTTAAACAGAAAGTTTGGCTGCTCCATTTTTAAAGCAATTAATTAATTTGTTGTTATTCTGTCCTTTGAGGGCATCTACTAGGGATGGAACTTAAGATTTGTTCATATTAGGCCAGTGCTCACCAACTGAGCAGTTGGGGGGTGGGAGGAGCTTTTTTTTTTTTCATTATTAAAGCAGGGTCTCCTGTAGACCAGGCAGTTCTCCAATTCTTTGTAGCAAAAGCTGGCCTTGTACACCTGAACCTCTGCCTCCCAACTCTCTCTTTCTGTTTGGTGTTTGAGAAAGGGTCTCCAGACTTTGAACCTGAGATCCTCCATCCACAGACCTTATATAACTGGGATTACATGCCTGGGCCACTAGGCCCAGCCATAAGAAAAGATTATAAAACAATTTAAGAAAATAGCTTGTTTATATTCAGACAAACTATAAAAATCAATGCATAATGGCTTGGTCTGTAATCTCAAATTTCTGTGGGGTAAAACAAGACGATCACAGTGAGTTCAAGGCTACATGGGCTACCTAATGAGTTCAGAGCAGCCTGGGGTACAGAGCCAGCCTGGGGTACAGAGCCAGTCTGGGGTACAGAGTCAGCCTGGGGTATAGAGCCAGAGTGCCTCAGCCAATCCATCAAACGAATACACCAAACAATTAACAAAGTTAATATGTAATTAATAGCCCAATAATATATGAACATTTTAGAACAGAAACATGTTTACAAGACCACTAAGGGCACAAAAAAGCACAGGCAGACACAGATGCACATGCAGACACAGACACAAAACACAGACACATACACATACCAAATAAATTTAATTTTAAAACATTTAAAAGGATAAAACTACCAAATCTACCTCTAAGAAGAAAGGTTTTTTTGTTTGTTTGTTTTTAACCAAAAACTCCAGTTGCAGGGGCTGGAGATGGCTCACTGATTAAGGACATTTGCTACTCTTGTAAAAGACTGGGATTTGGTTCTTAGAACACAAGGACAGGTCACAGCTGTCTGCAACTCTAGTTCCTGGGATCCAGTGTCCTCTAATGGCTTCCCTGACCACCAGAAATGCATGTGGTACAATTATTCACATACATGCAGAGCAGTCATGCACATAAAATAAAAATAAACAAATCTTTAAAACAATTTTGAATGAAGTTTCCTCAGTTGCTCACTCCTAAGCAAAATGAATTTTTTCCTAATTGAAATCAAGCGCGTAGTAACTTAAGTTAAAATATTGATTGCCGTTGAAGTCAGTAGAACACATGTGAAAATCTTAGCCCTGGCAAATACAAGTGGCTGTTTCAATTTCTAAAAGCGAAGACAAGTTAATTTTGTGTAATAAATATATGATAGCTACTGAATTATGTGAGTCTTTGTTACTTACCAAGTATCATCAGCTTGTCAACAGAGCCCTCAGACATTCGCAATCATAATTAAAGCAGTCATCTTTGATACTTTGCTGACTGTCAGTTACACACAAAGCATAGCTTTATACACATCTCTTCAGTTTTATCATGAAGGAAATTTATTTGTCAAGGTAGAAAGATACAACATAACTGAGCAGTCTTTAGCCTTATTTATAACTTCTAAATACTTAGACATATAATCCATATGCCCCCGTTTGTTCTCTTGCCTTGGGCCCCACATGTGTTAGAATCAAGTCCTCTGAATGGGAGGAAAATGGAGACCATCTTGGGCCCGCCCTCACTGGAGCTGGAGAGAGGCCTTTGAGCATGCCCAGTAGGGTTTCACACATCTTCCCCTTTCTCATACCCAGCAGGAGATGCACACATACACACCCTCCTCACATTCTCACTGATGGCCAACAGTCTTTAACAAGAGGATAAACCTCTGCAGTAACATTTAAAAATGCACAGTTACGGTGACACCTCAATGTGAATGACTTGTAGTTGGTGTAATTAGTTTTCCAATTCATTAACCTCTGGAATTATCACTAAGGAAGAGTGTGCTTGTAATTCACTGGGGGGCAGTCTTCTCTATCCCCTCATGGTCCCAGTGTTTGCCTTGGAAAGGGGCAAAGAGGAAAGTTGGCAGAAGTTTCCAACTCATAAAGGGTTTCCTGAAGAGTTGAGGGTGTGGTGCCCTCAAAGGTGCTAACTCCTCCGAGGGGCAAGAAGGGGTTGAGATCCAGGCTTTCTCTTCTCAGCATGTTTCACCGCCAGGGTAGTAAACTAGAGTGTGAGCCTCCCTCCCTCCCTCCCTCCCTCCCTCCCTCCCTCCGTGTCTCTCTCTCTCTCTCTCTCTCTCTCTCTCTCTCTCTCTCTCTCTCTCTCTCTCTCTCTGACTCAAAGGTGCTCCGAGGGGAAGCTGGGACACAGTATGCATGTTCCGAGGACAGAACTGGGCCCACACAGTGACAGTCATAGACGCTGATTTGCAGTCCTATCAGGAAAGATGAGTTGTGACCTTCATCTCATTAAATCCTTTTAGAAAACCTAAAGCCAGGCACCGTCATTGCCCACATGTTGTGGAAAAGGGAGGCAGAGGCTAAGATATGTAGCTTACTAAGTGTCCCTTTGTGGCAAAAGCATCAGGCTTCACTGGTTGAAAGCAGACCTTTGAGCCCTTGAGATGTCTGAGAGGGTGAAAGTTATTGACACCAAACACAAGAAAGCTGTCTGGAGACCACACGGTGGAAAAAAAAAGAAGACTTCTCCAAGTTGTCCTCTAACCTCTACTATGCATGCTCTGACACATGTACACCCCCCCACACAAAACATATAGATCAATAACTATGAAACGATAAAGGTTAAATACCCACCCTCACACTGCTGGAAACCATGATGGAGTTTCCTAGCACCTCGGCTATTTTAAGACACCATGAGTTGTTCAGGAAGTTAGCAATTCCCAGGCTGCGTGTCAGATACCCTGTAGAGTTCCAGTGTGAAGGGGTGTACTGCATAAAATTAACATTTGAGCCAACATGAGGAGAGCTAGGGGGGGACCAAGAGTCAGGGAGCCAGCGGCAGTGACCCCAGACAATCAGTCATACTAAAACATGGTTCTCTTGAATGTGCTGGAAAGCTGCCGCAAGACATCAGCGCCTCTGGTCAGCCCCTGTCTTCCATATCGGTTGGAAGCCACAACCAGCACAGTTCCTCACACTCTCACTGAACTGCTACTCCATCTTGAGAGGCAGGCTTGTCTTCAGTCTTTCCTTTCTGCAGGGAGTGGCTCCATCAGGGAAAGGAGGGTCCAGGATGTGGAGTTTCTGACTAGCAGAGGATGTGGTGAGATGGCCCTGAAGCACTCCTGTAAAACTCCTAAGCCCCTTCCCGTGGGAATGATGCAGGGCTGTGTCCGTGTCTGTAGTCATCAGACACTTCACAGAAAGTTAGACAGTGACAATGGTTCTTGTCCCTGTGGAGGGATGTAGCAAGAAGAGAAGTCTGACCTAGTGCCACGGTGCATTTTATCTTGGCCTCCCTGGTGGCAAAAGCAGGAAGGTCACTGGGGCCAGGAGTTCAAGGACAGCCTGGACAATGTACTGGGATGAGGAAGAGCAAGAGGAAGAAGCTGTTTGTGGGGGAACCAAAACTATAGTTTAATGTTTACCTTGTAAGATTTGCGCACCTTCTGTTGTGCCGGAGAAAAACAGGCATGCCCCTCAGATTCTAGACAGTTTGGCTTTCATGCATAGAATCATGTGTGCAGAGGATATACCATGAGGGGCAACATGTGATAGGTTGTCTCTATACCCCAGTGGAACAGGAACTTAGAGGAAAGAAAATTAGATGTCAGGTGGTCCCAAATACATCAAACCATTTATTATTTACCAGAAACATGGGCATCCTGGACAGTGTGATTGACAGGTGTGGTTAGTGGGAATCCAGACAAAGCACAGTCCAGGGGGGAGTCGTGTGGTGTAGGAAGGAGCCACATGGTTCAGAGAGGAGTGGCATAGTATACATAGAGATGGGTGTGAGGGTGAGCTCTGACTGAAACCCTAGCAAGATACGGATCCACTTTGCTAGCTGGAAACACCTCTCTGCTGTGTCGGTAGCCAGACAAATTGTAGGGACTAATATGAGTCATGAACGAATTGATAGTTGAATCAGGAAGAGGATTCAAGTGACCTCATAACATGTCTGACATGCTTTTCTTATAAACAGAAAGAGATCACCACCTGTCGTCTGCCTGCATGCCTGTCTGTCTATTTTATCATCTACCTACCTTCCTATCTATCTATCATCTATCTATCTATCTATCTATCTATCTATCTATCTATCTATCTATCTATTATCTTTATATCTATCATTTATCTGTCTATCTATAACCTATCTACCTATTTATCTGTCTGGCTCTCTGCCTGCCTGTCCATCTACCTATCTGCCTGTCTGTTCATCTGCCTGACTGTCTGTCCATCTGTCTGTCTATTCATCAGAAATCCAGACACCATCTATTCATTCTCCCATCCTTCACTCTTTCCACTTCATCTCTCTCTCACTCTCTCTATCAGTCTAGCCATCAGCTGCAGGACCTTTCTTTGATTCACCCTGCCAGTGCGTGAGACTCTGAAGAGGTGTGCAAGCATCTATTTCCTTTCCTAGAGGAAGGGCAGTGGGGAACAGAAGAGCTATTGATCTTTGTTTGTTTGGGCTCCTAGCTGTGTAGAGAAAAAGGTTTTAGTCTATAGAACAGCACCATAACAATAGCAAGACCTATGCATTTTTTTTTCAATAGGTAATTCCAGGCTGAAGACAATGTATTTGAAAAACAGCCTAGTGTGCCATGATATTAAAACAGTAGGCCACAATGACTGCAATCTACCATCTATTGATAATGGGATTACAGTCTCCAGCCATCCAGTATTCTCCCCTCTGGGTCTCAGTACTCAATTCAGTCGTTGGGGAACACCCATGGCTGGATGGAGAGTAGGGCCTGGATGGTATACGCAAGTCTTTTGCTCACATTTGGTGTAAGAACTCATGTGGCTTTACAAGTACTTGCCAAGCCTGCCTCGTCTTATATCACCTTAGGAAGCAAGTCCCTAAAATAATTTGTTCCAAGTTAGGAAATCAGATTTCTATGTACACATCTGAATCTAATCATGATATCCACCCATATGATTTGTTTATTATATTGAAAGGCTTCTCTCTTCTGCCAAAGGGGAGCATTAACCCAGTTCAGTAATTGCTGAACTTGTGAGGCTCACATCTGAAATATTTTGTCTGAGTTTGGAGGTTGAATTTTCAGAGGCAGAGGCATGTTGGCAAACTACGGTGTGTTCAGAGGGTGGCCAAGGTTGTTAATAATAGTAACACTACAAATGTAACAGCTATTGTGTTCTGTGTTAGGCACGTTTCGTAACTGTCTGCTTTCAATCCTCACAGTATTTTACCTTTGAGCAAGTTGACGATTACAAAGCTTGAGCTGCCAAAGGTTTCCCAGCAAGTGACAGAGGCCCTGATGTCTAAGCTGAGCCTCCAGGCTGTGCCAGGAGGAACCTGGAAAGTGTAGAGGATCTGGGAGAGCCTAGGCTGATGCAAAGAAGCTATGTGTGTGCATGTGTGTGTGCATGTGTGTGCATTCTGTGCATATATATACACATGTGTGCCCATGTATGTCTGTGCTTGTGTGTATGCACACATATGTGCTTATGTGTGTGGAGGCCAGCGATTGATGTCCAATATCTTCTCTATTGTTTACTTTTTTCATCAGGGCCTCTACCTTTTTAATTTTTTGATCATGTCTCCACCCCTCTCCCTTTTAAAAAAATCTGAGACAAGGTTTTCCTGTAGCCCCGGCTGTCCTGCAACTCATTATGTAGAACCTCAAATCTATAGGTCTCTACTTGCCTTTACCTACAGGGAGCTGGGATTAAAGGTGTGTACCACTATGCCCTCCTTACAACAGGATGTTGCAATGAATGCTGAGCTCATGTTTGCAGCTAGGCTGGCTGAGTTCTGGGGACCCCCCCACCCCAGCACCAGGGATACAGATGTGTACAACCATAGGCTCGGGTTTTCATGCCTGTTCAGCAATCAGTTTTCCCATAGAGCCATCTCCTCGGCCCAAAGGATGGAAGGTTTTGTCACCATTTAAAGAAGTTCTCAGCCTTAAAATTCACAATTCAAATGAAAGCTGGGGGTCCTTTATTTCAAGAACGGAGAAAAGATTGGATATTAAGATATCAAAACCAATGCTAAGACAGCTAGCTAATGGAACCGACAATCAAGTTATTGTTTTAGTTTCTATTTTTATACATTAAAAAGTCTCCTATGCCATGATTTATCTTAAAAGTTCACTCCAGAATAGACATCACATGTTGGTAGTTATTTCTTTCTGTAATGCCATGTGACGGAGTCTTTGGAACTATATGAGCCATAGGCTTGGCAGCCTATCTCACAGTGTCTTTGTGAAAGATCCAACAAGTTAATGTGCTGGAAGCAGTTTGTGCTGGATCACATATGAGGAAGTCAGTAAACAATTAAAGGATGTATATACCTTACAGCCCTTTGACTTAAAAAAAAACCCATTCAATCAAATGGATCAACCTTAACAGCTACTGAGTGAACCACACATTGTCAAGTAAATATGGTGGACACAGACATATATACCCAAGGCTGTCACAATTTGCACAAAGGGATTACTTTGAAATAATCATGCTCCATTATTTTATTTTTCTTTTTTCGATGACATCTTTCTCGACTTTGTGGTCTGAGTGACACGAATGTCTTCTGTCCTTTAGCTTTTTTTTTTTTTTTCCAGACAGCATTTCTCAATGCCTCAAACCAGGATCCTCCTGCCTCAGGGACCAAAGAGCTGGGACTGCAGGCGTGTCCTGCTGGCCATCCTTTCGTTGTTTTTAAAAAACATACCTTTTCTGGTCTTTGAACTGAGTCCTGCTTTTTCTCCTCAGAACATTATCCCCTCTACTTTCCCCCTATCCCCTTTCTCTAACAAATTTCTTCTCATCCCTTGGTTTCCTGCCCATCCCTTGATTTCCTGCTCATCCCTTGCCTTTGTACACATACTGTGACTCCTGCCTCAGCTGTTACTAATTCTTGATGTGCTTCCCAAGTCTTTGACATCAAGAGACTGTTACGGTTCCCTCCACGGTGCCCATGGTTTTCTGTAACCACATCCATTATACTTGACAACTCCCTTGTAAATCTTTTTCCTTTTCTGTAGCTCATGAGGTCTAAGAATCCAGGGCTTTACCAAGATATAACAATGTCTGATACAGGATTCGTGTGAAATTCAATGCCATTGCTTTCTATCAAGCAAAAGAGATCCACTAAACTAATGGCTTTCCCAAGAGCTCATGAGGCAAGTGGAGTCAGCCTGCATATGGACCACCACGGCATTCATTTCCCCCATTTTTCTCCAGGTGAGCCACATGCCTCCTGTTAGAGTACTTTCCACTTCCGGTTCCATTTTTGTTCCACTTCGGGTAGAGAACAGGCAAGCCGGTGAAGTGACGTTCCTGAGAGGACTCACTTGCACTGCGTCTGGGTTGACTGAGCAGAATTTACTAACCGCGGAAATGGTTGAGGGAAGGAGTCATGCCTTCTGGAGACAGGGGGGGCTGAGGTGGCCACCGCCTCAGCCAGGAGTGTGGGCACTTATTAAGAGCAGGTCCATCTTACAATGCAGGTCATGGAAAGGTCAGAGCCTAAATCTTTTGTGTAACTGAAAGGAACCTCAGGATTATATTGGGGTCATCCACAAAATTTAATCATTGGTATATCTGTTGAAGCGTTCGTTGTTTTTTAGAAACAAATTTAACAGTTGCTATTGTTTTTTTTTAGTTATTATAAAAGTAGTAACCCTAAAAGAATAAGCCAAGTTTAGCTATAAAATCCAGACTTATGCTCCCCTGCATGGAGTCAGCAAAGTGAAGTCAAATCAACACACACACACACACACAAAAAAAAGGATGGAGAGGGAAGATCCATGGTTGTCTTTAGCAACTATTTCTTCTTAGATGGAAACCAATTCTACTGTGTGTGTATCGTATGCATATGTGTATTTCATTAGTTACTAATTCGTCAATGAATCACCTAGTGTCTCTCCTACAAATCTCTCCTTGAGGCAATTTTCAGTGTCAGAAATAGACAAAATTACCAACAGTATTTGTGATTTGTCTCATTATGAGTTGAACAAAGTGTACGGAACGCCATCGTATGTGGAACACTGTAATAGAAGGAAGCAGAAGTCGCAGGCAGTGTGAAGAAAGAAAGGCTAAATTAAAGTGCCAGCCCATCCATCATGCCCCACAGCGAAGAATAAGGAGGAGCTGAGCATTCATCTGCCATTTCCTTCACAAGTAAAGAGAGATAAGTCACCTCTCAAATGAAGACATATACATCTGGGAATCGATAGTCATAGATTATGTTGTTACACATATGCGTGAGTAAATGTCTTAGATCATATATATATATATACATATATATTTATATATATTTCTACCTGCATGTGAAGTTTTGAATACCTGAACCACTGCTCACCTTTTCTCCTGAGAAAACATCTGAGACAGCAGTGCTGGAATCCTGACATATAGAAAATTTGTGAGGATTTATAAACATGATTGTTATCAATCGATAAATCATGAACTAAGCTAATAATCCAAGTTATATATATATATATATATAGTGTGTGTATATATGTATATATGTATATATGTATATATATATATAATGCAGGTTCAAAAAGGAAAAGGAAACATGGAGGGAGAGAAGCCTCACATGAGAGCATTTGGAAGTGTGCATGTGCAAGCACACACAAGGAAGACTGTCAGAGTAACAGTGAAAATTCAGCAAATGCAAATTAACTCTCCAGAAAAAGGCAGTGATGTTGTTCTAGCAGTGTGAGCACTTCGGACAGTTTTTCCACTTTGGACTGCCAACTGTTCGGATCCACACATCTCTTTTGAGTTTTAGAAGGTACTTGTTAATTTTAACAAAAAAATTAAGAGCAGTGTTGAAAAAATTGAAAGCACACAAGCTTCACTTGGATAGACAAAGAACTCCAGGTAAACACATTGTCTGGGATCTGTTGTATGCTCGTTAAAGTGTTAAAGCTTTCATGAAAGGTTAAGATGTGCTTAGGTGCTACATGTAACATATTACATGTAAAGCTTCACAAGTATGTTCCACTTTCAGAAATCATATTGCTATAAAAACCAAAACACAGTGAGGTCCAGAGAGATGGCTCTGAGGAGGTGCTCGCCATCAAGTTTGATGACCCGAGTTTGATTCCAGCACTCTTGTGGTAGAAAAGGAGAAACCAACTTCTTCAAGTTGTCCTCTGACCCCCATATAGCGCCATGGTGCGCACACACACCCAGCATGCAAAAACAAGCTAGAAGGCAAAGTGTGGTTTATAAAGAAAATGTGGGACTGGAAAGGTAGCTCAGTGGTTAAGAGCACTGCTCTTGCAGAAAACCAGAGTTTCGTTCCCAGCACCCACACCATGTCCTGTAACTGCAGCTGTCGGAGGAGCTGGCGTCCTTGGGCTCCACGGGCACCCTTGCTTGTGTGCACCTACCCACACACGGCCACACACATATGCACACAATTTAAAAATAATGAAATCACATCTTCGGAAGAGTTAATGGCGGCCCTTAAGCAGTGCCTTCAAGTCCATAATCCCCACTGGAGGAAGCCAGGACCCTGAAACCCAGAGGGCTCCAGCCCAGAAAGGATCCTGCAAAGTCATCAGAGAGAAAAACCATCACACGTGTTCCCAGTGATAAATTCCTTCTGTGGTTGCTGAGTGCGCACAGAGGTTTCTGTGGGGACCTTTACAATCATTTTTTTCCCCTGGGTCCCTACTTATTAATGCTGTCCCTGAACAGATCTTGAGAAGCCCTTGCAACGGAAAACCTTCGCTTAAATCCAGTCTTTGAGTTGGGATCCACTCCTTCACAATGAAAACGAAGAAAATCATCCCAAACTTCCCTGTCACTACGCAAGCCAGAGAACTATCTACCACAGGAATCTCAGGTTCTGAGAAACAGATTAGCCACCTCAATAAAATACTATAACCACAGTTTGAGACAAATCCCCTGTTACACCGAGGTCAGAGGTCAACCAACATGGCAGGGAACCCAGGGCATATTTATCACTGGCCAACCTTCAAAGTGAGTTTTAAATTTTGTCAGACATGAAAAACTGCTGCCAGATGGTGTCAAGATAATTCCTCTCAGTGTTAAAAACACACTTAGATATGGTCGATAGTCAAAAGTAAGTAATTGGTCCAAACACCATACACACCTGGCACCATTCCTACTGACACTTAGGGGTATATTATGAGGATTTCTGTACGTCCCAGATAAGGTCATCTCTAACTAACAAGCCCAGTAGCTAGCACAGCTGGGAAAAATGGGTTTCTAGCTGTGGCTCATACCAAGACAGTAGGAAGAGACAACATGGTATTCCACGTTCTGAGGGACAATAAAGAGGTCTATTCCCTGCCATCCCCACCTTATCGGAAAGAACAATAACTCCTATATTTACTGTCGAGCCTCTGTCATCTAAAAGGATTCCCCATTTTTTCACATGTGTGTGTGCAC
>NC_137980.1:25702994-25925494 GCF_963924665.1 Micromys minutus
CAACACAGATCGGCAACGTAACGTATACACAATGCCCAACATGCCTTGCAGAGGCTGCTTGTCGACCGTTTCTTTACTGTTAGGTGGAAGAGCAGCAATTACCTCTAAGTCAGGGGAACGTGGGGGAACATTCACGTGGCCTGCTTCTTGGAGAGAATGGAAAAGCGGAGAGGAGACCATGGTGGAGGAGCAGACGCTGGAGTTATTATGTAGACTGAAATCACCTGGGTTTGTGGTCGGTAACAGTGGTCTTGGAGCTGCTCACGGGGAGTTTTATATTCAGAAAGGGTGGGTTCCTGTACCGACTATCCTTCCTGTCAGTGAGCTGGGAAGGAAAAATCCCTTCACTTCTCAGGATCTTTATAAGTATGAGTTTAATACTACCCGCCTCTCGTGCTTATTATGACAGTGGATGGGACACGGGACATGCCTCATTCTCAGCCAGACTTAGACATGGCCACTCTTCCCAAACCGAACAATGTGACACCAGCATTGGAAGAGACTCCTGCAGGAGAGTCCCTTCTCCAAGAAGACATTAAAAAGGCATCCACACACCTTCCCCGAACCAAGTCCCAACAGAACCAAAGTACGATTCCACCCAAGTTTGCTATGGGGAACCAATGAGTTTATCGGGCTACTTACAGAGCATGGGTAAGGATCACGGGGGGGGGGGGGAGCATGGGTGCCGCTAATGCAATCCCCAGGAAAGCATTCACCCAGCACCTGTGATGGCTTCCCTGTTGTCTTCAGCAGCCCTCCTCTAGTGCTGCTTGGAGAGCCATGTACCACAACCACAACAGGTCTGAGTACCAGGAGCTTCAGTTCCTAGTGTTTCCACACCAGGGAGTCTCTGCCAGGGTTACAGGTGACACCCAGAAGTATTTCCATTCATTACACAGTGTCGTCTTCTCTGTGAGCCCCATGCAGACAGAACTAGCCAGTTTTGGTTGCCATGTTCCTTACAGAAAGGGTGAGACCTTACAGGGCATCAAGACCCACACTGACCTGCAGTGTTTCTGCACATGTTCTGTCTGCCAGAGCAAACGCCATGGTACCTACCGCCTCCAATAGGTGGAAAACAGAGGGTTGCCAACAGGGTCTGTGGCAGCTCACGTCATAGACTGTAAGCCTAGCATTCATGAGGCCTGGTGTCCCAGCCCCGGTGTTACATAAACTGGGCTCACACGCCTCTCATCACGGCTTTCTCAGGGGGAAGTAGAAGCAGGAATTTATCCTCAAATTCAAAGCCAATTAGATACTATCAAAAACAAAAAAACAAAAAACAAACAAACAAACAAACAAAAAAAACACCATAGGTTGGGAAGAAAAGAGCCGGAATATTTATGAACAGCCAATGACTTCAGGTAGCAAAGACTTCGGAATGATTTGATCGTCCATTTTCCCATAGAAAGCCTTGCTATGAATCAGCCTGTTGAGAACTGGCAGGGCTACCAAGGATATCTTTTCTTCCCTTAATGAAAATAAATTATTAGCAAATAGTCTTGCTGAGTTACTATCTTCTCTTGGTCTGTCAGAAAGTCGTGCTTGCTTTTGACTTTTCCCACTCACATTTGGCCCACAGAAGGGAAGACTCCGACTCCGGCAGAAGTTAAAGATTTGAGGCAGGGATGGTGGTCCATGCCTATAATCCCAGCGTTTGAGAGGCTGCACGTAGCAGGAATTCACAACCTTCTGGTGAGTTTAAGAGAACCAGTTCGGTGGGCTACATAAGACCCTCAAAAAGCCAAGGGGAAAATGGCACTTGAAATGGCCAGTGTTTCGAGTTGTTTTTGTTTTTGCTTTAACTTTTAATGACCTGGAATTCATCCTATAGTCCAGGCTATGTACTATATACAAATGACAGTATAGTATACAGTAACCCACACTGTTTATTAAACATTGTCTTGCTATGCTCATTCCTTTGTTCTGCTCAGCCATGTCCTTCTGGTCTACCTTTACATCACTTAAGCAATGATAGTGATTGGTTTGTTGTCCCAACAGGAAAGTGAGTGGAGGTGGGGGAAGGGTGGAGCAAAGCTTGTGACTGCAGAGAAGCTCCGAGGAATGGGTAAGGAAGGAGCTAGACAAGAGAGGCCTTCTGTCTCAGCACAACAGTTACCCTTGGGCCTGCCTGGAGGGACAGTGTTCCATATCCTCCCTCCATGTCATTTGCTGAGATCTCCATGGTCAACTCTGCTATGAGCTCTGGAGGCCACTGGAAAATTTACAAGTCATCCCTGTCTCCAGTGAAAGGCAGAGAATGGCTATAGAGGAAAGTGAACCTCTCTGGGCTATTCATTAACATGTAAAACATGTATGTAGAGCACACAGAACTCTTTAACACAACACTAGTCGTTATTTTTCATTTCCTGTTGATTCATTAATCAGACAAATCAATTCATATGATTTTTCTCTCTTTTTTTAAGCCTATTTGTTGTTCTCGTTTTTTGTATGATGTATGTGTGTATGTGCGTTTGTGTGTGTGTGTGTGTGTGTGTGTGTATACCTGCATATATGTGCATGCACATGTGTGTGGAGACCAGAGGTCAACCCTGGGTCTATTTCTCAGGAGTCATCCAACTTGTCTTTTTGAGACAGAGTCTCTTTGGCCTATTATTCTAAGCTAGCTCGTACCCCAACTCACTCAACTCCTTTCACATGACTTTGGGGTATTAAATTCAGGTGCTTTTGTACTCCAGACCAACTCAGTTGACTAATGTCCCTTCCAGAGGTGGGTGGAAGTAGAGAAAGAATAGTGGCTGAGTAGTTGAGAAACGTAATTAGTGGGTCACATAGTGTTGGGACTCTGGTGTTCGTTAACACTCGAGGAATGCCCAGAGGTAGAGATAACTCTCTTAGGAGCACAAGGACGAGTGGAGATGCAGGCTTACAGATGGATGCCACTCTTGCCTTTCTGACCTGGAAAGAATGGAGACCTACAGACTCAAGTAAACAAATTGGGGAGACATTTTCATACAGTATGGACAACAGTCAAACTAATGACTGACACATAAATGTTGTCCTGGCCATATGCAAGTACCTTCTGTAGTTTATACCATTTGGATCTAAGGCTCTATGGCCAGAAATCAGAAAGTGGACTTTGAAATTATGGTATAATAATAATAATAATAATAATAATAATAATAATAATAATAATAATAATACATATTTGAGGCTGACTCTGGTTTCTGGTATATAACCCTAGAAGGTCTTGGGGACTCTGGGTGAGAATGTCTCTTGTCTGAAATGACTAGAGGCTGGGCTCCTGCACAGTCTCAGCCTAGGGGCTGGTTGTACCAGGGGAACCTCACATGCTTCGACTTCAGAGCTTCTCAACCCTACCCCTTAACCTCTGGGGAGGGAAAGGAGTTGAAGGTTGACTCAATCACCAATGCCCAGTGTAATCAGTTGTGCTCCCATAGGAACCCAAAAACAATGGGCTTCTGGGGAGACTCCCCATGCCAGCCTACAGAGGGTATATACCCTTTGAGCCCCTACCTCCATACGGTGAGTTCTGCATCTTTTCTATAGCTCTGATGAATAGCTCAATATAAACTCAGTGTGTCCCTGAAATCCATCCACCACTTTAGCCAACTAACATGAGGGGAGACTGCAGGAACCCTGATTAATAGCTGCTCAGTCAGAAGCACAAGCTACAACCTGAGGCTTGCAATTGAAATCTAATATGAAGGTAAGGAGAGTTCTGCGGATCTGAGCCTTCAGCCTGTGTGGGCTGATGCTACTACCGAGTTAAAGCATAGAGCAGCTTGGTGCTGGATACCTCCCATATAGATATACCCAGGGCCAGAAATTCTGCACTGAATGGTGTATAAGAGTTAGAAAACAAAACAAACAAAACACAACAAAACAAAAAACAAAACAAAACAAACAAAAAAACCAAAACACACACACACACACCCCTTGGTGATTTTTATCTGTCAGTTACTTTTCTGTTGCTGTGTTAAATGCAACACACAGAAGGAGGCAACTTACAGGAGGTCTCCTGTGCTTGCTGTTCCAGAGGGAGGAGCCATGGTAGGATCCCTGGCGTCATGCTTCCTCCAGCAGACCTCACCACCTCCAAACATTGCCACTGACTAGGAACAGAGTATTCAGATGTCTGAGAGTATGAGGGACACCTCTTCCCTCCAACCACCACACTAACAGCGTCCTTTTAAAGTACTGTGTTCTAAAAGTCACGCATGCTGTGGCATCCCGGTGGTGCCTCGTTCCTTCTTCCTACATCCTGACACTTTGCTGGAGGGACCTACCGCATTGTGCTTTCCCTGTTCATCTGGACATATTGGTTTTACAGACATAGGTCTTCATTTCTGTTAAGTATATACTTAGGAGCTAGAGACATGGTTCCACAGTTAGGAGAACTTGCTGAGCAATTCTGAGACTTAGAGTTCATACTGCAGCACCCATGAAATAAGCCAGGCATATTGTGTACACGTGTAACCCCAAGAGCAGTGCAGAAAGGGGGAACTTGCTGAATTTTAGCCTAAGAAAATGCAAACTCCAGGTTCAGGGAGAGACCCTGCCAAGGGAATAAACAAAGGAAGATAGACGTTCTGCTGCTCTCTCCTTGTACACACACAGGTGAACGAGCACACACACATGCACACACACACATGCACTCGCACACTGCTGTAGAGATGACTCAGCAGTAAAGAACACTGCCTGCAACTCTGAAGGACCCAAGTTTGATTCCTAGCAAGCACGTGGCAGCTTACAGCTGACTGGAACTCTAGTTCCAGACAATCTGACACCCTTTCTGCCTCTACTAGCACCAGGTGTGCAAGTGGCACACAGACATACATTCAGGCAAAACATCCACACACATAAAATAAAATAATGCTCATGTTAAACAAAAATGAACTACTCTTTTAAACAGTATATACATAAAACAGGACAGCTGGGCCACATAAAAGGATGGCTAATCTTGGCAGGGACTGGACTTCAAAGCACACAGGAGAGTGAGGGCACACAGGACAGTGGGAGCATGCAAAAGAGTAGGAGCACCCAGGAGAGTGGGAGCACTCAGAACAGTGGGAGCACACAGGAGAGTGGGGGCACCCAGGAGAGAGGGAGCACACAGGAGAGAGGGAGCACGCAGGACAGTGGGAACACATAGGGGAGAGGGAGCACTCAGGATTGTGGGAGCACTCAGGATGGTGGGAGCACAGAAGAGAGTAGGAGCATACTTCTGGGTACTTCTGCAAAGGGAATTCTGATAGGATGAACTCAGAGTGGAAGATCCAGGCTGAATGTGGAGGGCTCCATTCCCTGGGCTGTGGTGCCCATGTGGATAGAATGGAGACATGGTGAAGCTCAGGCATTCTCTCGGCTTCCTCTCTGCTGTGGCAGGAACTACTCCCTAGAATTGTCCCCAGCCCAATGGACTGAGCAGTCCAAATGGTGAGCCAACCTCCTGGAGGCTGTCAAGCATTTTGTCACGATAGTGAGAAAAGTAACTTGCACAGATGGTGACCCGATCAAGTTTGATCTGAGCCGCTGATGAAATGGTGGGCTTTGTTTGGCTCATAACTTCCAGATCTCAGGCCGTCATATTGGAAGCCAAGACAGGAACTGGAGGTGGGGGGCCTGGAGGCAAGAACTGAGGCAGACAGTGAAGGAACGTTGTTCTTCCTGCTCACTCCCTCTGCTTGCTCAGCTCCCATGTATATAGAGACCAAGCTTGTCTGCCTCAGGACAGCACCATCGCAGTGAGATGGGCCTTCCTGTGCTGCCTAGAGAAGAAAACGCTGTGCAGTCACGACACAGGCCGATCTGATGGAGACGCTTCCTCAGTGAAGGCTGCGCTCCAGTTATGACCATGACTCTACTGTCAACCTTTGCAGAAACTGCCAGAGTGCTCCCCATAATGGCAGTACTATTCTCCATTTTTACCGGCAATGTTTAAGGCCCGTGCATGCCTTCCTCGTGGCCTCGGCAATACTTTTTATTATTTATTTCTTTATTTTTTTGTAATTGTGTTCACTCTAGTGTGTGTGAGAGGCTTCGCCACTGTTTTTATCCCCGTTTCCTTCTGAAGCTGAAGATGTTGAACGCGTCTCCCTTGTGTTTATGAGTATTTTACAAACCTTCTCTAGAGAAATGTCCTTTTATGTTTCTTGGTATTTAAAAAATGTTTTATTTTATGTGTATGAGTGTTCCACATGCACAGTTGCATGCTTTTGCACATACACTGAAGAATGTATCTTTTTGTTGTTGAATTGTGCTTTTATATATTTTAGATATGAGCTTCTCTTAGCTGTGTGATTTTTTTTTTTTTCAAATTTTCCTCCTTCTGTAGTTGTTACTTTTGGACTTTGTCCTTGAAGTTTCAAGTGTTTGATTTTGATGATGACGCTCACTTACTCTGTTATTTTCTTTTATTGCTTTACACTCCTGATGATGATGATGGTGTGTGTGTGTGTGTGTGTGTGTGTGTGTGTGTGAAGAAGAGAGAGGAAAAGAGGGGAAGAGAAGGAAGGAGAGAGAGATCAGGGGCTAAGCCCAGAGACCCCTCAAATTTTAATTCTTCCACTGAACTACATCCCCAAAAGTGCTAATTCAAGTCCTTTTTCATGGGTGTGTGGGACTCACATGTGTGTGCAGAGGCCAGAGGTCACGCTGAGAGGTCAATCCACAGTCTTGTCGACCTGCTTTTAGAGCCTCTCAATGATCTGGGCCTCACCAGGTAGTCTGAAGCTGCTGCTCACCGAGCTTGCAGGGACACACTGGGCTCCACGTCCCCAGCACTGGGCTCACAAGCATGTCAGCATGCTGGGGCCCTGGGGATTCAACTCAGGTCCCATTGCTAGTGTGGCAAGCACTTTACTGGCTGAATGCTCCCCGAAACCCCCCTATCGAGGCTTTGAAAGCTATTCTTTTCTAGTATCTTGCTCAGGATTAGAGAAATTCTTCTGATAGTCTTTTGCAGTCCCAACTTACTCAAAACGATAGAAGCAAATATTTACCATGCTCTTACTGTGTCCAGAGTTTAGATAGTGTGGGTCGTCAGGAGCCCAGGAAACCTGGGGTCGACCCACCTAACCTGACTCCAAAGCATCAGGGCTCTGCACACACTCACAAAAAAAGTCCCCTTCTCTTGGTATTTTTTCTCCGATGCAGGAAAAGGGTACATCAGCTCTGGCTTTACAGTTAACTCTGCCTGTGTTCTTTGTTCCTTGCGCTTTCCTGAGGTCAGTCCCCTGCCCCACCCTTTCTAGGACTGCCAGGATCTTCTAGCTCTCCAACATACACATGGCTTCATCCAAAAGAGGCAAGACAACACCCTCATTCATGATTCAGAGTCCAGACTGGCACACCACCTCCTGTCTTTGACCCGCACCTCACCCTAACTATGCTGAGTCTGCCCTTTGATTGTGACAGTCTTGGCTTTGCTAGCCAGAGGTAGCTGTTGCACTACTGGGAAGTGGATTCCATCCAGCAATGTGCCTATAAAGCCCCACTGAGGCTCCCAGGTTTAAAATAGGTCAACCGTCAGCTCCACGCAGCATATTCTTGAGGGGCAGTGTGATTGATGCTTAGGTGTCAACCTTATAATTATTCTTAGGAACTCTGTCAAAGCAGGATTACCCTACCAGAACTCACAAGCTTCTCCCATGCCCCGCCTTCCCTCCTGTTGATTCCAATGGCCTATCAAATCCATTTGATTCTATGTAAGAAATGTCTCTCAACCTCTCCCACTTCATCCTTCCAGCTTCTGCATCTAAGTCTTCGGTCTACTAACTAATCTCATTGCTCAGCGAGTTCTCCCATTATATTGGACTGGAGGATCGCTTCAGCTGAGATCCTTAAGGTCAGAGAGCAGAGGTGCTCAGGAGGGAGCTTACCATCTGACGGCACCTCAGTAGCTCCTACGAAGAGATTCTCTGCACCACAATTTCCCCACTGCTTACAAGTTTTTAAACGGCCCATGGTTAAATAATTAAATCCATACCATCAGGTACAGGAAAAGTCCTTCTGGTCCTACTATGGGGATGACTTCAGGACTGCTCCTGGTCCAATCAGAACAAAGTAGACATGTTGTCATCATGACAACACATTTGCAGGCCCGTGCAGGGATGAGAGGTATTTGGTTGGCTCTTGGTTTGTTTTTGTTTGTTTGCTGAGTGAGGAACTAGCCTAGATAGTCTGATAGTCTGACTCATAGTTCTCCTGCTTCAATCTCCCAGATACCGAGATTACAAACATGTGTCACACCAAACCATGCAAATGTGTAATACCTTCCTCTTAGCCATCACAAGAGTGACATGCAAGACCGTACAGAAAAGGACAGTCTGGCAAGAGAAAACAACGATGAATTCACTTAAAGTTTTAGGCAGTTCAGGACTCTTCACAGAGACCTCAAGAAAATTTGGTTTCTTTTTTTCTTTTTTAATGTATCTCTAGGTGTATATACAATGTGTTTGTGTAAATGTGGGATTCTGTGTGCAGGTAAGAAGGCAGCCTCAGGTCTCAGTTCTTCCTTTCCAGATTTCTGAAGACAAGGAGCCCTTGGCTATTTTCCTCTGCACAGCAGGTCACCGGCCTGTCAGCATCTGAGGGCTCCAGTCTCTGAGTCCTAGCTTCCTGTCAGACTTCTAGGATTGCAAATGTCCACGCTGTAGCGCCTGGCTTTATGTGGGCTCTGGAGCTTTGAACTCGGGTCCTCATGCTTTGCCGCAGCAAGTGCTTTACCCACCTGAATCATCCCCTCAGGATGAAGACAAGTTCAGTTCCCAGCACATACATCAGGCAGTCCATAACTTCCTATAATGCCAACTTCAGAGGACCCAATACTTTCTTTTGGTTTCTGAGGGTACCAGCACACACAAGTGTATACAAATACACATAAACATAAACAGAAATAAAGAATAATTTTTGAAAAGTACTCAGTGTGGTGTAAAGGCTCCATTCTTTGGAGGAACATGGGTTAACTTCTCATTTTCATAGTTATGGGAGGCATCCTAGCCTGTGTATGTAGAGAGAATCTGTTATAAGCATCACCTGTCAGTAAAAAAGCCTATGGCCAATGAGCTGAGGCAGAAAACAGGAGGTGGAGCATCTGACAGAGACAGAGAGAATTCTGGGAAAAAGTCAGAAAAAGCCTGTGGAAGATTCTCTCTAGAACACTGATAGGGATGTAAACCAGCAGGTACCTGAACTTGGGATAGAACAAAGAGGCGATTCACTTCAGAAACTCTGAGGAGTCAGACATAAGACAAGAAGAGGAAACCAGCCACATAGCTGAAACCAGGTTTGAATAAAAGAAACAGTAAGTTAAGAACAAGTCAGAGAACAAGCCTAAGTTTACGGCAAAGGCATTTATTAAAAAATAATTATTTTCAGCAGTCATTATTTCTGAGAATTAAGTGGCTAGTAGGAAAAACTTGTTTGTTTGTTTCTTTTAAAGAGTTATTTATTTTATGTATATGAGTACATTGTAGCTGTCTTCAGACTCACCAAAAGAGGGCATCTGATCCCATTACAGATGGTTGTGAGCCACCATGTGGTTGCTGGGATTTGAACTCAGGACCTCTGGAAGAGCAGTCAGTGCTCTTAACCACTGAGCCATCTCTCCAGCCCAAAACATCGGTTTTTTTTTTTGTTGTTGTTTTTTGATTTTTTAATTTTACACGTGTCCTGCTCAGACCACTCTCTCCTTACTAGGTGACCATTTCCTTAACACAGCCACATCCGTTTTCACCAGGTAGAATGCCTCATACACACTGATAAAGAGAAAAGCTGCCCCCCAAATTCAGATAAGCAAGATGGCATCCCATCTGAGTGAGAATTTTGGGAAAGGTGTAGGTCAGCACGGGAGACAAGGCTTCCGTGATGTGACGGAAACTGCTGCTCCTTCCTCCATCTCCCCCAGGCCTCTGCTGTCCCCTCCTCTCCAACCTCCCTAATGATCTAAACCTTTGTCAAAGAACTCTGTTCCCTCCTGCCAGTTCCCACTGGTCCCAGCTGCTACTGTCTTTTCTCTGTAGCTGCAAAGGTAAAGTCTTGGACACCTGCCGGATGTTAGAGGAGGTTAAACTCTGTCCAACCTCAGCTCCTCTCAGGCAGGGACATGTGTGTGGGTTCTGTTGGGTAACTCTGCATCGTGGAAGCTAAAGGCTGGGACCAATGCTGTCCTGAATTGTCTAAGTGCAAGGATGTCCTCCAAGCAATCATTACTCTCCCTCCCAAAACAATGGTGAGTGGAAGGAAAGAAGCAAAGAGATTGAGAGCCTCTAATGCTCACAACTAGTAACTCATAACTAATCCTATTATTAGAGGTCTGGCAATATGGGGTAAGGAAGTTTTATTTCCTTCCTAGACCTATGTTATTGCAAAGGTCCCTCATTTGAAAATATTTATTTCCTTCTTACTGTAGACAGTTTTGATCCACTAGTCTCCACCAGACAGAAGATGGGGGAAGACCTAGTCTATTCCGGCACGTCAACAAATAAAAACTTACACACAGAATCAGTGATAGAATTGTAAAGGCTATGTTTGTAGATTCAGGGCCTTGACCTATGTGTGTTCAGGGCTGGTCAGACTGCTCGTTGGTAAAGTGCTATCCATGCAAATATGAAGGGCTTGAGTTTGGTGGCCAGTGGCCATGAGCAAAAGCCGGGTGTGGTGGTTCAGGTTCAGTCTCAGTGTTGGGGAGGAGAGATAGTTTCCTAGGACCTACTGGTTAGCCAACGTAGCCAACTGGCAAATTCAGTCTCAAAAGACAAGGTGTATAGCACCTGAGGAATGACATGCAAGGTTTACCTCTGACTCGCACACATCCACATCCACACTCACGCATGTGCACACATGTTTAATTTTTTAAAAAGCAATGCTTAAGATGCCCGATTTGTGTAAAAAAAAAAAAAAAAAAAAAAAAAAAAAAAAAAAAAAGCCTTCGTTCTAGCCCACTATCTGTAGAACAAAAGAATCCCACCTAAGATTTCTAGCAGATTGTTAAAGACTTTGTTTTGATTTTAAGTTATGTATATGGCTGTATGCACCGGAGTGCAGGTCCCCAGAAGAGGCTTTTGGAGGGAATCCCTGCATCTGGAGTTACAGGTGTCAAGAGCCACCTCTCTTGGTTGCTGGGAACTGAACTTAGGTTGTCTAGAAGTCCAGAGCTCCCTCTAACCTCCGAGCTGTCTCCAGGCCCTTAGTGTTGTTTTGCTTTCGATGCAACCCAACCCTGTCCCAGATGTGCACAAGTGCTCCCTGGTGAAACACTACCCTGCACCACACGGGAAATTTCTCATGGTTTCTATAACTATGGCTTGAGGAATAGCATGCTAAGGCCTGGCAATTTTTCTTCCTTCCTTCCCTCCCTCCCTCCCTCCCTCCCTCCCTTCCTTCCTTCCCTCCCTTCCTTCCTTCCTTCTTTCCTTCCTTTCTTCCTTCCTTCTTTCCTTCCTTTCTTTTCTTTCTTTCTTTCTTTCTTTCATTCTTTCTTTCTTCCTTCCTTCCTTTCTTTCTTTCTCTTTCTTTCTTCCTTCCTTCCTTCCTTTCTCTCTGTCTCTCTCTTTCTCTCTTTCTCTCTCTCTTTCTTTCTTTCTTTCTTTCTTTCTTTCTTTCTTTCTTTCTTTCTTCCTTTCTCTGTCAACCTAAAAGCAAAGGAAGCAGCGTTTCCCCAAAATGATTTATCCTAAGAGCAACCCTAAGGGAGTCTCCTGGGATAGGTCGCTGGGTTCAGGAGTTTATGGAAAACTATTCTGAATTCCTTCTGTTCTCTCCTTCAGCGATGACTTCACTTAAGCTTACCAGTAACAAAGAAACTTCTTCAAGGAAAAACAGCCCTGAGAGGAAAAGCCGGCTCGGACAATAGCTCAGCTGCCAGATTTGAGGCGGAATATAAGCACATGAATGATGTCAAGCATTCTTTAGCTGTTTCACAGGGGACTGGTGATTCACAGGAAACTAAAAAGGGGCAATGCTGAGGGAGAAACTCTGTTATTTTACCAGTGGGTCTTCAGAAATACCCAAATTTTCCATAAGTCCTTGTAAAAAATTCATCTACCTCCACTGGAAAATTCCAGGCACCAGCAAATTAACTTGCATTATAATATGAAGCATCATCTGCCTGAGTTTCCATCACTCACCCAGACACATGACACACATACATGATCTAAGTCCAGAAACACATATGCCCTTCCATTCTCATCGGAATGTTACGTTAACAAGAGATTTGCATCAATATGCTTACAAATCAATGTTTTCAGAGTCATTCTTGATGAGTTGCACTTTTTTCTTTTTGAGGCAGGGTCTCACCATGTAGGCTGTCCTGGAACTCATTATGTAGACCAGGCTAGCCTCAGATTCACAGAGATCCTCTTACCTTTGCTTCCTAAGTGCTGGTATTAAAGGCATGTGCCACCACAGCTTGGTCATTTTTTTTTTTTTTGTCATTTTAATTAAAAAAAGTTTTTTTGATACAGGATTACATATAGCCCAGGCCAGCTTTGAATTTGTTGTATATCCAAAAGTGACCTTGAATTTCTGATCCTCTTGCCTCGACCTTCCAAGTGCTGGGATGGCTAGTACCCACCATCATGATGCCTGCCTTTTGCTGTGCTGGGGAATGGACCCGAGGCCTGAGCATCCTAGACAACTATTCTACCAACTGAGCTGTATTCCTAGCCTAAAATGAATCACGTGTATTTTCCAATTTTGCTTTTTCCAATCAAATTACCAGGCAAGAAAATGATTGATTATATCAGTTGTTCTGGTACAAGCCAGTTGATGTACTTCAGGTAAACTGAAAGAAGAAAGAAGAGGAGGAAAGCAGGCTTCAGACGCTCTGTTGGTAATAAACCAGCCGGCGGCACCAAGCACCGTGGCACATGCCTGCCATCCTTACACTGGGGGGAGGGGCAGGAGGATTACAAGTCCCTGGCCAGCCTTTGCTACATATACCCACCCAGAAGTAGCTCAGGCTGCACAATGAGCCCTTGCCTCAAAAATAACAGCAACAGGAGGCTGGAGATGGCTCAGCAGTTAAGGGCCTGTGCTGTTCTTCCAGAGGACCTGAATGTGGTTCCCAGAACCCATACCAGGCAACTGTAACTACCTGTGCAGTACGGGCTGCAACCCAGCCCTGAGGACGTGATCACAGATCATAAGGGCCTGCTGGCCATTTAGTCTGGCTGAATTGGTTCAGAAAGAGGCCTGCTTAAGAAAATAAGGTGGGAACAAGTAAGGAAACACAGCCAGTGTCAACCTCTGAATTAACACCCCCCCCCCCAAAGACTGACATTTTAAATTTAAACAGAAAGAGAATAACTTTCTTTAGAGACCAACTTTGCATCAATACTCTGCAATTTGTCTCCAAGGGCTTTCATTTTAAAATTAACTAGTCAAGTAATTTTGTTCTCTAGCCAGGGTCTCAGGATACCCAGGATGGCCTAGATACAGTGGAAGGTAGCCTTGAACTTCTAATCCTCCTGCCTTCGTTTTACAAAAGCCGGGATTGCAGGCTTGTGCTTCCACAGGCAGGACTTCAAGAGTGGTGGGCAAGCACTTTACCAAAGCACTCACCTCTTGCCTCAGCTCCTCAAAGGGCTATATTATTATTATTATTATTATTATTATTATTATTATTATTATTATTATTATTATATAAGTACACTGTAGCTGTCTTCAGATACACAAGAAAAGGGCATCAGATCTCACCACAGATGGTTGTGAGCCACCATATAGTTGCTGGTACAGTTTCATATCCTGAATTCAGATTTGTCACTTTAATATACTTTAAAAAAAAAAAGATTTATTATACTTATATGAGTACACTGTAGCTGTCTTCAGACACACCAGAAGAGGGCATAGGATCCCATTACAGATGATTGTGAGCCACCATGTGGTTGCTGGGAATTGATCTCAGGGCCTCTGGAAGAGCAGTCAGTACTCCTCACCATCTCTCCGTTCTTCCTAGATCTGGGGACTACCAGCGAAGCCGCTCATGGTTAGACAGGTGCAGCGGGGCTGCAGTGAGATCTCCTCCTTCTAAGCTCTTAACCATTGAGCCATCTCTCCAAACCCAAAGGAGCCTGTTCTTAAGCAGCACAGACCTTCTGCCAAACAGCACATGTTTTGAATGTACTCATTAGAGTTCTTTCTCGTGCCTGGAATCTTTTTCCTTTACTATTAAGTGTGGCTCATGGAGAGATGGGTGCAGAGCAAAGTCCAGCTGAGATTGTCCTCGGACCTCAGCAGACAGGTGGCTTTAGAGATCCAACCTTACATAACCAGTTCAGTGCCAGCCAAGGACAAGGTCCTTAAAGACCTGATACCTTTAGCCTTTACAGCGTCTTTTGGCTCCAGCTCCAGAAGACCTTCACATTTCTGCTTGTATCAGGAAATAAAGCTGTTGGTGAACTTGATGGTTTACATAGCTGCCCAGGCACAGCAAGGCATGAGACCTAGGAGCATTCACAACTTTGTTTTTTTTTTTTTGACACTTTTTAAATACCTACTTATTTACATATATGCATGCCTGTATCAAAGGAGTGGGAAACTTTGGCCCATGAGTTTTGAGAGCACATGAATGCTTGTTTTCTATGACATTGTAGCAAGCACACCATTGTCACTTAGAGAATCATGCTCTAGAGCCACAACGTGACAAGGTTGTGTTGTAGTGCATGTCCATTGCTATCCTGGGCCAGAGGCTCGGGTTGACCTCTGCAAAGAGATAACTTTGCAAAGAGAGGCCTTCTAACAGCAGTCATGAAGTCATCCATGCAAACAAAGACCTAGTCTAGTTTCCAGGAGATTCTAGGGACCCTCACTGGCCCAGACCATTGTGAGAAATGTCAGTGGTTTGAACAGAGGACCAGAGAACAGAAAGCCTCTTTGAGAAAATGCTTTATTTGAGGCAGAGTTTCATGGAGTCTAGGCCAAGTAAAGAATACCCTGAGACCCCCCTCCTGAGCACCAGGACAGACCGCTGCGCCACTAGGCCGGCTTGATAAGATGATATTTAAACAACTCGAAGGGAACTTTGGAAGGTGGGGCCCCTAACGAAGTAATTAGGGTTAAATGTGCTGGTGAGGAAAGAAAATTGGCCTGAGGGAATTAGTACTTAAAAGAAAAAACATGGGGGCTGGAGAGATGGTTCAGGAGTTAAGAACACTTACTTTTCTTACAGAGGACCCAAGTTCAAGTCCCAGCACCTACATGATGGCTCACAACCACCTTTAACTCCAGCTCCAGGGGTTTAGAAACCCTTTTCTGGCAGGCATATGTGTGATATGCAGACAAAATATCTATGTCATAAAATAAACATTTAAAAAACATTAAAAAAGAAAAGAAAGACAATCTTATAGTAGTGTTTTACCTACTCACCCCAAAGAGCACACTTGGAAAAAGATGCATTGGAGACACAGCCAGAAGGCTGACTGTAGGCTAGACCAGGCAAGGCCAGGCCAGGCCAGAACAGGCTAGGCTGGACAGGCCAGCACAAGACAGACCAGGCTAGGCCAGGCCAGGCCAGACTAACAGCCCTTAGCAGAAATCAAACTTGCCAGAACACTGAACTCATACTTTTCAGCTTCCAGGATACTGAGAAAATAAATGCCTGTAGTTTAGGTCACACAGTTCTTGGTGTTTGTGATGGCAACCTAGGCTGACTAAGAAAGAAGCCATGCAGATGTCTAGGAGGGCTCCCAAGAAGAAACCAGCTAGTGACAAGGCCTGGAGTACAGATGGGCTGGACAGGCACACGGCAGTGTACAGAAGGAAGGTATGCGAGGTTAGGGGTCAATAGGTCAGCAGGCCAGTTAAGAACTTTGCCTTTTACACTGGATTCAAAGGAAGGTCTCTGGGGCCTTTTGCAGGGTGGAGTGACATGTTTTCAGATGACATGCATTTCTGCAATATTTGACTTTTGTGTATCTATGAACATCTGTTGCTTTTGTAATCAGGAGGAAAGTCACCAGAACCCCAGTTAACCTACATAAGAATACGCAAACAGGCAGAAGCTGTGGACATCAATGCCAGCATTCGGGTGAGAGGGAAGAAGTGGGGAAGGGAGGAAGGAAAGAGTACAGAGGGGGAGAGAGGAAGGAAAGTGCAGAGAGGTTGAAGCTGACTGGAAGTGAGTCCCCTCAGCCCACCACCCTCGAGGTCTGTGAACACAGGTCCCTGCCCTGCCTTCTGGCTCTGTCTTCCCACTTATAGCTAAACTCCTACGGCTTTGTGCCTGCCAAAGGAGAGAAGGCAAGGACAGGGGGTGGGGGGGTTGAGGAATGAGAGCATCACATGGTCTGAACTGGGAACCGTGTGTGTGTGTGTGTGTGTGTGTGTGTGTGTATATGTGTGTGTGTGTGTGTGTGTGTGTGTGTGTGCGCCAGTGTGTATGTACATCTGGGTGTGTGCATGTGCACACATGAAGGTACATGTGCTTGCAGTAGTTAGGTCATACTATAATTTGTGCAGGTCAGTCGTTTTTTGTCACCGCCATGTGAGTCTAAGAGATTGAACTCAGGTTTTTAAGCTTGGCAACATGTTGAGAAATCTTGCTGGCTGCCTTCCTGGTTTCTTTGCAGGAGTTTAATAAACATTTCTTCATGACATGAATGAGAAGCTAAAGGAATGATTCAGTTGGTAAAGTGACTATATGACGGGGCACTTAACAGTGGTTAAGAGCACACTGACTGCTCTTCCAGAGGTCCTGAGTTCAAATCCCAACAACCACATGGTGGCTCATAACCATCTGTAATGAGATCTGATGCCCTCTTCTGGTGTGTCTGAGGACAACTACAGTGTGCTTATATACATACAGTAAATAAATCTTTACAAAAAGTGTCTACCTGGCAATCGTAAGGTCCCGAGCTCTTATTTAGTTCCTACTTAGTTCCAGTTCTTACAAGATGTGGCCAGTGCACCTGTGACCTCAGTGCTATCGAGGTGGAGTGCTGATGCGTCCATGGGGCAGCTAGCATAGCTGGGTCAGCAAGATCCAGGTAAAAGGAAAGCGTTGTCTCAGAAAATTAAGGTTGAGACTGCCTAGCAAAATGGCTCAGCTGGTACCGGTGCCGCCTACCTCCGAGCACAAAGATCTGAGTTCAGGCTCCGGGACCCACATGGTGGAAGGAGAGGAACTGAAAGTTGTCTTTTAATCTCCACACATGCTCTGTCGTACATGTACACAGACACACACACAGACACACACACGCTAAAGAAAAATGTAATTTTAAGAGATTTAGGAGCCTGTGAGACCCTCGGTTCCCAGTAAGTACTGGAGACTCACAGCTGTCAAAGCAAAGTCGGGCTCCACCCTAGAATGGCAGGTGAAGTGATGCAGAGAACCAGCTCTGTGAGGGATAGCGAGTACCCCTCCCCCTTCCTGAGTACTGGGGCAGGGGAGGGGGTCAGTCTGACTGTCATCTAGCCTGTATTGTCATTTACGTTTCTTTTTCTCAACAAATGCAGTATGGGGGCTCATCTCTCTGTTTTTTGCATCCTGCTTACTTTAAAGATTTCAGAGGCAAGACCTTGCAGGCAAGCTTGGCTGTTAGTAATTGTCTACCCTAAACTTCTAGTTTGGGTTGGGGCTTAGCTTAGCAGAAGTTGGGTGTGGGTGAATGCCTAGACTAGCAAGCAGGGCTCGTATTCTTCCAGAACTTAAATTAGCTTGAGGCACTGTTGAAAATGAACTATCATATTAATTTCTTACAATAGCAACTGAGGAAGACACCCAAGGTTGTCATCTGGCCTCCACATGCACATACATGCACTTATGAACTCATCTGCACATGCATGCGTGTGTGTGTGTGTGTGTGTGTGTGTGTGTGTGTGTAGAGCATTTGCCCAGAATGCAGGAAGTCCTGGGTCTGGTTCCCAGGAGTATATAAATTGAGCAAGAAAGTGTATACTTATAACCCCAGCAGCCAGGGATAAGAGGCAGAGGTGTTAAGCAGAGTGTTAGAAGTTCAAGGACACCCTTCAGTCCAGAGCAAATTCAAGGCCAGCCTGGTCTATAGAGTGAGCTACAGGACAGCCAGGGCTACATAGAGAAACCCTGCTTGAAGAATCAATCAACCAAACAAAAAACAAAACACTAAAAGAGGAGGATAAGGAGGAGGAATGGGAGGAGGAAGGGAGGGGAAGATGAAAGGAAGGAATAATCCTAACCTGCTTTTCCTTCTTTGCAAACACATCTGAATTCTAAAGGGTCCTATAATCAAGCAGTAGGTGGGGTGGGAGGTTCATCTTGGAGATGACATTTAGTTTATCTCATGGTCTGTTTACAGTTTTAAGATATAGTTGAAACTCCTAGGTTGAGATTTTACATTTTTTCAGACAACTGTTTCTAGGCGTGGACTGGGAGGTCAAAGTGCACAGGTCAGGTGGTGTGAGCAGTGCTCTCTTGAAAGACAGATTCACTCCCTTCCTTTAGCATGTGATGTGATGAGCTGCTGGGAAGGGAAAGATGCTGTCTGAGTCCCTGAGCTATATGTACTTCCTAAGCATTACCACACCTCCATTCCACTCTCAAAAGCATCGACAGATGAAAATGTCCTCTTTCCCCTTGTTTTTCAAAGGATCATCTCCTTAGTCATCTGCTCTATGAACCTGAGATTTTTATGGCTCCCCTAGTTTTCAACTAGAGCAAGCACACACAGACATCCACACTCACACACCCACAAGCACACACACAGAAGTACAGGAACATACACAACATACACACATGGGCCTGATACATCAGCCCTAGTAATCATTCTTTGTAGTTTAGTTATTCTTTAGAAATGTGTCTTGGGGCCCTTGGCCAGATGGACCACTGGGCCCGACCCAAGTCTGGAGTACTAATTATAAATAATCATAGCCAACTAAAGAGGGTTCTTAACATTTCAGTGTGTGACGGCCCCAATGCGCTAAGCAACATAAACAAACCGATAAGGGTGAAGTGCTTGTCCGTGTGAGCAAGGCTAGGTCAGGCCTTCCTGCCCTGTGTGCATTCTCCTACCTAGTCCAGTCTGTTCCGGTCGCCTTGTCTTGTAGGTTTATGTTTGTAACAGACACACATCGTGAGGATTTCAGAGAGCTGCTAGCATAGCCTAAGCACCGGCCTTGTGTTGCTCTGAGGAGTCTCTTTCCTGCTGATGCGCATCTTCCCAGCTATGCTCTCAGACCATTAGCACCTCAGGTTCATTGTACAGGCAATGAAGCAAAACTCAGCTCGTTGACCGATTTTCTAGGAGGCAGTTGCCATAGCCTAATGCTAACCACCATGCCTGTGGCTTCTCAGAGCCAGTGGCAAGGGGCAGGTGGTTACTGTTGGGAAGAGGCCACTTATTCACAAGGAATAAAGTCTGAGGCCAGGAATATTAATTTAGGATTGCAGCCACTACAAACTCAGCAGGAGCGGGGTACCTTAGTACCTCTGTGATCCGTGGATGGAGCACACGCAGTGTTTGTCACTCTGGCTGTTGGAAGACACCACGTGGGGGATGTGTCACTGGCTAATTTTATTCTGCAAATGGCAGAATAAGTGTTTACAACATTTGAAAACATTCCCGCCCCTTTCCTGGCTTCCTTGGAGTTCCTTCCCCGGGTCTTGGCCACTATTGACTCTAATTTTAGTCGTGACAAGTGGGGGGAAATCTCCTGCTAATAGTTTCTCTCACATAACATACACATCATGTACTTTACACATACTTGCACACACAACACATACACACACCACACACATACATACCACATACACATTTACATCACACACACCACAAACATCATACTCATACACACACATACCACATACATACCACACACACATAGCACACACATATATACACATACCACACACATATACTCTATGCATACACACCACACACACACACCACACTCAAACACACACACCATACACATATATACTTATATACACACACAGCACACATCCATACAACACACACATATACAACACACACATACACACAACACACACATGCACACAGCACACAACACACACATATATACACATACCACACATATATACTATCCACATACACATACACACCACACACATACACTAAATCACATACTCATACACACCACACACACACACACACACACACACACACACACACAGACATCAAACCACATACACAGCATACATACACCACACATAGCCACACCACATACATACCACACACATATACACACACATACTCACAAATACACTATATATACACACATCATTCACATATGTACACACACCATACACACACACACACACACACACACACACACATCCTGGAGGCTCGGAAATTCACATCTGTCAGGAGCACATTGGCAGCATGGTTGAGAACTACAGGGCAATCCCTGAACCTCCTTCATCTCTTTTCCAAGCAGGTCATCCATAGGAACTGGCCCCTTCCTCTGCACAGACCACTAATGTCTGCCTTCCTGCCCTATTCCAGATGGCAACTGTGGTGACTGCCCAGAAGAAAAGAAAGCAATGCAGTAAGAGTAAAGGTCAGAACAGTGTAGTAGCCTGCTGCCGCCCAGGTTTCCACAGCCTGGGAATCCACCCTGAAATGCCGTGCCTGAGAGAAAAGCCACATCTGCCCCAAGGGCCTTGTGAATGATCCAGCATTTGCCTGTTCCCGCCTCTGGATCTGCTGAAAGCCAGTCTGCACCACACTGACTCTCACCGAATAGTTCCGACAGAGTGCCCTCATTTCTGTGTAAGGACAGCACGCCTTTAACATTTAACGAGGGGAGGGAACATGACTATGGTACCTTGGGCGGGTTGCCCTTTCCAAACAAGTAGTACCACAAGGGCAGCTGTGGAGACAAACTAAAAACATCTGATGCTAAAGCATGAGGGATCCTAGCTCCAGGCATATTTGTGTAACCGGACGTTCACGCTGACTTCAGAATTGCACAGACAGAACACCAGTCACTGCTCTGTAGTTTGGAGTAAGAGTGCAAAGTCTGGTGTCCTGTACAGACACACTCTCATTCTGCTGTGTGGGGGCTTTAGACAGATTGCCTAACCTCAGTTTCCCCAACTGGAAGATGGGCACAATTCCTGTTGCTGTAAATAAATTGCATTTCTCTCTGCAAGTGAAATAAGAAATAATTTATTCTGAGGCAAATAAGAGTGTTTCTGTGACTTGGGCACAGGGATTCAGCTTGCCCCGAGTAGTACAGCTCTGGCTTGCCCTGAATAAGGCTTCTCAGTGTGAAGCAGTTTCATGAGCTTTAGTCATAAAACAAAAAGAAAGTCATAAGTCAAGATATTTACCATATACTTCAGCAGGAGCACCAGGTAGATGAGTTACAGCAAACAGGGTTTTAATTTCAAGATTTTACTATTTATTGTGTGTGTAGTGTAGGGTGTGGTATATGCATATGCTTTGCACATGTATGTCACATACCCCTATACCTATGAAGGCCAAGGGAACACACGGTTGGGTGTCCTGTTCCATCATTCTCTGCCTTGTTTCTGTGAGGCCGTGTCTCACATGTCCCATTATCCTCCTGTCTCTGGCCCGAGTGTAGAGGATTGCAGGCTTGTGTGCGAACAGGCTCAGCTTTGTACATGGCTTCTGGAGACCTGAACTTAAGTCACTTTGTAGTGAAATAAACACTCTTGCCTGTGGAGTCATCTTCCCAGCCTGTCCAGGATTTTTAGATGTCATCTGACACCTTTAACTTTTGGGTTGGTGGGAGACAGCGCTCTACTAAGAAAACATTTTAGAAGTTTTAATAGGATGCTAGGTCATACATGGGAGTGGAAAAAACGTGGCTGTTAAGACTAAAGATAGTGGTCAGGTTCTGGTGGTGCATTCCTTTAATCCCAGCTCTCCGGGGGCAGAGGCAGACAGATAAATCTCTGAGTTCTAGGTCAGCCTGGTCCACAGAGAAAGTTTATGAGCAGCCAGGGCTATACAGAAAAACCCTGCATCAAAAAACCAAAATAAATACGTAAATTAAAAAAAGACCCCCACCCTCCCCCCAAAAGACTAAAAATAACCCAGATAAATCGGTTCTAGATCCGCATGCAAACTTCCAACTCTGAGTCTTGTAGATTCTTCAGTGCCAGTGTGGCTTTTTTCCTGGGAACTCAGGTTCACATTCACAATCTCCGGGTCTGCTATGAGGAGTGAATCCAGGGTCCATCTTGCAGGGTCTGTGGCGGCACCCTGCAGCTTGAGTGAGAGTCTGGGTTTAAACGTTAGCTCTAGAATCAAAAGCCTCTTCTCACTTTGGAACCTGAGCAGCACCGGCTTGGAGATGGAAGGTGTAGGCTGAGATGTGTCAGCTACGTCAGCTGCTCCCCAAATGGAGACAATATGCTGACTCCAGTGAATTTCCTGCCTGCTCTGGCTGTAGCTGCTGTACTTTATCCACAGGGAGTGGTGGGCACTGTGCTGAAGTCCCAAGGAAGATGCTGAATAATCCAATTGCCCTGGTCAAGAAGATGAATTGTTTCGAGAATAAACCAGACGGTCAGAAGCTTCAGCTGTGGGGAGGACCTGGCAGGCTCTGGAGATGTGTCTTGAAGGGGTCTCCATGGAGAGAGCCACTACTTGGAAGGAATTCATGGCTCCTTAGTACTTAAGTGATTTTCAGACAGACTGAAGACACAAAGTTCTCCACATTCCTCTCCCCCTCCAGGACTCCTGAGTCCTCTGTGGAGCTGTGGGCAGTTTCTCAGGGACATTCTGTGGCCGAGCCCGTGAAGAGAGACGGGGTGAAGAGCTTTGCACAAGTGTGCATATCACCGGGGCAGCCGGAGAACCTTCAAGTCTCATACTCCCGAGTAACTTAAATCCAGCGACTGACCCTTTTAATTATAATTTAAAAGTAATCAAAATGGCATATTAAATTCCTTGGTCACTTAAAGGTGTGGCTCTCCTTTCAGAATCCCACAGTGGGGCTGGAGAGATACTTCTGCAGGGGCTGCTGGTTTAGTTTCCAGCACTCACACAGTGGCTCACAACTGCCTTTAACTCCAGTGGCGGGAGATCCAACACCCTCTCCTGGGCTTGCTTAGCACCAGGCATGCATACAGCGCACAGACATAAATGCGGACAAGACACTCATACTCACAGACAAAAAAGAAGCCTGCCCACCCACACTCAGGTATGCCTTAATTTTTCTTAAGCACAGCTTTACTGGTTCTATAGCCAAGTGTACTGGCTGGTTTTGTGTCAACTTGACACAAGTTGGAGTTATCACAGAGAAAGGCGCCTCAATTGGGGAAAGGCCTCCATGAAATCAGCTATAAGGCATTTTCTCAACTAGTGATCAAGGGGGGAGGGCCCAGCCCATTGTGGGTGGTGCCATACTGGGTTGGTGGGCTTGGGTTCTATAAGAAAGCAAGCTGAGCAAGCCAGGGGAAGCAATCCAGTTAGTAACATCCCTCCATGGCCTCTGCATCAGCTCCTGCTTCCTGACCTGCTTGAGTTCTAGTCCTGACTTCCTTTGGTGATGAACAGCAGTGTAAGCTGAATAAACCCTTTTTTCCCCAACGTGCTTCTTGGTCATATTTTGTGCAGGAATAGAAACCCTGACTAAGAAAGACACCAAGTCACCCAAGTCCTGCCTGCTGGTGGAAGTTCAAGGCTACCTCTTGCTTTGCCACAGCTGACTGGACATGAGTATTGCCACCTTAAAGGCAAGTCATTCACAGTCTGAGTAGCCCTATCGTTGCTATGGTGATACAAAGACCACAAGGGCCAGCAGGAACAAATGTAACCGTGGAAGTGGGCATAAGCCACAGGTACCACCAAGTTCCCAAATAGCACTCCATTGCTGGAAATATCAGTTACTATCACCATCCCTGTGTGCGCTGGGCAGACACTACTGCTATAGCCCCCTTCCCAAAAATGTCAAAACACACACTTGAATTCAGCCTGAAGACAGACACAAGATGCTCCCATTTCTAATTTGCTCCAGAAGGCTGCTGCGGCTCCAGCTGCTGTCCCATGCAGTTTTGAGACACAAGAGCTCCAGGACTTGATGTGTGCACTGGGACACCAGGGCCCCTCCTGTGTCCCACACCCTGTGCACCACCCCTTCCTGCCCAGTTAACAGCTCTCAACAGAGGTTTGTTCCTTCTTTATGCAAGCCTGCTCCTTGTCAGGAACCCTTGTGGCTTCTATTACCTCCCAAGTCAGGTCAGTATGCATTCTGACCTGAATTTCCGTGTTTTCAACCTCACAAAAGGGATTAGCAGGTGGCATGCTTCTTCCTTTAAGGCTCCATCCTATTCATTTAATTAGAATTCAATTGCACAGCCACATTTAGTCCCATATGGGTCTGGGAGAGATTTAATTTTATCCACAGTTCATTCTGCAGATGAAAAATTCAGAAAGGAGAATGCACATCAAGGAAGGCCCCAGTGTGTGTTGTAGCTGTGTGTAAAAATAATCAGATTAGCATTGAGTGCTTACCAACAGGTATAATACCATGTGATGCACTTCATTCAACTCACCCATGCTCCATGAAAGGAAAACCTACGTGGGAAACACTGCTGTGCGGTAGCACTGCCTCCTGGCTCTGATGCAGAAACTGAGGCCTGAGGTTTCGTAGTTGGGACTGGAGCAGATTCCCAGTGTAGGAACCCACTCCAGACTGAACCTTAGGAGTAGGGGAGGGACTGCCAGAGTGCTGAGTGTTCACCTTCTCAGGTCCCAAGGCAATTTGGGAGATTAGAACATGCCAGCTTAGACAGACCCATGGTTCCAGCTGCATATGTAGTAGAGGATGGCCTTATTGGGCATCAGTAGGAAGAGAAGCCCTTGATCCTGCCAAGGCTCAGTGCCCCAGTGTAGGGGAATGTCAGGACAGGGAGTCGAGAGGGGGGTGGGTGGGTAGGGGGGCACCCTCCATATATACATGGGGGAGGGGATGGTGGAGGGGAAACCAGGAAAGGGGATATTTGAAATGTAAATAAAATATACCCAATAAAAAATTAGCTAAAATTTTTTACTGCCTTGAAGTCAAGAACATGTTAATACCTTCTCTTTGAAAACTGAGAAATGTAAATATTTCTATATATAAAAATAAAACCATGCCGGCTGAGTCTAGGTGACGGACCTCATCTATGCCCACGAGAAAAGGAAACTTTATATCAGAACGTCTCATCTGTGCACTGTATTTAGCCATGTGTGGCGATACACACCCACGTTTCCTACACTCGGGAATCCAAGCTTGGGGCCAGCCTGGCAATACTGGGACCTTATCAAAAACAAAACATGCAAAGAGTCTGGGTTTGATGCTAAACATCAAAAATTAAAACCAAACTAGAGCAACAAAAACCTCAGGAGTCAAGTGGGGTCACTGGCGTCTGCTGGTCTTCAGCTCGTTCCAGCCTGTCCCAGCCTCCAGCAGGTACAACTCTCTAGGAGAGCCACAGCCGACCAGCACCAGACAGGGTCACTCTGTGGCGGTCCTAAGTTACTGGACATTCGGGAAGGTTTTGTTCCCTTCTTTTCATGAAAGGGCTTTTGCTTTGTATGCCTTTGTTTGGGGAGCTCAACTAATAAAGGGACCATTTTGCTGGGATGAATTACCGAGGAAGGTCCTGCTGGGATCCGTGGGAGGGCAGCCCTCTGGTCTCTCTTCAGCAAGGTAAATGGGAACAAAGGCTGGGCGCTGCAGTCAAGGGCACTTTGGGAGTTTGCTGCACTCGGCAACTTGAAGGGTCTGGTTATTGGTTATTGTGGAAACCAGGGGAGGTAGTTACAAAAGGCAGAGACTTAGAATAGAAAGCCCCGCATCCTGCGGAAAATGTCCATATATCAGGGCCTGCTGGCCACAAATCCTAAACAATGCCTATTATTGGGTTACTTAATTCCCCATTACTAAAATCGGGGCCGCTGGGTAATGACTTGAAGCTTACCCTTCTGACCAGAGAAAGCCAGTCTTGTGTTCAGGGTGGGACAGGGCAATCATGGGAAAAAATATGTTAAGACTCTGTAGGCTTCACTCAAACATGGAATATTTAAACACACCTGAGGGACTGGAGATGCTCACAGAGCCCTAACCCAGTATGCATAAAGTGTGTACTCCACCCACACCACTGAGTCTGTGGGGCTTCCGGTGCTCATTTGTAGCTCTGGCACTTGGGAGGGGGAACTTGAGACAGGAAAGAGTCCAAGTTCAAGGTCACTGGCTGCATTGTGAGTTAGAAAGCAGCTTGAGACACACAAGACCCTGTCTCAAAGCAAAATAAAACTTCAAAGTCTTTTTTTGTCAGTGGCTAAGGGTCTACCCACTGCTTGCCAAGGATGTACAAGGGCCAGATAAAACCAGTTCTTCAGATGGGCGCTCAAGGGACTTTGGAGAAAGACAAAACACTCTTAAGCCAAAACATGTCTGAGTTGCTTTTCTCATGTCTGTCAGCACACTAGCCAGTCACGAGGATTCATAAACTCTCAAGACCCTGCGGCCCAGTTTCTTACTGTGTTACTGAGACTCCACAGCCCAGTGCGATTCAAGTCTTTAGATGAATCAGCATTTTGCAGTGAAGTCTCTTTCAGAACGTTGGCTGTTTGCAAACAGTGCCAACGGGAGGTGGCATTTAAATCAATTGACCGTGAGCTCTGGAGAATTCAGGGGCACTATTAAGAGCTGATAAAGTTAATAGAAACTGAGTAAGAGAAACGGTACCCCTTGATACTGTTTGAGGGCATCTAGCGCCCATCAGTTCTGAGTGATTAGGCAGCAGATGCCTGGGGCAGAGAGGCCAGTGCCCAGCTTTGGAAGTTGGGCAGATTAGACTCTGTAGACTGGCTCTTTGCTGAAAGGCAAGTGCGCCATGGCGTCCTGCCATTCCTGATGTTTACAGTCAGCACGGAAATGTTTACTATGTAACCCTGAGGCCCACAGGTCAGATCCACGGCACCCACAGAAACTGACCACAGTGGCACGCTCTGTGGGGAGAGTGGCAAGTGGGTCCCTGGAGCTCATTGGCTAACCACACTAGCCTAAAGCATGACTTCCAGGTCCAGCAAGAGGCCATGTCTCAAAAAATAATCTGGTAGTGGGCTGGTGAGATGGTTCATGCAGTAAAGGCGCTTGCTGAGGCCTGAGTTCAATCCTACAATCCCATATAAAGACGGAAGGAGAACAGGATCAACTCTGACCTGCACACGCACGCCGTGCCACACGGCACCCACCTCCCACCATGAACAAATAAACGGTCAAAGACAATTTTTAACAAAGAAAAAAAAATTAGACATTCTGTGTCAACATCTGGCCCACACACCCCAGCATAAGTATCCTTTAAAGTGATTAATATTTTCAATACATAAAAGCAAAACGAAAAGGATCTCACAACCTAGCTGCACCGGGCCTGGAACTTAGTGACCTCACAGATACCTGCTTGCCTCTGCCTCCTACGCACATGGATTGAAGACATGTGAACATCCAAAACTCAGCTGAAGAAAGCCCCAAAGCTATCATTCACTGTCAGTGGGAATGCACATTCTACATCGTAATAAAAATTATCATTAGGGAAAGAGAGGGCGGTGAGGGAGGGACACGAGTTCTGGCTCATGAAGCAAAAACCCTAAGACCTGGCTTGCTGATCTGGACTCTGTGGTGCCCTCTGTAAAATACCAAAACATTATAATAGAAGAAAACGGAATGCTCCACCAACTTCAGGCACTTACTAAGAGGCAGAGCAACAAGAGGGAGATACCGAAGTCCTGGTTGGCAGGAAGTGCATACTTTCCAGCTTACTGGATGCACGCGGGTCCCGTGCGTCCTTTGGAGAGCAGCTATAATCTAGCATCACCGTCTGCACATTCCCATCTCAGGAAACCGGGCCTGTGTCTTGCAGGAACATGGACTCTCTTATGTCATTTAAGTGCAAAGCAAGCACAGGCAACTCGGGTAAATGCTGCGGGAACTGGAAGGCAGGCAGATGACTTGTATGGCTGTTCTGATTTTCCAAGTTTGAGCTTTCATAAACCCCATGCACCTCAAGTCTGTTAGGGGGAGAATGGACAGCCAGGGTGCAAACATTTCCTAACTCAGCGACAGTGGCTACTGACCTGTTGTTAATGGGGCACTGTTTCTAAGTTGGCCAATGTGCAGAGATTTATACCCCCTGGGCATATGCCATTTCTCCCAGAAAGCCATTTTGTGGAGGAAAACATCGGAGGTGTAAGCCCATCTTCCCCCCAACTGTCAGAAGCTTCCAAGTTATGTCTAATGGTCAGGGAGAAGTCCAGTGTCTCTGTGAGAGTCCAGCCTGGCAGGAAAGGACAGAATGCCAGCCAGTTCTCTGCTCTTGCCAACTACAGTGGCTACATCTATATATTTCACCACCGGATAGACACAAGCCTTGAGGTGAGCCTAGTCATTCCGAGCAATTCCAGGTTAGCCAGGCTACAAAGAGAAAGCTAGGAATGGGGCTCCGCGGGCAGTGCTTATGTAGCATGCACAGAACCCTAGATTCCATCCTCTGTGTAGCGGAAACCAGGCACCCCAATACTCAGGAGGTAAAGAGCTTGAGGCCAATGTGTGCTTCAAGACACTGTCTGCAAGGAAGGATAAAGACAGGGAGAGAAATAAAGACCTTGCCAAAGAAAGAAAAGAAGGATGGGAAAGGAGAAGGGAGGGAGGGAGGGAGGGAGGGAGGGAGGGAAGGAGGAAAAGGCCACCCTTGTAGTCAATATTACCCAGCTAATATCTAAATAGGAGACAGGCTGATTCAGACATTCTGTGAGTTGAAGAATTATAACCTACAGCAGATAATCCTCTCACCTCTCCTTTTTTTCCACACCGATCTTCAACAGCACCTCTCCGATACCACCATGAAAAGGTTTAGAATTCAAATGCTGGTCCCAAGAAAGGCTGTGAACCACTACGATTTAGATAAACTTACTTTATTGTTATAAATTTATTTTTAAAACACATTTTCTATTCATTGGAAACCCTATTATATTTGGCCCAAAAGTGTACCATATATTACCGTAGCCTATGCACATAAAGTGACTATTAAAGGGTGTATTATTTTATTTTTAGCATTCGTTTTAAGAAACAAAGAGTCTTGACACACCACACACTCTACTTCATTCCAGGTTGTCAAGACTGTGACGTCTGCTGTGGGATTCTCAGAAACACAGTACCACCAAATGCTCCAAGAAGCAGTCCTTTCACTTGCTTTAAATTAAAACAGTAGAGAAGTCAATATTTTAGCAAATCTAAATTTATGAGTTTGGCCCCTTGTGTCTTCAACGATCCAAGGTTAAGCAATATTGCACCAATTAAGCAAAAATAAATCACGACACCTCAAAAAAAAAAAAAAAATAACCCACAATATAGTAAGAAGAAAGTCAATTTAATCATTTACTTTAGCAGGCAAGCAATGTGTAAACATTCAGCCGGCAGCCACATCCAACTTACAATTTAAAAAGCACTGAGATCAGTGACTGTGATTTTCCCTTCCCTTTCCCCAGAAGAAAAACAAGACAAAACAAAACCCCCGCCCCAAAAAAACCCCAAAAAAAACAAAAAGGAAAGAAAAGATCTGGAAACGAATGACTTAAAATGCTACAAACACTGGACTTCCGGTTCATCTGCTACCAGCCTCTGTGCCTCGTGTTCTGTTTAAAGGGCTTATCTACTCCTAAAATGCGTTATCTTGTAATAACTTGCAAGTGAGCATCTGCAACCTAGGAAGGTGTCCCCGCACGTGGATGGGCCCGAGTTCACTTAGCTCAAATCCCGTTTGCAAAGGGGACATTTACATCTTGATTCAATGCCTCTTTGACCTCTAGTGGCAGCGTGTCAAAAAGTTGGTCTTCTACGACCAGCCCGCTTTTCCTGAGCATCCGACACTGGCTCAGCTGGGCTGGCAGGCGGTCTAGGCAGTTGCCCTTCAGCTCCAGCTGAGTGAGCTGGGAGAGCTGGCTGATTTTCTCGGGCAGGGAGGCAATGCAGTTCTGCCCCAGGTTCAAAGTCCTCAACTTCACACACTTAAACAACTGTTTTGGCAGGATGTCCACCTTGTTCCCTGTGATGTGCAAATGCTGCAGGTTCTGCAGCAAACCTATCTCTATGGGGATCGTGGAAATGTTGTTATAGCTGACGTCTAAGCATCTGAGTTTCTGTAAACTAAACACTGCCACCGGTAAGGACTCGAGCTTGTTGTTGGAGAAGTAGAGGGACTCCAGGTTCTTGACGTGGGTAATGGAGGGCGGGATGGCCACAATTTTATTGTGCCATAATTTTAAGCAAGTCAGTCGCTTCAGATGTTGGAAACTGATGATCTCCTCAATCGTCCTGATGTTGTTTGACTTTAAGTCCAGTTCCTGTAAGTTAGAGAGGCTGAAAATGGCGTGTGGGATTCTCTCTAGCTCGCAGTTCTGCAGCTCGAGCTCGGCGACGTTCATCATCTTCTTCAGGCTGTTCAGTACCAAGAGCTTGGTGCCGTCATTGTGGATGACGAGCTTCGTGAGGTGCGGAGCCACGTCGGTTATGTTGGAGGGAACTTTGGTCAGATTACTCTTTACGTGGAGGATCTTCAGGTGCCGGAGCTCTCGCAGAGATTCAAGTCCGATCATCTTATTGTTCTCCGAGTTCAAATTGCCTATTAAGTACAATTCCCTCAGGTTTTTGAGCAAATACACCCAGGCGGGGATTTCAGCCACATCAGTGAACTTCACGTGAAGGCATCTCAAGTGATCTCGAAGGAAGCTAAAGGCGGTCTGCTCCACCTTTGCAGGGCAGTGGCACAGGTGGAGCTCTTGGAGGTTAGTCATCTGAGAGATCTTGGCAGGGATTTTTGCTTCGGGAATCAGTTCAAGTTTTAGCACATCCAGGTCTGTGAGGTCGAAGACAGCGTCGGGTACCCCCGACAGCATGAACAGGTGCAGCTCCTGCTTGTCCTGGGCGTTTCGAGACACATGCTGCCTGAGTTTCTCAAAAGTCCACTCGTGGTTCAGGCTAATTTCCCTCAGTTTGTTTTCACTGACTTCGGAGAGGAACACACCGAAACGCTTGGAATACAGCTGGTCGTACTGGTCGACCATGTGCAGAAGGAACGCAAAGTCATTCTTGACATCTGGGATGTCGCTGAAGCTGCTCTCCTCTCGGACTTTCTCAAAAGAATATTCCTTCAGAGGGATCCTGAACAACCAGAAGAGGGTGTAGAGGCAGATAAAGCCATAGACGCAGATGATGGAGATGTAGCTAATGAGAAGTTTCTTCAACATGTAGGCCATATTGTGAGTGCACTCGAACACCTCGTACCCTGTGAGGTGTTCGACTTTTGGCTTGCAGACATGCTCGAAGCTGATGGCATTGACAAAATTTGCAGTGTAGCAAAGGATAAAAATGAACTTGGCAGTTTTGATGAGGGTTTGGACCACATAGAGCTTATAGATCAAGTCACTGTCTTCTACATGGGCACGGAATTTCCTCACTTTCTCAAACAGGGCTTTGGCCTGCTCCCCATCTTTCTTGTCCAGGATCGTCATGCTGGGAACTTCGATCACCGGTTTCTCGGCTGAGAACTTGAAGCCGGTTTTGTTGATCATGGGGGTGCTGGCACTGGGGCTCCCCTCATCGCTGCTGGTGGACACGTGCTTTGGTAGGGTCTGGGCGCCCGTTATCCGTTGCTTGTTCTCCTCAGAGTCTTCACAGGCTGTCTCTGACAGCGCTTTAGTAGTCCAGGGAGATTCGAAACACTTTCCTAATATTGAAACAAAATGCTCAACCTTGGAGCATGTTTTGGGGTATTTGAACCAAAAGTTGCTACTGACCATGAGAATGATGGTATGGATAAGGGCAAGGTACGGAAAGTACTTGGAGTACCAAGGAAGGGCCAGATGGTAACACATCTGATTGATAAATACGTACTGCTGAAAATCCAAGTTGGTTTTTCGGCCCGTTGGGTCTCTCTTCTCCTTCTTCGCCTCGTGACTGGGAAAGGTGGACTCCGCATGGGTGGCTTGGAGAGGCATGTCAGGCGTCACAGCAGATGTGCTGAAGGCAAGGTCATTCGTCGTGTGCCCATTTTGGTCTTGGCGTGTGGCTGTTTCCACTTGGGGGACTTCGGTGGTGACGTCAGCATTTCCAGGTGGTGTGTGCGCCTTTGAGTTTGCAGGCGACGGCAACACTGGCAAACAGACCACCTGATCTTTGGTAAGTTGCATGGTCCCTGCAAAGATGGCTACCATCAGCATAACAACCGCCAGGTAATCCATAAACACGTCCCACCATGGCTTCAGGATTCGGTAAGTTGGCTGAATGTCATTAAGTGAAGCAACTTCCGCAAGGGTAAACATTCCTGAAAAACATAAAGAAAACAAAAGGCGTCACTAGAGGCATCATTGCGGAGTGGCAGGCAGCCGCACCACCGAAAGCCCATTACGACGTCATTATGTCACCACACACGTCATTAAGAGGGAAACCCCACAAAAGGTGTCATTACAGACAACACTACATACATCATTAGAGATGCCACCAAAGAGCAGAAGGTGTCAGGAAAGAGGAAAACCCCATGCTTGTTCAAACTGATGACTTTTCACTCAGGCTTATATTTGTATCCACGACAGCTATAGTGGAAAGGGAGGAAGGACAGACAGACGGATGGATGGACAGAAAGACTGGGTTCGGGATAAGATAGAATGGAGGTCTGCACTAAGTTTCTCATTGGTCTTGGACCTGAACAGAGGACGTGTCATTTACACATTAGACTGACAAGCTCCAATTAGGACTCAAGGACGGGGGCAGGGAACAAGGTGACTTCTGTTTGTCTAATGTGCCACACAACCCTTAATCTCTACACAGCTGAGCCCGACTGAGCCTTGTCACTTCCTAAAGGTGTTAACTCAAGGCCTTGTGTTTACCATCTCTGTTTGCAGGGATGCCAAAGGACGGCTACAAAGGTAAAATTAGGTTGTGAACACAGCTCTTCCCACAGCCCCTGCCGCAAGCATCTGGTAGTGTCTGTTAGCGGATTCCAGACAGCTGAAATCAATGGTCTACAGCCCAGGCACAGTTCAGCTGGGGATGCAGTTCATCTCAGAGTCCTCATCTGCTACAGCCTCAAACTCACCAACTTCCTGCCTCCAACTTCTGAGTGTTCTGACAAGCATATGTCACCACAGGTGGTTTATTTATGCTGTTAGGAACCGAACCCACGGCTTTGCAAACACCAGGCAAGCAGTACACCAGCAAAGCTGCAACCACGGACCCTGTTCGTGTCTCTCCCCATCTCACCTCCTCTCCCCAGGCGCAGGGATGATCAATTTTATAAGCAATATAGCTTTTATGTAATTATGTCAACACAAACCTAAGAACCAAAGATGCCCAAACCACCGAGTTATAACGCTGTGAAAAAAGCGTACACCCAGACTTTGAGGATCAAGTCTGACACGCCGTCTGGTGCTCTGCTCTTTCAAATACACGATGGGGTACGTGGGTGATGACATATCTCCCTCCCCCTTTTATTCACAGTAACTCAAGCTCAGGTCTGGGGGGTTGGTATTGAGTGAGGAGTGAATCTTGGCCGCTGTCCTGAGAGCACCCGAGACCTGTCTCTAACACCTCCGTCACTGCCTTGACACCCTGAGGTCTGTCCCAAACACACTGAGGTAATTTCCACTTAGCTGCTCCCTCCCTGCAGTTCTCTTTTCCTGGAACTCTTCTAGTCTGCTCAGCTGCCAGGCTTCTGTCCCCTTTGCCTCCATAAGTTCACACCTTAGATGCGCTCTCCTGCAGGCCACAGGACCTCTGTCCAATGCTGCCCCACTCACGCCGTTTGCTTGTCTGAGTCCGTCCACATTACGTTCCAGCGAGAGCCAGCACTGTGGTCATTTCCTCTCCACGCTCCGCACATACGATGCCTGACAGCAGGTGCTTAGACTAAAGTATCTGTGAGATTTTAACCATCACCTTCAAAGTATAAAGATCCCGGAACACCTACAAACTGCATCTAAGGAGTAGAGTGTGGGGGAACAGTTATTAAACTGAAATCACCCAGCAGGGCAACCTGTGACTACGAAAGAATAAAAAGCCCCAGGACAGGCCTTGACAGGAAAGAAGTAAATGGCCACCGCGTAAGAGAAGCTGTGGTGCTTTATGGAGCTGTTTTTGAGCAGTCAAACCTTCAGTGCTGTTGCAAGCATCTCATTCCAGGAACTGGCTTCATGCGGTGCCAGGACAGACAGGAGCCAGGTCTTTTCTCGGTAGACAAAGAAAGCATGAAAGGCAGGAGCAGAGAACACTCCACCAGCACCCAGAAACTCCACACCAGTCGCCATCCTCGCTGGCCAAACTAAGACCAGCATCAACTCCACGCTCAGACAGACACGACCTCCAGCAATTTCTGCTCTGCCGCTGCCAAGGGTGGTGCCCAACATTTGTGACATTTCCCCATCCTCTTTCTGCTGAACTTACTCATCAGTTACCCGCATAGCCTTGTTCTCCCCCGTCCTAGCATTCGGACTAACAGGAATGGCTTCTAATCTGAGCTCCTGTGTCACCCCGGAGTCCACCATGGCACACGCTGACTCCTGAAAGAATACTGGGACAGCCCCAGTAGACCCGCCATCTTCCTTCCAGATGCTAAGCACCGTCTTAGGCCAGTCACACAAGCTGTGCTCCCTGAGTTTGTACAGAACGATTTTCTGAAAATGAACCTATCTCGAGAAGTTTAGAGCTTCGTGGGTTCTCTTTGTTACTTTTCTACTGCTGGGACAGAGCACTGTGACCAAGCCAAACACTCAATACATACTGAGAGAAAAAAAGTCTCCTTACCAAGGAAATGTCCTATCAGAAACACAAAGATCGGGGTCAGTGGCCATGGTTCTACCTCAACAAAGTCTGGGGAAGGATGCCATTAACTAAACCCAAAATTTGAGTAAGCCTTTATAATCCTAACTTCATCCAGTTTACACCATGAGTGATACACACACACACACACACACACACACACACACACACGCACGCACACACGCGCACCTTTCTCCTCCACTTTCCTTTTCATTTTGCAAGGGTGGTGAGGCAGGGTCTCATAAATCCAGACTGGCCTTGAATTCCTTACCTTCCCCCTTCTACCTCCCAGGTAGATGACAGGTGTGTACCACCACGCCCAAAAAGTGTTTCTAAGGGGTCCTGTTAGGGAGCTTTGCCAACGTCTCTACATCTCTTCCTTCCACTTGTAAACCAGGGATCCAAAACCCGAGTTCCTGGTTTTCCCCTTAGCTCCCCAACCTTGAGTGTGTTCCTAAGGCAAAACAGTTTGTGCTCAAAGCTAGGATGGGGGTGGGACGGGGTGGGGAGCAGAGTTCCACAGCCCCAGAGATACCAGCATTCCCTTCCACCTCTCTTTGAAGCAGGAAGCCTCTCTGTTCACTCATCTAATGATCTCTGCCCAGACACTGACCCTTGGGCCTGCCAACCCTTATCTCTAAGGTGTGGGATATGGCTAGAAAGCAATGTCCAGGACTTTCAGCCAGATACTCATCCTGCTGGCCCTTAAAAACTTCCCAAAGGCAGACTAGAGAAAGACAGAGGGGGATATAAATTCTGCTCCATCCAGAGGGATTATTAAGTTAAAAGGGCTCCTGTGGTATGTTAGGAAACCTAACCACGGGGACTGAATCAAACACAGAGCAGACACTGGCCCACGGCAGCGCCCTGCCGGCTCCCTCCAGTTGGCCTGGGTTCCTCTCTTAGCAGGTAGTTTCTTTTATCTGTATGTCCCCAGGGCATAGCCCAGGATGAGCATTTATTACAGGCTGGTGTGCAGAACGGGCCACATGGATATCCAACAGCAGCAGGCTCATTAGATACGGAACCCAAACCCATACTGCCAGCAAGAAAAGGTCACTAGTAATTACACCAAGGTGAAAATGATCGGCATTGACAGGCATTTTTCAACGTCCAAATGGACAGCCTGTTATAGATCTTTGTAGCGGGTTATTCTGAAGCTAACTCATTACAGCCAGCCAACTGCAAACAGCTCGGAACGGAACGACAGAGTGTAAGCACCAAGTCCTGACTCCAACAGAGAGTGGTAAACCCATAATCTCTTAGACTTAGCACTTTGGTGTGATGACAACACACCAAAGGCCAGGAAGAGGCCTCCATGAGGCAGCCTCCTGCCTCTGGCTTCCTTCTAGTCCAGCATGGGGTTTTCTAACCTTCCAGACATGCAGTGAGGTGGGAACTGTGAAGCAGAGGAGCCACTGGATTAGTACCAAGTCTGCTTTTCACGATGAGCTGACCCAAAGGGCCAAGGCGGCCAGATGTTTCCCCTTGGCTTTCGTGTCTGCCCAATTCATTTCAATGGTGTGTAGGCAACACCAGCATCAAGAAGACATTGAGGTATCCATTTACTCATTTCTCCTCTCACTGAGCTAGAACTCACAACGCAATGGTGTGCTGGCTTCAGCTCTCATCCCATCCTCACCCTGTACACTAACTATACAGTGGAGCACATGTGGCCTGGTTTTCCAGGGCACCTAGGCCTTCCCTTGTCCTATCAAAACAACAATAAACAAAAACAAACAGACAGAAAAACATGTGATAGGGTGGGGGCAGGCGTGACCAGGATCTGCAATGTGGTGATGGTAAACAGACCATGAGAGTTGGTGAGATGTGTCGTGGGTAAAAGGCACTCACTTCCTGTCAAGACTGATAACCCAAGTTAAATCCCTGGACCCTGAGGGTGGAAGAAGAGACGCAACCCTCTACATTTATCTTCCATACATGAGCCAGGGCACACAGGCACCCAAATATATACAAACAAACATGTAATGGGGGGGCATGAAAATGGAGAGAGAAAAATATATCGACAAGAAAAACAATAGATAAGGAAAAGACTCTTGAAATGCATTCATTACCTCTGATAATCACCTCTCTTATAACAGAACTCATCTGGTCACTAGGAAACATCTCTGTGTTCACGGAAAATCCCCCCAAGGGCTGGCCTTTCAAAGTAGCACAAGCAATGCCTTACTTTGGAATCAGTGATGAACTGGTAAATTTGGCTGACTGCTACCTTTGTCCTATTTCTAAGGGTTTAATAAAATATAGACACGTCTCATTCAAATGGAACTTACCTAACTGTGCTCCCAAAGTATCTCTGCATGTGCATAGCTCTCTGGGAAATCGAATGTGGTCTTCCTAAGTCCAGAGCTGATTTTGCTGCAGGGGCTCACTAGCTAAGGCATGTTTAGAATGAGTGGCCACCTTCCTGTCCCTTCAGTTGATACTCGGGGATGCGTCATAGAGAGGCACCGTTGACTTAAACTCAAAACATGTCCCACAGCTCCTATGTATTAGGGGAATGTAATGCTGAAGCACCACTGAGCACAGTAGTTTATGAAACCTAAACGTAAAGATAAAGAGTACAAAAGACACGTATCAGCCAGCAAGCATCTATCCGCACGTTTATTTCAGAATAAGATGCTGCTTCCCAGAGAACTACATGGAGATCTTTGACTTGGGATAATTCTGAATATTTGCTTTCTGATAAACACAAGTTTACCTCTGAAAGAATTTCTATCTGAAAGAATTTCTATCTGAAAGAACAGTCCTAGAGAACACGTGTCTCAGGGATTTACTGCTGTGAACAGACACCATGACCGAGGCAACTCTTATGAGGACATTTAACTGGGGCAGGCTTACAGGTGCAGAAGTTCAGTCCATTATCATCAAGGCCAGAGCATGACAGCATCCAGGCAGGCATGAAAATAGAGGAGCTGAGAGCTCTACCCCTGGGAGAAGATTGGATTCTAGGCAGTTAGGATGAGGAGGGTCTCAAAGCCCATGCCCACAATGGCACACTTCCTCCAACAAGGCCACACCTCCTAATAATGCCACTTCCTGGGCCAAGCACATAAAAATCACAACGTATTTTAAGTAATATTTTTGAATGATGATTTTATCACATCTAATTTACTTTGTTGTACATGCAGGTTGCAGGGTGTGTGTGTGTGTGTGTATCTCTGTGTGTCCACAAATGCCATAGCACAGATGTGGAATTCAGAGGACAGTTTGGGGGGATCTATTCTCCCCTCCCCAACATGGGTCTGAAAAGTCTGACTCTGGTCTTCAGGACTGGAAGCAGGCACCTTCCCACCGAGTCAACGCGCTAGCCCACATTAACACTGTTCTAAAATGGTCTTACCTGTGCGTGCTAATGGTGTTGATGCATTTTTTTACGCATTACCTATTTTAATCATAGAGGTCAGTAATGAACGTTTACAACTCCTTTCTGAGTAAACTCATAAAGAGCAGCGTTTATCTATATCCTGGGACAAAATGCAGAGAGGCATGCTCAAGTAAACGTCATGAGAGAGTTCAAGGCCATACAGAATTCCAAAGTTACACAGCCTCAAAACACACAAACCAACAAAGACAACAACAACAACAACAACAACAAAAAAAAAAAAAAAAAAAAAAAAAGAAACAAGTTGCTCCTCTGTAGAACTTTATACATCTAAGGTTGTATTAGTATCTAAAGTCACAATAGCTGGTGCACAAACTCAAGCTTAGATCTGCTCGGCACACAACTAATAAACATAAACCTTTCTTACCTTCCGCTACTCTAACCCGTTCAAGTGGTTCAAGTCTCAGGATAGTCTTTACTACCTTATAGAGTCTTCTTATAGTACATATATTGTATGTAAGTACTCTTCAAATTTTCTTTTAGTGTGTGCGCACATGTGCATGCTACAAGCATGAGGTGGAGGTTGGAGGACAATCTTGTTGAGCCAGTTCTCCCCTTCTATTTACATGGGTTCTGGGATTCGAACTCCAGTTGCCAGGCTTGTGTTGGAAGCATCCTTGCTGCTGAGCCACCCTGCCAGCCCACAGTAAGCAATCTTGAATTAAAAATAAAGGACAGCCAAGTACATAGCATGTCTCACATATAAAGGTATACATGCTTATAAATGTGTTTCTTGTACACATACCATACAGAGGAGAGAGGAGAGGCTGTCCACAGCAGTAGAGGCTGTACGGGTACCTGAGAAGGTCTGTGAAAAAGTACTTCCCCTAGCAAGTGCAAGGTCCTGAAGTCAAAGCTATACAACACAGACTCATGCACACACACACACACACCCAATCACACAATACACTCATGTACACACACTCATGCACATACACTCATACATACTCACACACACACACACACACACACACAAAATCACACACTCTCATGAGCACACATTCACACACACACTCACACACAAAGTTGTGTAGAAATAAGGAAATAGGACTAGCGAGGCAGAAAATAGAAAGAGAGATTCTACATTTCACATCCGTCCATCGGTTCATCAGTCAGACACAGCAATCTTCATCCCAAATCCACACACTGGAAATAGCTGAACTCTCCGAGGCTCTGGATTCTGACCTGTATGTAGCAGCGGCTGAAGCAATGGGGTAGATCTAGATGGGTGTGAGACAAAATGCAAAAAAATCCCTCATTTCCTCCCAGGTTTGACGTTTTAACAAAACCAGTTCCTCGCTCTTGTGATAAAGACCACTCCAATGGGACAGGCACTCCAATGGGACAGGGCACTCCAATGGGACAGGCACTCCAATGGGACAGGGCACTTGCCCAGCATGTTCCATGGGTTCAGTCACTAATATTACTTGGTGCTTTGTGAAAATGTCACTTTCCAGCCTAACAAGAGGAATCGGGGCCAATGGGCTACAGGAAGCCAAGTCTGACTCCCCAGTACCCTCTCTAAAGACAGGGCTACTTGACTTGATCTTTCTTTTCCCCTGTTCAGCTGGCTGGAAACAAGAAAAGCAGGTGCAACGTCAGAGGCCATGTATGTGTGAAGCCTACTGGAATTATCCGGCCAGCCCTCAGCTACTCACATCTGCCTTGTGGAATAGAAATAAACAACTAACTTACTCCAACCATCCTACGTGGGGTCTCTTTGTTGCAGGAACTTAACATCCTCCACAATTACTTAAAGAAAAAAGAAAAAAAAATCTGTGACAGATTTATATCCTTATCAACAGAAGTATCTTCTCTAACACCATCAAAAGTCTTAAGAGTGGAAGATACAGAATAGGGATTTACATGAATAAATAACCGACAAATTGTAAGAGCAAATTAATATAATATAAAAATCCCATTAAAGTGAACTAAGTATGATAGTAACTGTTAACAAAGTTAATAGTAAACCTGTGGGAGGAAAAATACACTGGGCAGCTGAGGTGATGACTCAACTCAGGCCATAGCGATAGATAGCCAGGGCTGTCTTGAAAAAAGGAGGGGCCTGGCCTCATGAAGACCTCATCTCATGGGAACCAGGAGAATGGAGAGATGGGTTTCAGAACATTCAAGGGTAGAGTAGTTACTGTAGTTCCTCAGGCCCCCAGAGAGTGAGGGAGAAATGTCTGGAAAATTAAACAATACAGGGATATCTGGAAACTACTGCTATGCTGAATTTAGGAGGAGGCAAGAGGAACCCTTGGACGGTATCTTGGGTGGGGCAGTGAGGTATAACTGTGTGTCTTACAAGAGGGCAAAGACTGGAGAGAAAAGGCTGGAGACAGGAGAACGGATAATTTTAATTGTTCAGGTTGGACAGCTTGGATTGGCTGAGACACTAAAGTAGAGAGAGATTTGGGTGGAGCTAATGACTATCAAAATGAAGATGGGGTAAACCCGCTCAGGGAGACCCCGGCAAGAGCAGACCCGGAACCACCGGCATCCAGCGGACATGGCAGAGCTGGGCAGAGGAGAGCACTGGGAAGTGGGTAGAGAAAGCTCCTGGAAGGGGTCAGCGTGGAACCCAGTGCAGGGACTCCCACACGGGTCATGGGTAAAGCCCATGGAGAGCAAGCGACAGACACTGCGAGGCTTTGCAACAAAGAAAGCCTGGCTCAGGTGGGCCAGACCCAAGTAGACTTGAATATCTGCTACTTTCAGCCTGCCTGGATGGAAAGGCCTGGCTGGGGCTGCAGCAAAGAGTGAAGGAGACCTGGCAAAGGTGCACTTTTAGGCCAGAAAAGGAGTTAGGTGGGAGCAGCTGACAACAGCTGAGAAAGGGCAGAGGCATGAAATTATACATACAAACACATTCTGAGCAGGAGTGCACACATGCAACACATGCAGTTGTGAGCAAGCAAGCAAGCACACACACACACACACACACACACACACACACACACACACATGAACAGCTCTGTAAATATCTTATAATGCAAACAGTGTCAGACACGCCCACCAGCCCAAACTCTCTGGGTAGGCTAAACATCCAGAGAACTCTCTTAGATCTCACTGGGAGGAAGAAAGCAGGAAAAGAAATGTTTATTCTTCCTAAGGAGAGTGTCAGCGACCCGAGTAGCTGAATTTACTCTGTATTTCCTTGGTCACAGAGGGGTGTATGTGAGGGAATGAGGGAGACAGAATGCAGGGTATCTTCACATGGTAATCTTAAATTGTTAGTCCTCGCCCCCAGGGGAAAAAAACCACCCCCTCCACCTCTAAGGGCTAAGATCAGAGCCAAGACTCTCATTTGGAACTTGGCATACTTAGGACCTTCTCTTATGTCTGCTTTGCAAAATAACCATGAGACACCCCACCCCCAAACACAAACACACACACACACACACACACACACACACACACACACACACACACACGTTCTCTGCTGCTTGGGGAATGAAAAAGAAATCGAGGCATGAGAGAACACATTTCTGTCTGTTGCTTTTAGCTGCAGAGCCGTTGGTTACGCAATCAATCCTTTACCAAGCTACAGCCAGTCACCTCTGCCCAACAGCTCCTTTCTGTCCGCAATGTTATGTGAGGAGCCGGCGCTACTTGACTCAGGTCGCTAATTCGCTAAATGTCACAATCACCGGCAGAAGAAAGAGCAGGCCCGAGTTTGCACAGGCAGGGCCAGAGACAGTAAGCCACAGATGTAAATTACAGGCCTCCCCTGAGCGCCTGTCATGACCTCAGCGAGCTTCCTGCCCCATCAGATCTGCCTTAATTGATTTTCGCTCTGCTGTGGAGAAGCAGACACTGAGCCGGCTCCTGCTGTCACAGGCAGCTATATGGTGGGTTCTCTCGCATACCCTTTGGAAGTGTAAACAAGAACATCCGTTTTTAAAGAAGTACACTAGGGAGCAGGTTGGTGATATTTTTTTCATTGGCTTAAAAAGAAAGCATTTGATGCTTTGAGAGAGAGAACAGGAAGCAGCAGCTGAACACAGCAGCCTTCGATCCCTCCGAGAGCCTCCACGGACTCTCCATCTCCTGCGGCAGGGTCTACACGGTCCACCCCACACCAGGTGCCAGAGCTGGATGCAATAGCAGATGGTGGCTGGTCACATCAAGGATGCATACGTCACTCCCACAGCTTCAGGGCCCCAGCAGAGCCTCTTCCCTGTCTTAGATGGTAGCCTGGACATTGAAGCCGAGCCACTGGAAAGAAATGGAGGAGCTGGACGGGATCCAGGTTTCTCACCCCCAGGATTACAGCGGAGGTTCTCAATCTGCTGTACCTCAGTTCTCTCCTCTGTGAAATGGCAGTGAGGTCACCCACTCCAGAGAGTAATAAAAAGTTAATGAGACACTGACAGTGGGATACTTTTAAAGCCACACTTCAATCACAGACTGGAGGAACAGTAATATGCACTCTTAATATTACAGGGGCTTCCTAGTTTCAATACTTCCCACAAAGGGTATCATTTCATTCCAGCCTTAACTGATACACAGCACAGGGGGCAACAGTGTAGCACCACCACCACCACCACCACCACCACCACCACCACCACCACCACCACCACCACCACCACCACCACCACCACAAAACTGTGTCCCAAGTCCTCAGCAAGAGTCCAAGTCAGAGGCTGGGGCGGTGATTCAGCAGGTAAACTGCTTGGAGAGCAAGCAGAGGGACTTAAAGTCAGTTTCCCCAGCACCATGTAAAACGCTGGGTCTGACGCCAGACAAGACCAGTGATACAGAGTAAAGATGGGGTTCCTTGAGGCTACATCATCCTAGCTGGGGTTTCAAGAAAGAAAGAAGAACGACAGGACACTCAGTGTCTTTTTCTGGTTTTACACACAGATGCTTTCGTGCACACACATACACACACACACAGAGGCATGTACACACAGACAGGCACACACACACACAAACAAGCAGGCATATACACACAGATACAAAGAGGGAGGCATGTGCACACACAGACACACACAAACACATACAGGTATGCAGGCAGGCAGGCACACACACAAACAGGCACAGGCAGGTAAGCACACGTGCTCGCGCTCGTGCACACACATACAACTTCAAGCTGTCTGAAATGCATCTACAGGACATGAGTACTAAGTAAGAGATGGTGCATTATGAAAGTCCCTTAGGCTTCAGGCCTGTACTCTGGGCAAGTCCCTTCACTTCTTGGGCATCATGATTCATCCACCTGTCACCAGCAGCAGACTGGTGTCAGACAAAAATAGATTGGACCTGGTTCCAGCTCTTGAAGAACTCACTGGAGGCAAGGGTGACGGATGGAAAGACATGGCATATAAACAAATTAATTACAAAACAGTACTTACTCAAAATATGGAGTCTGAGGAAACACCATGGGACTTGGGACAGGAAATGACTAACTCTGTCTGGGGGACTTGGGGAAGAACTGCTTTAATTTGTAAACTGGGAAAAGAAGGGAACTGGACTTCATGCACATTTGTCTTAGGCTAAAATCCAGGCTTAAAGAGAAGGTCCTCCGTCACCACGCCCTGAGCAGCTCCTAATGCTCGCCTGCTTGTAAACATCAAATAACCCACCTGAGCATATGCCCATACCATGTGAAAAGCATGTGAAGTGGGATCATGTCTACCCAACACGCCCCAGTTACGGAGCTAGACCACAGAGCCTGAACAGACGACTGTGATTGTTGAGCTGAGTGACTGTGGTCGCTTGGTCTCTCTCTCTGCTCCTGTTTCCGTGACTATGGAACGGTGAGAAGCCTGGCACTGCAGTAATCACAGTCTCACAGGCAGAACCACCTGCCTCAAAGGCTCAATACGACGGTGAAACGCATCCAGAGGAGCACACAGACCTGCTCTCAGAACAGAGCTGACTGGAGGACTGACCGCGAAGCATCCGTGGGGCAGGAACAGTGCTACTATACTGACTGGGAATGTGGCTCAGTCGAGGAATGTGGTAGAGCGCTGGCCCAGTGGGTCCAGGATCCCGGTCTGATTCCTGGCACCAGGAGAAAAAAAAAAAAAAAGAGTTGGGTGATGCACCCTTGTAATCCTAGCACTTAGGGTCTAAGTGCTAGGAGACAAGAGGAACAGGCATTCAAGGAAATCCTCAACCACAGAAAGAGCCTTTATCAAGAGAGCCCTTTAGGGGCTGGAGAGATGGCTCATAGGTTAAGAGCACTGACTGCTCTTCTAAAGGTCCTGAGTTCAAATCCCAGCAACCACATGGTGGCTCACAACCATCTGTAATGAGATCTGATGCTTTCTTCTGGTGTGTCTGAAGATAGCAACAGTGTACTAAAATAACTAAATAAATAAATACATTTAACTAAAATAAATAAATCTTAAAAAAAAAAGTTGAAGCCAGATCTCATTAAAAAGAGAGAGCCCTTTAAAAAAAAAATCACACAAATGAAAAAAAGTAAAAAAATAAAAATTCTTGGCTTGCTATTCACAAACATGCCTTTAAGTTTCAACGTTGTGCGCCAGCTAAGGCTCCATATTTATTATTTCAGAAGCAGATGGTTCGTTTAGTTGGTGATGGCATCAGGTCCCATGCTTCATATTCACCGACAGAACATGAAAACTCTCTTCCAGTTGTAAATATGGTGTACATGTGAATATGGGCTCAAGCTAACGGGATCTTAAAAATCGTATTTTAGAAAGTGATATGCTTTTACATCGATCCTGCAGGAATTCTGAACTCTTTGGAACTTCAGAAAAGTAAAAACAAAAGGGGGAAATTCCCCACTCTCACCGAAACTCTTTCTACATTGTTTTTGATTAGCATTAAATCTGGTTTAGAATTCTTCAAGATTAAACCATTCTTCGTACTGTTGAAGAGGCAAGCAAATCTGGCCACCCAACCAAAGTATAGGCAGTTAAGTAAAATTATTTTTATTGGCCGTTTTGGCTGTGTACGAGAACACTGCCTGTATGCTTATATGTGTATCACACGTGTGCAGGGGCCAGAAGAGGTCATGTGAGCAACAGGCTCATGTGAGCTACCATGTGCATGCTGGGATCTGAACCCAGACCCTCTGCCAGAGCAGCCATCTCTAGATCAGGCCATTTCCCTTGTTCCCCCATTGCGCCCACGATGAGAATTATTTGGACAGTTATCAAAATGTCATTATGATATGGTAATTGTCAGACTAAACAGGTTGTGTCCAGATCAAATTAAACTTCTATAAATCAAACTGGTTGTTTTAATCGGCAACATTAGCAGCACTCAACAAACCAAGATTCTGTGCCTAATATTTAATGTATTAAACATCATTCACCCACTGGCCCTAAACCAAAATCAGCACTTCTGGACTCTAGGGGGCCTGTGTTTTCTTTCTTTTCTTTTCTTTAGTCAATAATACTTAGGTTCAAAATCTATCACTAAAACCCATTGCTGAGAAAGGACTTACCAGAACCCTAAAAGAATCAAGAGGTGTGTGTGTGTGTGTGTGTGTGTGTGTGTGTATGTATTTATCATACTCTTATTATATTTTAGAAAGAATAAATTTTTTTATTCAAAAGGTTTTGTTATTCTTCCCAATGTTTTATAAATGTCCACAGGAAATGAAGCAAATTAATTCAAGCTATAATTTACTATAGTTTACATGTTTCTTCGTCAGGACCTTAGACTAATCCACCCAGTGCCACAACCAGAAGGCACAGCGACAGAGTAAGATACATTTGCACACATGAAATCCCAGCGCTCAGGAAGCTGGCACGGGAGGACCATGACACAGAGAGAGACACTATCTCAAAGACAAACGAGACAATAATATAAAAAACCGGGTATGCAGCGAATGCTTGTAACTCAGTGCTCATGACTGCCCATGAGTTCAAGGCCAGCCTGCTCTACCATGTCATTTCCAGGCCAACCTGGGCTATATAGTCAGACTCTATCTCAAACAAACAAACAGCAAACTCATGAGTAAATAAATTCCTAAATGTTTGGTAGATGAACTTTTTAAAATACATGTGCACCGAGACTTTGTATCAAGTCTTGTTGAAGAGACATGTGTGAAGCCAGGCAGCCATGGCAGCTCCCTTTTAACCAGCATGGTGGGAACAGGATCATGAATAGATGTTAGTCTACGGCAGTCAGTGCTCGACACTGAACGGTCCAATGCAAATCCCTGTCTGCAGTGAACATAACTATGCTCAGTAAAACAGATGAACACGATTCCTTCAGTCTTTCTATCCCGTGTTTAATTAAATACACGACAGTCTGGTGTTCTTGGTGTTCCTAGACTCCAGGTGAGCCACACACGTGAATCCAATCCCTGTGAGCTATGCACGAACCTAGTCCCCTTTTTAATTAAATGTTAGGTAATGCAGGTTGTCCATTTATGGGAGACTTCTAAAAGCCAAAAGCTAACCAACTGTCCTTGTACAGTAACTCTACAACAACACAGGCCGTTTAGAAGCCAAACTCAAAAGCTGACCTGTTTCTCCACGACTCTTACGGGGTGAACCTACCCATGACCCAAGCTCAACTTCCAGGAGGAGGAGGAGAGTCCCAGCATAATTCTTGTCCTGAGTCTCTGGGCAAGGTCACCTAATGTCTCCAAGCCTTAGATCCCTCACGTGTGGAGACCAAGCCTGAACCGATGGACCTGCAGGCACTTTGTGGGCTCAAACTGCAAAATTTAGTTCCTACTCAGAAATCCAAACTCCAACGTGTCCTAGCAGTCTGCTGTCCCACTGAGAGGCCGAGTTAACTGGGCTGCCTCTGAGTTTCCGTACTACATCATCCGCAGGTCATTAGCGTGTACACCAATATAACTGTTGTTCACTCAGTGAACCGAGCCGTCTCGGAGGAGAGAGCATGTCTTACTGGTCTCTGCGTATTTACTGTTTCTGGCTGCCTCGGACACAAGACACATGACAAATGGCTATAAAATAAATAATCTGAATCACAGCATCAAAAATTCATTTGGCCTTTTCCTTTGTTGGGTGGGGGGCTGGTACTCTTGATTTATAGACATTCCCAGGAAACATTTTTAATTAAAAAAAAAAAAAAAAAAAAAAAAACACCAGGGGACTCCTGTGGGTGGCGTTTATAAAAATTTAGTACATTTTAAGCAGCAAGCCCGCGTGAATGACAGAAACAACCTGTCCCCAGTGCATCGGGTCCCAGGGCCATTTGCCTATCACTGTCTCTGCTCCTCTGTATGCGGGCACACACCCCACCGTGGCCATTTTTAACAACTCAACCGTTCAGAAGAGTGAATGAGCTCACTGGGGCAGAACCTGGAAAAAAGCTAAACCACTTGGAGGGAGGGGGGAAGGTTGAGGGAGATTAGAAATGTTTTTAACAAAGCGGTGTAATTTAAGAAGGAGGTTACATCAGGCCGAGGCAAACAGGGAAGGGGTAAAGATTTCTTTGGCTTGAATGTGTCTAGTTCTGAAACAAAGGTTTATGCAGTACTTGTCTGCTTTTTCTGTATTTATTTTTGCTCAGGTTCATCCCCAGAGATTAGGAACCTACGTGGTGAGAAAGCTTATGGCTCTCTGGCCTAAGAGCAAAGCGGCAGACAGGAAGCCTGGCACCCGAAAGAAGGACGGGAAGCCTGAGACCCTTTGTGTAGCCAGCACCAGGCTATGGCAGCCTTACTGCAGGAGCAAATGCTGGCACAGGTTGGGCCAGGGCGGTGTGTGTTACCCACCGGGTGTTTCTTGTAACATAACACCTGAATTCAGCCAATCAGGGCTTCCCTCAAACCTGCTCCCGCCCACTTGAAGCCCCACAGACCTGCACAAAAGAGCTGTTGCTCAGGCAGGAAAGGCAAACTGATCCGGCTTGGGAGTCCTAGCCAGCCAGGCAGAACCGAGATGACTCAGCAGGCTGGGGTTAGGACCCTGAACTGGGTGGGGGAGCTCTTTCCCAGTACTTGCTTCAGATGCTTGTGCAAGGCCTGGTGCAAACCCAGAGCCCACCTGAGGCCAGCAAGTAGCACAACCAGGCACAATACACAGACAGGTTTTCCTCCTAAGAGTCCTGGGTGGCAAGCAGCTACCAAAAGTTTGGCTGAAAACGTCAGCCAAAAGCCCAGGCAGATACCCAGCCAGTGGCTGTCCTGTCAAATTGTGGTCCTGAGACAGGACTCAGATGCCAAGAACAGCGGAGGTGGGGGCTTGGGGTGTGCCTGTGTGGTTCTGGTGGTTACACACAGTAACTTCCAAAGCTGAGCTGTCAGCAACTCGGGGCGTCATGACCTGCTCGGGTGATGACAGCAGCTGACTTCCATGTTCGGCAGCCGGATGCGCTTGCTCCTCTCCTGGCTGATGGCTGCCTTGTGTGTATTTAGTGTAAAATTCACCTGTAGGCTGTCCTGCTCACCCACGTGCCCAGCAGCAGACCCGCCTAAGCGTTTTATGAAAAGCCATCTTTTCTCTCATGTTTTAGTCGCACAGGGATTAGTTATTAACAGGGGCTTGGAACACGGCTGTGAGACTATCAGGGGAGGGAAGGTCGATGACTAGGAAGCACGCTCCCAGCCCAGGCGGAATCTGAGTGGGACTTAACAGGGCTCTGTGCTTCCCTGAGGCAGCAGTGGAGCTGGAAGGGCCATTCTCACTTTCCTGTTGTCTCTCTTGGGGAGTCCCTGAGGAATATTACCCCTCCGCCCTAGGCAGGGCTATGAAGACTCTCCCTGCTTGTGGATTCAAGCCTGAGGGACATAGGTGGCTCTCCCTGTTGGTAGCCTGCCAGCTCTGCTGTCCCTATGAGCCAGGGAAAAGGTACTGAAGTCCACATGCTCCTGTCTACAGAAAGTGTCTGTTTATAATGGCCGGGGTGGGGGTGGGGAGAGCAGCTAACAACCAGTCTGAGCCTTTACCTGCTTCATTGGTTCTGAATGTGGAATGGGGTTCTTGCCCCATTCTTCTATCTTTTTACAGTGGATATTCAAGGCAGATGTGCAAAACCATGGTGAAAGGGAAGCTAAACATTTGCTTGGTCTCATTTGAGAGTGCACAGTTGGCCACTCTCCACCAAATTCTTGGGAAGATAGTCAAAAGGCATCCAAGAAATTGTGGGCATTTTCCCACCCTTACTTACAAATTCTATCTATCTATCTATCTATCTATCTATCTATCTATCTATCTATCTATCTATCTCTATCCATCCATCCATCCATCATGTATGAGTATTTTGTCTGCATGTGTATCTGTGTAGTCTGTGCATGACCATTACGTGCAGAGGTGAGAACACATCTGCTTGCTTAGAACGAGTTAGAGTAGTAAGCTGTCACAAAGATGCTGGAACCTGAACACAAGTCTTCTGGAAAACCAACCAGTGCTCTTAACCACCCAGGACACTTCTCCAGCCAGTGAGTGATTTCTTAAACAACAAACCACTCAAATATCACCGATGACTCAGCACACGGGGACAGGATTCGGATCCCACGGGAAGTTTCTCCCAGACGTTTTGTGCCGTGGGAAGAGGGGATGTTGTGAAGCAGAGGGTTGGTTGCTATTTTCTGAAGCGGAGAGAAATCCACAGGACATCATGACAGTCTCCACAAACTATTCCTCCGTTTTCACAACCTAACATCTCAAACTACCATCCTTTAAAATGAGCTACCTAAAACTTCAATACATGAAGAAGGTGCTACGCGTGGAAGCCGCCCCTCAAGGGTAACAGTCAGTACAGTGTCACCATCTTATTTCAGCTTAAACCCTCTAAGTCCCCTGTGACGTCAGTGTGAAGGGAGGGTTCGTCCTTTAACACAAGTGTGCTGAGACGCACACCCAGGTCTTCCAATAATAAAACCAAGTGCTCTCTATTTAAGTCACGATTCTAAGGTGTTTCGTCTGTCCTTGCAGTTTCTGACATGCTGCCCCTCAGGAGCCACTACCACAGACTGCTCCTCTGCACCCCGCATCACACCTTTAACTGCCTTTCATTACTGTAGAAGAATCCTGGGCCTCAACTGTTGATAAGCTGGGGAGACGTTCAGGCTACAGGCCACCTCAATCTTGTCCTCCCCCCAAGGTGGTGCCAGCCAAGAGACAGAAGCTCGTGGCCCATGCTAGCTTGTCCCGAAGTCTGTGTGGCCCTGGTGAAAGAATCAATTCCAAGACACGGAAAGGAAGAAAATGGAGGTCAGAGTGCCCCAAAGATCATGTTGCATTCCTCCAAACAGAAACTTAAGACACAATGAGCTACGGAATAAGCCTAAGACAACAGCTGGGATGTTTTGCTCTAACCCGCAAGTATCAAGTTCTTTCATAAACATTTTCTGGTGGTGGCTGTGCTTTCCAGGTGACCGTAACACATGTTTACCCTGTCTATCTGCTAACCCAGCTTGGCACCAAGGAGTCACTCCAGCCCCACAGAGGCTTGTTATGAAAGAAAAGGGTGGGCCAAGTGGAATCGGAAGTAGGGAAGACAGTGGGAGTGGGGGCCGGGTAGCGGCCAGTGCAGCTGGGGGTCAGCAATGACACGGGCAGATATGTTCAAGAGGATGCACCGAGAGACCTTCACACGCAACCTGAACTGCGTCTTCATTTATACAAAGCTATGGCCTGGTGAGGAAGGCTGGCACAAGGCCCAGCCGCCAGTGAGCGGCAGAGCAGGAACTGAAACTGGGTTTCCTGATTCTCTCTGTCTCTGTCTCTCTCTCCACTGAGCACATCCTTTGTGCTCACAGGGTATGGGATGCAGCCGGACTGACAGCCAAGGGGAGCCTAGCAGACCGCTGGCCAATGCTTCCTGTTGACAGAGTGAGAGGCCAGACAGACACCCTAGTTCTTTCATTGCCTCGGATGTATATACAATGTACACAAGTGTATTCTGGTTCACATGAGCATTTACGGGTACAGGGTTTACATCGGGTGTCTCACTTGAGTGCTGTCTCACTTGAAGCCACAGCTTACTCTGGGCCTCCTGTTCTGTGGCTTCCGCAGGCTGGAATTGTAGGCGGGCCTCCTAACTCCCATTATGGTTGAGGGGGGAGCACTGTCATCCTACTGCTCCACTCCTGAAGCCACATGGAGTTATCACGGTGTCTCACTGGGCCAGAAATCTATAGGACACAGAACTAGCCAGCCTAGCAGTCAAGACACTTAACTAGTGGTTCTCAACCTGGGGTCACCTAGTCACACCAGAATCCATTACAGCTAAGTTCCCCCCACAGCTGTTAAGACAGGCAGCCTTTGACAGGTGAGGACCCTGCGGGTCAACGTCCACCTCGAATACTAACCACAGTGCAAGCTTGACTCGGACATGTTATTTTAACCACAGATTTCTGACTACATAAATCATTTAACCTCCTCTCTTCCTTATCCCAGGTACCTACATAGAATTAGGCAAATGAAACAGGAGACTCTTTTACTAGGTGTGATGGTTTGTATATGCCTGACCCAGGGAGTGGCACTATTAGATAGTGTGGTCTTGTTGAAGTGGGTGTGTCTCAGTGGGTGTGGGCTTTAAGACCCTCATCCTAGCTGCCTGGAAGTCAGTCTTCTACTAGCAGCCTTCAGATAAAGATGTCAAATTTTCAGCTTCGCCTATACCACATGCCGGCCTGGATGCTGGCATGCTCACACTTTGGTGATAATGGACTGAACCTCTGAACCTGTAAGCCAGCCCCAATTAAATGTCCTTATAAGAGTTGCCTTGGTCATGGTGTCTGTTCACAGCAGTAAAACCCTAACTAAGACACTAGGATTTGTTCTCCTTACCCCCTGAGTTCTATCCAATCCAAAAATAAAGCCACACCTCCCAAGGAAAAAAGAGGGCCAAAGAAAGCATCCCAGCACCCCCTCCACCAACCAGGTCTTCCTCTAGTGGCCTCTGTCCCATCTGTTCCGGTTACTGTCATCAGTACCCATGGGAGACATCCCCTGATTTCTGGGCTGGTAACTGTTCTAACACTTCCTTGATGATCCAGACCATCAAGGGCACTTCCGCCCTTCCTCACTTGTTTTTACAATTACTTCGTTTTCACTAAACATCTTCTGCAGGGTTGGGGTCATGACATTCACGGTTGCTTTTCCAGCACATAGAATAAATACACACATACACACACTATTTAGCTAGATCTTTTTTTTTTTTTTTTTTTTTTAAAAAGGACAAGTCTCATGTATCTCGGATGACCTAGAACTCATTGTGTAGCTGAGAACGACTTTGAACTTCTGATCTTCCTGCCTCCACCTTCTTATGCCAGGATTACAGGCTACATCACCACCCCAGGGTTTTGTGGTACTGAAGATTGAACCCAGGGCCCAGTGTCGGCTGAGCAAACACTCTACCAACTGACCTCCATCTTCACCTCTTTCTTGCTCTCCTGGCTTGGCTGGATTTCTACAGTGACACTGTAAAGTAAAAATTGGTTTTATTTTATGGGCTAAGAAGCTGAGGCTTGTAGCCCCCCACGCCCCGTATATCTGCTCTGACACCCAGTTTGCAGGCTGGATTTCCACTACAGTTTCATCAGCTGTCTCTAGTGGTGTGCATGGAGGAAACCAAGAGACGATACTCTGGTACAGACAAACGCCAACTCGCACAAGTAACAAATGAGTCTGACAGACTTTCTGCCCCCGGTGGGCTCACTGTTCTGAGAACCGAGAGAGAGCTGATTGGTATGGAGACAAGGTTTACATTCCGTCTTTTCTCAAGGGCCTTTCGGCCCTGAAGCTGGGCAGAAATGTCTGATAGACATAAATTAGATCCAAACGTAGCTTATCTGATTATGAGGTCATGAAACAAACCCTCTGGCCAGTTTCCAGCACTGCCCGAGACGTCTTGAAAGACCTGAACATGGGACGGCCACAGCAGCTGGCAAACTGGACAGAACTTGAATGTGGCTGATCCCCCATGAGGGCCCACAGAAAACAGCAAAGGGCAGGAGCTGGGGGTAGCTGACAGAACAGTTAGTTTGATTTTCTTTGACCTTCCATGGCCCTCCAGAGTAGCTGAACTTCTCAGCCTAGGAAGTAACTTTGGGGGCATCTGCATCCTAAGATCACCCAACACTAGGTCTCACCCCAAAAGGTGCTGCCTTGTTAGCCTAGGAACCTCTTCCAACAGCTCCTCCTCAATTCTATGCAGGCACAAGTAGGGCTGCAGGTATATTCAAAGATGCTCACCTGTTGATTAAAATTAAGCCAGTATGTGCAGTTATAACTCCGGACACCTGTGTGTGCCCGATTTAAGACACTTAAGCAAAGACCTTAGGCGTGGAAGTCCAGGTCTAAGTCACGGAAAGTATTCCTCCATCTGGGAGACTTTCTGGGCTCTACAAACATTTCATCCACAGGAAGCAAGCTTCCTTAAAAGAATCTTAGGGGTTTTGTGCTTAAAACAGGTGAGCACAATGATGTATTGATATACCTCAGCTAAGTTATGTATTAAAAGTAATATATTTCATAAGGAACAACAACATGCCCAGGGTCATTCTGAAACACTTATCTCTCTGTACTAGGTTCTGGTGGCTTCCTGGAGCCAGAGACTGAGTTTAGTTTTCCTTCCGCTCCACTCTGGGCTGAGGGTGTCTGAAGGCATTTACTACAGCTAATGACCTGCTGGACTCAGCTTCCATCTCAGCTCACACAGGATTGGGAGGGAGGCGTTCTCTTTGTAGTTTGTGAGAATTGGGAAATATCTAGAAAACTCTAAGATGCTCTGCTTCTCACTGGTAAGGCACAATCCTACCCGAGACTCATTCATCCTCTCTCCTCCCTCCAGACTCCCCCCCACCCCCATCCAGCCAAGGAGGACCCTCCAGCTTTCACCTTGTTGGGACTATATGTATGCCCCACCAGTCTGACGTTTGGAGATGAAACCTGAGGCTTCTTGTACGCTAGGCAAGCATACTACCCTAGACCCCAAATGCCCCTCCTCAGGCTATGTGTCCATCCACCATTTTTCTAGCTTTCCTGTGAACCATTTTCAGATTTGCTAAATGTTTGGAATGGCCTCACTTCCACAGTATCAGCAGACTTTGCTACAGTGACTTGCTGGCCTGTGCTAAAAGTTTAAAGGTTTTAGGAGCCCAACGTTTCCCCTACCAGTATTGATTGCCCGTGGGCCCTGAACCACAATCAGCGTGCAGCCACATTTAACAGACAGATCTTTATGTTCCTGAGACAGCTGTGGAAGTTGGATGGCAATTCCTTTTGCTACTGCTTGTGTCAGAAGAGGTGGCCCGATCTGTGCTGTCCCTTTACTACATCCGGCACACACAGGCTGCTCCCATTCCCAGCCCGCCCTCTGCTGTGTTTGCACAGCCGTTCTGTCTGTGACTTGGGCTTGACAACACAACACCACAGAAATCCAAAGAGAAATCGCTAAGGCGGACAGGGGCAAACCAGGTCACTCTGGACAGGCTAGTCACCTCTTATTAGGCCCTCTCCTCTTAAAATTCAAAATGACAAAAGGCCACAAAATGGAAACAGCACATCTTCCTAGGAAGCTCTGTGAAAATGACATGTTACAATAAATAACCAGCCCACCGTCAAGTACACGGTAGGTACTCATTAAATGGTGATGGTAATTCCCATCATTAGTGTGGCACAGTAATTTCCTGTTTGTGGAATGTCCTTCAGGGCTGGAAAACTTGATTTCCCTACGCCTGGCTTGGCCATCTTCACACCCTTGAGTTTCCAGCTTTTTCTTTCTAAGCCCCAGGGTGTGTACTTATAAACCATGTCAAGAGTCCCAACCAGCCCTGCATTCTAGATCCTACTCAGAGCTCCGGGCCTTGGGCCGGGCTCACAACAGTGTGAATCTCTGCCTTCTTTCTATAAGGTAATGGCATTACTCACATAGTTTCTTTCTAAAAATGTTTTTTTATTATGTTTAGTTTGTGTGTGTGTGTGTGTGTGTGTGTGTGTGTGTGTGCGCGCGCGCGCGCGCGCGCATTCATGCACAAACAAACTCATTTACAGGTGCTGCAGGGTGCATGTGAAGGTCAGACTGCAACCAGCTCTAATTCCTTACTTTTACCAGGTAGCTCCTGGGGACTCAGGTCATAAGACTGGAGTCTAACTGCTTTCACCTGCTGAGCTACCTCACCAGCCCTAGACAACAGGATTTCTAAAGTCTCTCCCTGATCCCAAAGTTCATGACTCCATCTTCACAGCCTCTTCATGGCTGTCCTGTTCTCTGGTGGGGCTCTCTGCCTTCCTCCTCACCTACAGAGGAGCTGTCTTGCGCTAACCTAGTCCCACATCCTGACCTCTGTCTCAGGCCTGAATATTTACCACTGGTGGCCACACATTTCTAACAGGTCACATGAGACATGGATTTGGGTCAGGGGCTAGGCAGAGCGGGTAGTCTAGAAACCTAAAACGCATTCTTCAATTTGGATCTAAAATGCACTCTCACCTCAAGACACATGTGTCATCAGATACACAACTGAGGGAAGGGGACTGACCCTTCAGGTGTTGAGCCTAAGGAAGTAAAGCTGGGTCACTTGAGGTCTTCCTGAGAAGGGATCACTGTGGCTTCTGCCTCTGTCGTCCTCCCTTCTGGTTTCACAGCAGAGGTGAACAGGAAGTTCCTACACCACATGTTCCACCATGATACAGTGAGTGGCCACTGGTCCTGCACAAGGCCAAACACCAATAGCTGGAAACCTGAAACCATGAGTCAAAATATACCTTTCCTGTAAATGCTGACGGCCTGGCGTATCCCATCACCGTCACGGTTGATTGAGGAGCATGGAAATGCTGCTCTGTTAGAAAAAGGTATCAGAAAACGACAGTCCCAGTACATAAAGACGACAGTATATAATATTGTTTTCAGCACTGGCCGCTTGGAGATGTAATGGCTTTGCTATGAAATGCATTTAATATATGTCTGCTGATACAGCTTTTGTTTCCCGGTACTTCCCACAGGCAAGGTACACTCATAAAGCTGAGTGATATTCTAGAGTAACAGGCTTGGAGACACTAAGAGCCTTACAATTATACACTGGTGCACAGTGCTTAGTGCACGCACGCAGAGACACACAGACACACACTCGAGATCACTAGAACCATCAAAGAATAAGGCCTGATTATTCACTTTTGTACATCTATAGCTCTCTTTCAAGATTTCTAAGAAACAATTTAGCTTACAGAAGTTCAAGGTCTCATCAGCTCTTTAGAAGCCTGACTGTGACATGAAATGAATTGCGTCTTTAAATAGAAACTTGTAGATATACATATTTTACAGTTAAAAAGCAGAAGTAAAATCTGTTCACACGAGAAAACCAGGCACTAAAAATAAGCTGGAACAGAGTGTGTAGGTGCACTCTCTATGTGTAGATCCATCATCACAACTCCATTCGCATTGTTCCCGGCTTACTCAGAGCTACTTGCTGTAAATGTAGGTGTGTGTGTGTGTGTGTGTGTGTGTGTGTATGTGTGTATGTGCACTCGAGCACGCATGCATGCACACAGGGTAACAACCTCAAGTAATTTATTTAAACGATCAGCTGGAGAAAACACACTAACTCTGCTGGGTCTTACAATAAAATAAAATAAATTGCACTTAAATGTCAGTTTACAGAGGTCACTCTATGCATGTACTGGTCCCACCTTGTTTTCCGGTAGCAATATAAAAGTTCACCCCCTGCTCCAAGCATACTGTTATCCTTTTAAAAACATTTAATAATCGTTTGTCAAACATGGTCACTACGGACCAACATGCTATTCCTTAGTTACCCAGTGCACCTCTGTGCCTGGGCAAGCACAGAGCCACTGAAATTGCTGACTGAAAGCTGAGTGGAGGGACATGGGGGAGCTCTTCAGGGTCCTTTCTGTAAGAGACCTTCATTCATAGACACACTTGGGTCCCACGGAAGACAATGTGAGGACACTGGTTGCTGGAAATGCAGTGTTTTCCTTTTGTCTTTGACAGGACCTCTCGGGGTCATTTAAGTGAATAGATTCCCTAACCTTTAGCATATGTGATTACTTAAGATCACCCCATCAGTGTATGATATCATTAATTTTTATATTTACTTACTATAGTGCTGGAAATACACACTGACTTTATCTCCTCCCTTTACTTTGTTCTCAATTCCTTTCTAGCAAACTCTCTTTCTTGCTGTTGTTACAATCTGGTTTGGTTCCATTAGGACAGTGTCTCAATTTGTAGCCCAGGCTGGCACTGACTTCATTATCCTCTTGCCTTAGTTCCTCAAGTGTGAGGACGAGAGGCATGAGCCAACCAACCCTTGCTCAGCCTCATCATTAACAGTGACTATGAATTTTTCTAAATCCAACAGAAAATGGGTTTGGCTAAAACTCAAATAATTCAAGGTTAGTGGACCTGATTAAAAACAATGTTTAGAGAAAAGGCACGTTGAACTTCCCGTGTTCTGAAAGTTGACAGTAGATAAATCACTGGTCCCTGCTCCTCTTTGATGTCTCCTCTCTCATAACTTCCTGCCATTACTGATGCCAAGGACTGTACTAGGCTCTCTCTGAGACAACAGCAAAGTAAGAATGAGGAGCTGCTACAGCAAATGACAGTCCGTGGCTTAACCCAACAAACATTCCTCTATCCTAAAGGCCAGAGTCTGAGGCTGGGATGCCAGCAGGGCTGGGCTCTGGTGAGGGCTCTTCCAGGCTGTCCCTGTGCATGGCGGGAAAGCCAGGGAAGCTCTCTGGACAGCTCTGACTGTATGAGACTATGTGTCTCACTGATTTGGGCAAAGTCTTTCGCCTAGAAACAGGGCACTGGGCTTTAGGTTCCAAAGACATCTCATGTACAACATAAAAATTTAAGTAGGAACAGGAGCGCACTGCTTCTGGAAAGTGTTATCACCAACAAGAGGTTCAGCATATTCAGAAAAGTGAATTCTGAAAACTGTCAGTGACTTCGCTCCATGGTTTATTCCATGCAGGACCACTTCCAGTCACCTCCTACTAAGGCTATAACAACAAAATGCCACAGAAAAAGAGCAGAGCCCAGGACAGTTTATATCAGATGTTAGAGCATCTAAAATGATACCCCTGATGGTTTTTCTACTTCAGGAGGCTGGCATCTACACCAGGGGTCTGAGTGATGCCCACTGACTGACCCTGGAGAACATTACCAACATCTTCTTTCACTGTTTCCAGGTAACACACTAATGTGCTAATTCTTTTCTTTCAAACCCTGTTCTTTTTTCCTAGCTATCTGAGAAAATTAGGCCAAATTTGAATCGTAAAACTAAGTATTTTCCAGAGTCAAAAAGCTTTGAGTGAAGCCGAGCAGGCATAGTGGTACACACCTTTAATCCCAGCACTCGGGAGGCAGAGGCGGGTGGATCTCTTGTTGAGTTTGAGGCCAGTCTGGTTTACAGAGTGAGTTCCAGGACAGCCAGGGCTACAGAGAAACCCCATCTCAAAAAAAAAAAAAAAAAAAAAAAAAAAAAAAAAAAAAAAAAGTCCTAGATAGATAGATAATTGATAGACACAGACAGATGATAGATAAGTAGACAGACAGACAGACAGCTAGCTTTGCGTGTGTCTGTCAAGCACCTGAACTCTGAAACCACACTCTAGGCCACAGAAAGCCCTCATGTTCTTTATGTGAGCCACATGCCTCAGGATCCAAGCAGTGTTTCCTCTGCAGGTCTGCATCAGCAGATCCGCTCATGGCCTCTACCGACTCTCCACTTCAGTCTCCTTCAACGGTTATCTTCCCACAGATGCCCTTCCCAACTGGCCCCCACCCACTGCAATGTTTTCATAGCCCTTGTAACCAGTTTGCTTGTGTATTCCAAAAGGTAAGACCTCAGCATGTAGTAGAGTGGCTCAAGTCTCCATGTAACTTACCTTTAAAACAAAACAAAAGGCCCACACTAGACTCTGCCTCTACAGCCTTGGAACTTCCCATTTAGACCAGGCAGGCCTCTAGCTAAACGATCCCCCTACCATTACATCCCAGCTGGTAGGATCAAAGGCTTTTGAGCGCCAGCATGTCCTGCTGGCCTGTCTGTAAAGAACAGTACTAGTGGAGTTCAGGTTCCTGGCTTAGCTGCAGCAGCACTAACTCTAACTGGCCCAGTCCTTTTTGTGTCCTGAGCTTCCTATGAGCCAGGCACACATGGTGGATGGGCTGGAGGTCATGAGCCAGGGTGGGAAAGACCTGGGCAACGAGTTATGTTGCTCCCAACACTTAGTTTTTGAGCAATTCTCTGGTAACAGGGATTACACACACACACACAAGGAAGATGTGGGCTGAGACCAAAGGTCAAAGGTCCACTGTAGGAGAAAGAGCACAGGCCAGGGAGAACGAGGAAGGCAAGCAGTGTTCCAGAACAGAATTCTTCAAGCTACGAGGACAGGCCAGAATGCCTGTCCAGAGACACATAGCTGATTCATAGGGTCTGATGAAAAGCAAGATTTTAGCTCAGCACCAGACACATCACAAGCATAATGCTGGATATTATGATAATTATACCTGCTATCACGGTCACTAGGACTATTAATAAGAGAATTCTCCATCAGATGTTTCCTAGCAAAGTGTTCCAATTAACACATGAAACCCAAGTGGTGAAAACCGAAAATTCACCACCAGGCAGACACCATGGAAATGGCTGCTGAGGGCAGGCCAAGGGGCCATGCAGAACCCAGTGGGCAGAAGGATACTGGAAAGCGAGACGCCAGCATAGCCCACCATGTTTCTCCATCACACACTCACTGTAGAGGAAAAACAGCAGCCTTACAATGGGCTGAGCACAGACTCCGTTACGTGCTGTCCCCAGTGACAAGATACGTCAGTGTCACAGCTGTCTGTGTGTCTTAAAGTGATAAACTGGGAAGAGAATGCCACTTCTGTGGCCCCTTAGCTAAAAATGTGTGTTCTCCATCTAGTCATGGGACATCAGGATGTCAAACCGCAAGGGTACAAAATACCTTGATGGCCATCAGGCTTCAAAAGCATCTGAGGAACTATTAGGACTGGGGGTGGGAGAGGTTAGGAGCTCTGTGAAATCTGTATAAGGACCGATGGGAAATCTGGTGGAATTTGAGGCGAAACATGACCGAATTGGTGAACATGGATACTACCTTCCACTTCCACCATCGCAAGACACTCGTGATGTTAACCTCAGGAGGAGCTGGGTAAAAGGGATCCAAGAATTCCATGCATGGTTTGCGTGACTTTTCCTTAAGCCTGAAATGTTTCAAAACCAAACATGAAAATAATGGATGTAGCAGAGCCAGGAACTGGAGATCCGGACAGAGATACAGAGGATGAAGAGAGGCTGAGTCAGACCTGAATTTTGGCTTCTGGGATTTGAGGCCAAAGGATGTAAGGAAAATAGACAAAAGTGTGCAGAGCCCAGGGCTATGAATACCAAAACCTTGAGTCTAACCAGAAGAGAACTGTTCTGGTTTGAACAGTGGCTCTAGGGTGGAGTTGGTCCAGTTCTTGGTGACTCAGCCACAGAGCTAAGAGCATTCACTAACAAGTCCTTGCAACACTGAAGCCCCAGGCCTGGGTGCCTAGGGTGTGGTATACCTCCTCCCACAACTGTCCCGGAACATTTCAGGTGAGTGTGGGGAAAGGGATCCAAGGAGACCGAGTTCTCACTATCTAGACAAGGCAAGCCTAAAATGCACAATTCTCCTGCCTCAGTTTTCCTTGTGTTGTGAGTTTCTGGAGCCTCCTATTAACAGTTTCAGGTTTATAGAAAAGTTACAAGTATCACCAAGGGTTACAATTTATCTCATCCTCAGCTTTCCCTGTTGTTAAGGTCTCAAGTCACTGTAGCACATTTGTCAAAATGCATCCATCATGAACAGCAAGACACAGTAAAGTCCACATTCTGTTGATTTCCTAGGGGCGATTTCTATCCAGGAACCATGCAGGGCACGTGACATTCATGACTGCCCTCTCCTGGGGTTCCTTTTGTTTCCTACAATTTCTTGGCTTTCCTTGTTTGATAACCTTGACTGTTTTGAGAAAGTACTGGTCAGGTATTTTGTTGGATGACCTTCCATTGAGGTTTGTCTGGTATGTCTAAAACTATGGGTTTCGGGGAGGTGAAAGACTACCCCACTTTTGCTATGAACAAATGTGTGGTTTTGTTTTACAGAAAGTTTTGGTATGTGTGCTTGTTTGCATTTGATCTGGTCAACCTCAAACATATTTTCTTTTTATTAAGTGGGCTGCACATATGTCATTTTGTGTTTCACAAAATACACCGTGTTTCAAAATAAAAGACAAACTGGACTAAGGATGTAGCTGTTGACCACGTTCACTAAACAAAGCGTCTTAACAGCACAACCTCCTGTGAAGAAAGACCAAGTCAAGAAGTCATCTAAATGACCAAGAAAAACACCTGTTCCACCTCAGGAAAACCCTTGACAGAAACTGGGAGACGCAAAAACTGTGACTGTTTGTGCACTCTGCCTCCATAGTCTGACGTCCGAGAGAGACGGTGCTTTCCTGTCAGGGAGTGTTCATTCCATCTAAGTAAACCAAGAGGAGGACAGAGAGACAGACATACCCGTGACTGCAGCAGGAGGTTCCTCAGAGCTAAAAAACATTCGGGGCTGCTGTGTATTGCCACTTGCTGTCCTTTCAGACAGTGACACCTTCCAGCAGACAAACACTCCACTACCAGAACACACAGATAAGATTATAGAGCTACTGTGTCCTAGCACCATGTTATTTATTATGAAGGAGAGGGAAAATGAGGGAGCAGAGCACTAGTCACTGTGGCCGAGGTCCTGGGTTCGATTCCCAGCACAACAGTAACAAAGGGAGGAAGAGGCTGTGTGTCAAGATCTGAATTTTCTTGCTCATCCCTTAAAGGAAGACTTATCCCCAGGCTCTCGTGACCCGTAGTGCATGCACCTGTATGAGTATTTCTAGATAGAATAAACACTTACATAGAGAGCATTAGGCAGGAAGACCCACAGGAGTGAACTTCACACAGGCAATGCCGACTCTGCACCTTTTGTGTCTTAAGTCAAAACAACCAACGCCTGATAGGACCGAGGAAGACGGCTCGTGCGAACTAGTCATGGGAAATGAAGTAAAGGGAAGGGTTTATTTAGCTAGGGGTCAAAGGGCAGGGAAACCCAAAGGGAGTTCAGCTTTATTTAGTAGGTAACAGAGAGTACAGATTCATGCTGACATGAAAGACGTTTAGAAAGTGAAATTCCTGGCTCTGAGACACAAGGAAAGCTGGGTGTGTTGGCTCTGGTCTATAAGCCCAACTCCAAAGGGTGAGGCTGGGGCCTGGCCTTGAGTTCCAGGCTGGAGATCGAGGGAGGGTGGGGGGGGTGGCTGCAGCTAGAACTCTGCAGGAAGCGGTGGGGCTGGGGCAGAGCAGCAAAGGTTGTGTTTAAAAGGGGCAACCTGGGTGGGAACTGTGATAGTTCCAAATGGAAACAAAGTCCAGGGCACCAAGGTCGCACAGGGAATGCTCTGAGATAGAGCATGTTATCTAGTTATTCATTTGCAGCCTGTGCTTCTCTGGGTCAAGCTGTGTGTGCTCACTTCTCTCTCTACCCTCCCAACCCAGGAAGTAACTATCGTTCTAGTTCACGATGGGGACTTGGACATAAAGAACAGTGTGTGGTAGGCTGTTCTGCTTAGGACCAGAGCTCACGGTTGCTGAATTCCATGGCTCTTACCCCATGCTGCTGCCCCAGGGTCAAGTGTGAAAAAGCAGCAGCTGTAAGTCATTCCCTAAATAAAGGCGCCCTGCTCTGGATGCCCCGCCCCACCCCACCCCACCCCGCCCCTGCTTTCCACTAGCGCAGAGCATCCTAGATGCATATATTCTGATATATGGAATCTGGATAAACACAGCGCTTAGGAATGCAAAGCAGGTGTTTGGTATTATTTTTAATTATTAAGTGGGAGTTTTCTTCCAATGACTAATATAGGGAAAGAGAAAGGGGCCCTGCCTCACCTAGACTACTTCTGCTGCAGCCCACTCTGAAGATGAACTTATTAAAGACTTACTGTAAGAACATTTTCCCTCAAGGCAGGATTTAAAAAAAAGAGAGAGAGAAAGAAAGGAAAAATTGCGTTAGCTGTGCTCACACTCTGGGGTCTGGAAGAAAATACCTTCCATAGTTTCAGGTGCAGGCATCGACCTGACAGATGTTCCTCCAACACCATGACCCACTTTCCCAGCAGTGAGGAGGCATGAGAAGCTTAGCATAAACCAACCAGCCCGCTGCTTTGTCTTCCTGCAAACCATACCTGGAGAATATAAGCAATACTGACTATAAACAAAGAGGGCTGTGGCCTCCGCCCTCTGCTGGGGCTGGAGTCAGCTGAGAGCTGGGTGCTGGAGGAGGCTGCCATCCGGCTTTCACAGAGGACCCACAGAGGACCCGGCCTTTCCCAAGTCCCGTCTTCTCTGCCAGCCACATGCTGCTGGCAGAACAGGCACCAAAGAATTATTTTACAAAGGAAGTAATTAAGGCCCCTAGAGACCTGCATCTTCAACCTGGTCACCATGCCAACAATACCCTTTGGACTGACTTTAAGATGCTGAGGAGCAAACTGGGGGTGTCCATCACCCTGTCTTTTCCAGACAAACCCTGTGAGCTGTACTGTGGCCCCACAGCAGAGGCCAGTACTCCAAGGCCTCTCTCTAGCAAAAAGTTGGCTGAGGGAGTTCCACACCTCCCCCCTCAGCATCTCAGATGACCTAAGAGCCCACTGGTCTCTTTCCCACCTTGACCTCTGACCTGGGTGTGAGTTTCTTTTCATCTTAAAACTGGGACCCCTGTTGTGATCCCACAACTTCTCCGACTGGAGCATCACAGGACCATCTAGCATCTAAAGCAGTTTCTGCAAGCGGCTTTTAGGATGATGCTTTACAGACACCAAGGCTGGAAGCCCTCGCCTGCCCAACTCATGCTTCAACTGTTTCCTCAGTGTGTCTTAGGAGTACCTACAAACAGAAGCCCAGGGTGCTCATGTGGCATTTCTGGGACTTGGCCAGCCTCCTCCTTTCTCCTGTGGACTATTTTCCCAGACTTGGATCAAATGTCACTGAATGTCACAAGAATCACTATCATGACCGTACACTGAATTCTGACTTGCAATCAATAGTTACTGGTCCATGAACTTAATTAACATTAATGAAAGTTCTGAAACCAGTATTTTACTGGGAACACAGATGGGGTATTTTGCAACAATGAAAATTATCTCATTTATGCAGCAGGCACTTGGCTACAAGTCTGTCCCACATCAGACTGTGGACTTGCAGAACTTTAAAGACTTCTCAGTTAAAAAACTAAGCACAAAGGTGTTTGTGATGGATAATCCTGATTGTTGACTGGATTGGATTTGGAACACCCGATGTATTCCAGAAGCACGCCGCTATGCCGGTCCGTGATGGTGTTTCAGAGATTAGACTCTAAGGGCTGGGCTGGAGAGATGGCTCAGTGGTTTAAGAACACTGTGACTGCTCTTCCAGAGGCCCTGAGTTCAATTCCCAGAAGCCACACGGTGGCTCACAACCATCTGTAATGGGATCTGATGGGGTGTCTGAAGACAGCTACAGTGCACTATAATAAATAAATAAATCTGAAAAGGAAAAAATAGACTCTAAGGGCTCTGACCTCACACATGAAGCAGCCCCTTGATGGATCCATATGATAACACCATTGGGAGATGGGTAATGGCAGGAGGAAGGCTGCTGGGCGTGTCACTGGTGGCTCTGCTCTGTGCTGGCATCCTCCTGAGTCCATTCCCCACCTCAGTCCTGTTGGTCAAGAGCTGAGGAACAACAGCCCGAAGTGCACACTCCCACCACACAGGGAGCAAACGACCTTGGGCTCACCCCCGAAAGTATCAAAGTAAATCCTTCTTCAAGTCCTCAGTCCCCCAGGTATTTGGCCATAGCTACATTGATGTGACCAACACAGTATTGTAACTTACCAGTTTAGCTTTGAGTAGACATTCTTTTAAGACTTATTCCAATTTTTATTTCCTGGTCTGCCACATATATACCAGTGTCTGGATAGGTGGTGTTTTTTGTTTTGTTTTGTTTTTTGGTTTGTTTGGCCTACATGTGACAGTGCTAACTACATCACACAAAAACGAAGAGATAAAGATTTTAATAGTGGCTGCAATAGGATTTTAAAGGTTACTTCGAAAAACCTTCCATGATGATCTTATCATCTTAAAATGTGTAAATAAATTTTAAATAAAATAAAACCATTGTTTGAACGCATCATATTGACACTAAAATGCAATTGAATAAATATCCCTCCTTGTAAACTACTTGAGGTTCGAGGAGATCCTCTTGTTCTAGTCTCGCTCCCTTGAGCTCAACTTTCTCTTTAAATAATTTGAAACAATATTCTGTTGGTAACGTACAGCTTCCTTTCCAAGTAGGTTAAACTTCTACATTAAAGCTAATGGTTTAAATACACACAGAAGAACAGGTCTTTTAAAATGTCATTTCTTTCAACACACAGGGATTATATAAAAATGCTTGTCCTTTTTTGTGTGAGCAATCCAAAAGATGGCTTTAAAAAATTATTTCCCAAGATGTCTCATTTTAGAGGGATGATAAATTTACGTCCCAATGAAGTGAATGGTTCACTTGCTCTCTGAAAAGCCCACGGCATACCTAGATTTCTATAGGATAAGATGGGGTAACAGCACCGAACCAACTAAGTACTCAGTCATTTATCTCTATCACAGATGTGAAGTGTATACTGCTCTGTAGAAAGGTACAAACATGTAAGTGGTAAGACCCGCATACCTGAAACACTTAGTGGATAAAATGAGAATGTGTATCTAGCAGAGAGTGTGCCACAGATACAAAGTACCAAGAGATGTAACAAGTATCCAAGGATGGGGGAACCTAAGTGGGCCAGGCTGTTAGGGTTAGAGAGCTGGAGATAGTGGAAGCTAAGAGGTTAGAATCCATCATTCTGCACAATGACGTCAGATAACCATCCAGGGCCTGCTGGAAATAACACAATACACATCTTACTCAAGAGGAACTAATCTATTCTACACTCAGAATATCCACACGTTGTTAATACACCGGAAAACTAATACCCCGGAGGAAAATGAGATGATAAATCAGACTGGTAGGCACAGGAGAGAAGCATATACAGGAGGGTACCTAGCCAGCTAGGCAAGAGGCAGATGAGACATCAAGCATGGAACCCTCATGTACCCTGTGCAGTTGAGAGCCCCTTGGTACCACGGGCAAGAGGACCAAGTCACCGTAAAGCACTCAAAAGTATAGGAGAGAAAACAAGTCTGGTTCTCTTCACTCGGTGAGACTTAACTATGACCTAGCAGAGGGACTTTAAGCACTGGCAGTGAACTTCTGCCTCTGAAGGGACCGGGAAGCAATCCTGCAAAGTCAGCTTTTCAATTTAAACGAGAGAATTTGACCCAAACCAGCTTCCTTAGTTTCAGCTGTCCAGCTCTCACCCTCGTAAACCCTACATCCAGCCACATCAGGCTACAACCTTGTACAGCCTAACCAAACTCCTCCTTTACTCCTTAGCCAGATACGGATGCTAGTGAGTGCTCACCACCTCACATACAGTGGAGGGAGAGAGAGAAGGATCACCCACAAGTTTGAGGCCAGCCAGCCAATCTAGTGAGGTTGGCCAGGGCTACATAATGTGACCTGTCTTAAAACAAACAGCGGGTGGCGAGATGGACAGTGGTCAAGAGGACTGGGATTCAACCCCCAGTATCCCATGGCAGCTCACACCTATCCGTAACGTCAAACCCAGGGGATCCAATGCCCTTTTCTGAAACTCTGCAGATACTGTGCACCACACATAGTGCACAATACGCATACAGGCAAAACGACAAAAAACATTCAAAACACATAGACGCTTGCATTTAGTTCAGTGCATGTAAGAGACAGTAATTTGTATTTCTTTTCTTTCCTTGTTATTGTTGACACAACATCTCACGCAGAGTGACCTCAGACTCACAATTCTTGCGCTCAGTCTCCGTGGTGCAGGGACCACAGTAGGAGCTACTTCACTAGGCCCCATCTATCTTTTAAGGATCTGTCTACACTGGCAAAAGCCAGGTAAAAGGGGCTGCTTGCCCCCTCCTCACTCTCTTATTCTGTCCCCTCTGTCCCTTCTCTCCCCATCCCCCCAACATGTTCATGGCCAGCCTCTCATCCTCCTTCCCAACTCCCCTCCCCATGCCCTAAATAAACTCTATTGTATATAATATCCATTGTATGGCTGGTGCCTCATGGGGAAGGGATGCCCGCAGTGGGACCCCCTTCTGCCTCACCAATACCATCCGTCTGCCAAGCTTTTTTTTATAAAACACCACATAGACCACCTCTGGATTGCTCTGGGAACTATATGGCTTGTTGCTCTGTGGTTTTCGTAGCCAGATTTTAATACCCACGCCCTCTCATTTGTGTTCAGGCTCTTGTGTACCTGTCTGTTTCTCCAGTGAGAAGGCAGATGTGGTAGCTCCTCAAAGTCAATCCCGATCCTGAGGAAGCTAGCAGAGCTGTAAGGATCCAGTACAAGCAAGTGCTGAAGGCGGTGAGGTTCGTTATGACCACTAAGTCTTTGATTTTTAAACCGAACTTAATGTGACTGATCAACAGCCATCGTCACACTAGTGACAGCTACACCAGAGTGCCAGATCTGAGGTCTCAGCCGTGACTCAGAAAAAAGGGGAGACCTGGCTTAGCACACTACATCCTAAACCCGAGAGCCTTACAGACGTGACAAGGAGGTACTTATTTTCACCGCAGTTCTCTAGAGCTAACCTTGCAGGGCCAACAAGACCACCCCAAGAGCTTCCACTACAGCTCCATCCTAGCAGAGCCTTCCTGTGCAGTCTCTCTCTCCAGGACACTGGCGAGCCTTCCCGTGCAGTCTCTCTCTCCAGGACACTGGCGAGCCTTCCCGTGCAGTCTCTCTCTCCAGGACACTGGCCAGCTCTAATTCTTAGCAAATGGTTCTGTTCGGCAGTCAGTCAGTCTTCTCAGAATGCCTAATGATTAATTCAAGCCCTGTAATTTATGAGCTTCAGACCCCCAGGAAACTGATAATTGGAACCACAGTCTTCTCAACTGCAAACAGCAAACCTCCCTCGAACAATGGGAGAAGGAAAAAAAAAAAGAAAATAAACATCAAAATTCCAACAGGAGAGCTGCTTCTGTCCTCGACTCCCTCAGTGGAAGTGATTGGGTGTGTGTCAAAGGTAGTCAACAAGAACGTTCTAGGAAAGAAGTCTACCAGGCACACAGAACTGAGATGCTAAGCAGGGAGGTAGAACTGTGAACAAGGAGAAACCAACCTTGCAGCCAAAAAGCTGGGCTCAGTGACAGTCCAATCTGCCACATCGCTGGAGGGCCTCAGAGCATCAGAGGCCCTCCCGTCCCTGCAGACTCAGGTTTTAGGGCTTTCAGCAGCATGCTTTTAAACCAGGGACATAAACTAAACAGCTGGTCATCTCTCATTCTTCCAAGTTTTATGGGGAAAAAAAATGAATTCATAAAACTCTCAGCAGGCTCAAGAATCAATGCAACATAACCAGTTTAATTCTTTAATTATAAAATGAATTTAAAGCTGCCACACCCACCATTAGAACAATGATGGCAACATATTAGAACTCAGGCTTAATGTCTCACTCGCATGCCCAAGGCCAGAACCAAACATTAATGCCACTCCTCCTCCCAAAGGCACCCCAGGAGCGACTGCTGGGTACAGAGCATCTACAACACCAAGTGTCCAACCTCAGAGAACAGATCTGAGTCTTACCACTGCAGCACCAGAGAGTCTGTGAGCAGATCTTAAAATTCCTTTATTCATTCATTCACTCGTGTGTGTGTGTACACATCTTTACAGGCTAGCTGAAAGTTAACAAGTTCCAGAAACCACCCCCTCCCCACCTCACTTGGAACTGGGGTGACAGGCACAGATGATACCCAGTGCCGATCCAAATTCTGCTCCTTGGGACGGAGCATCAAGCACTCTCAACCTCTGAGCTCCCTCTCCAGCCCTGCCTGTGAACGGTCTGGAAATGCTGCTGCTTGTCTGTGGTGAGGATACGGCTCCACTGGATGATGACTCAGGAATGAGGACGTCGGGGGACCTGTGGTAACAGTTCTAAGCATCCTTCTCTCTTCTGCTCTTTATGCCATTACCATTTACACAGGTAATTGAGCCAGCATCTCTCAGCACACCCCTGCCAACCCTGTTCACCTTCTAGGATGGGGAAGGCATGAGGCTCGCTTGTGTGAGGAGCTCCAGGCAAGTCTCAGATTAAACAGGAGCCTGCTTCCTTTCTATTGCTGTTAGGATTCTCATGCCTGGGAATAAGTACTGGCCGGTTTTGTGTGTCAAGGTGACACAAGCTAGACAAGAAAAGGAGAGATTCTCAAATGAGGAAACACCTCTATCAGATCTCAATTAGTGACCAATGGGGGGAGGGCCCAGCCCATGGCGGGATGCTCCATCCCTGGGCTGTGGTCCTGGGTTCTATAAGAAAGAAGGCTGAGCAAGTCATGTGAAGCAAGTCTCCTCTATGACCTCCACATCAGCCCCTGCCTCCAGGTTTCAGCCCTGCTTGAGTTCCTCCAATGATAGACTAAGATCTGGAAGTGTGGGTGAATAAACCCTTTTCTCCCTAACTTGCTTTTCGATCATGGGGTTTCACAGCAGCAATAGAAATCCTAAGTAAAACAGGTTTGTGACTAAGTTTTGCTTCTAATTAAATGCACCTACTTGAAGAGTTCTTGCAGAATAATCCATGCATCCACCAGGACAGACCACAATCAGGACAACCCAGACATGCCTACATCACCTACTGAACCCAACAGGTAACCCAATTATAAGGAGCCTATGCAGAAGGATGCTGGCACAGCTGATCTCCAAACTGGGCACACACTACACTAGCCAGGTCCATATACAACTCACTCTGGAATTCCTTAACACAAGAGAAAGACTCAGAGCGGAGCACACACAAGGGTCACTAGACCACAGTCAAACTTCTGGAACAACGGTAGTACACATTTCCAAAGCTTTATATGCACAGCAAACAGCAGGTACCGTGCACACAGACTGCCTGGCAATGCTAGCAGGTGAGGGCTACAATGGCCCTGGTTTGACACACACGGGAAAACTGAGGTACGGAAAGGCCTCCTTGACCAACTTAAAACCTGAAGTGGCAAAGCAGGAGCCAAGCATGGGGAACTCTTAGTTGCTGAGATCAAATAATTCTCATTCAGGTGCAGTGCTTCATACCTTGAACAAACCTCTGTACTAGGGGAGGCAGAAGCAGACAGGCAGGCACCTTATACATTCTAAATAGCATGAACATTTCAAGGACTCAACAGTCACACTTTAAGTGCAGTGGCTATCAGACTGAAGAGAGTGGGCGAGACACTTCTGTCTCAGAGGAAAAATTCTATTGGACAGCTGTTATGGTTTGCGGATGTTCGGCCCAGGGAGTGGCACTATTGTGTGATGCGGTCTTGCTGGAGTAGGTGTGGCCTTGTTGGAGGTGTGTCACTGTGGCTGTGGGCTTTAAGACCTACATCCTAGCTGCCTGGAAGTCCGCATTCTCCTAGCAGCCTGCAGATAAAGATGTAGAACTCTCAGGTCCTCCTGCACCATGCCTGACTGGATGCTGCCATGTTCATGCCTTGATGATAATGGACTGAAGCTCTGAACCTGTAAGCCAGCCCCAATTAACTGTCGTCCTTTATAAGACATGCCTTGGTTGTGGTGTCTGTTCACAGCAAATAAAACACTAAGACAACAGCCCAGATGCCTGACAAGCTTTTTCCTGCAAAGGCAAAATAGTAAATGAACCAGAGTTGCTACCACTGTGACATTAATCATGACACTGTGAAACCGTCCTAACCCTTCCTTCCCAGGCCCACAGTAGCTCATGCTTCTTCTCAGCATCCTTTACCAAGCAGCATGTGGCTCAAGGCTTGTTCACCTAATGATGAAGCTAATCTCTTTCTAGAGACATCTCCCTTTCAAGAAAAGGAAAATCTATAAAAGCATCCAGGCAGGGTGGTGCTTTACCTCTAACCCGAGCCCTCTTGACACAGAGGAAGGAGGATCTCTATCCAGCCTGCAGAACCCGTGTCCTTCATGGCAAACCCTATCCCAGATATCTGAAGATTTCACTTGGGTTTTCCCCTATCTCACCACCACTGACCAGCATGAAGAGTCACATCGGCATATGGAGTCCCCACATCTGTACAGAGAAACCTTCTGTTTCTTTCTTCTCATTGCTTTTCTCTCCCAAGGGCAAACAGAAGTCTTTGTAGAGCACCCTGGCCTGGAACTCACAGAGACCCTCCTACTTCTGCCTTCTGAGTGCTGGGATTAAAGGCATGAGCCACCACCACTCAGCTAGTTAGTTGTTCTTAACAAGCTTGACACAGAGATTTTGGAAACCCCTCTGCAGAGACTTAGTCACTCTGAGGTGCCACCTAGTAGGGGGTACCATGATAGCTTTTCATGTCAGAGGCCATTCCTTCTATACACCATGTCAGAGAAGGGGCAGAGAGGTGAGTGGTATATTTCCATTTGATGGCTACAATCCCCATGTCAAACAAAGGGAGAAAGAAAGCGGTCAGTGAACTTGAGAAGCCCCATGAAAGTCCAACACTTTACAGAGTAGTAAAGGTGCAACAAAGGCTTCCAATGAGTTGTGAAGGGAAAGGGTTTTGGAAAGGGTGGGTGTTAAGCGGTTTCAGAGGAGAATTTGGAAAAGGCTGTCAGGGCTGTCTAGAAGAAAGAGCAGGACTAAGCATGAATGCACTGTAAGGGGGATGGGTTCCTGGATTGGCTTACACATCACAGGCTGAATAACCACTCACAACCGTCTGCCCACGACAGAGGCTGAGAACCCGAGAGTCGTCCTGTGTCCAGGCTGAGCGCTGCGTCTGTGGCTCTGATCTAGTGCTGAAAGCCTGGGAAATCCGCAGGAGCCTCACATGGTCTGTAATGAGTGAGGACCATAGAGGATGTCAGATGTAGGCAGCAGGGCTGGAAGCAGAGGCAGGCAGGGAAGTGAGTTACACCCCCTTTCCCTTTAGGGGAGGTTTGTCCCCCACCTTAGTTTATCCTCCTGAAAGATGTCTGTTTCCTAGTTCATTCCAGACCCAATCAAGTTGAGGATCAAGATGAACTGTTCCGAGGACCCACCTGGTCCACCTAACCGTTCCTGTCCCTGGAACCCAGAGTCTGCACTAAGAATCGTTATCACTAATCATAACTTCCTCTTCCTTTATGAATGGATCCCATTGGATTGTTAGTAACTGTGACCATCAACAAATTCCTCAACAATTTTGCTGCCTCAGTTCCATTAATAGCAAAACAGCTTACCCGGAAATCAAATGAAGTAATGTTTGCAAACACTAAACACTGCTTGGCCCATAGTAAATGTAGGGTGTTAAACAAACAAACAAATAAATGCCATCAGCATTTAATAAGTATCCCCTACCCCCACATGTTGGGGGAGGGGTGGGAAGAGATGGAACTTAAACTCTAGAGTATGAAAGTTTTCCTGACACCCGACACTCCCTACACCACTGCTCTGTCTCCTAATCTCATTCCTTATTAACATTGCTGGACATCTAGTTAATGCCTCAAAAATGTAAGCTTACTGGGCCAGGTCACTAAATAGCTTTTGTGTGGTTGATTTCCTTTGCACAAGCAACAATGTATCTGGTTTCTAACTCAGTGCTTGGTGTTTAATGGTAGTTTAAGAAAACTTTATGAAGCCGGGCATGGCAGTGCAAACCTTCAATCCCAGCATTTATCATTTGGTTAGCAGAGGCAAGTGGATCTCTGCATTTGAGGCCAGTATGATCTACATAGTGAGATCCAGGACTGCTGGGGTACAGTGTGATACCCTGTCTCCTAACAAAGAGGGGGAGGGGGAGAGGGGAGGAGGGAGGGGGAAAGGAGGGAGAGAGAAAGAGAGAGAGAATTCCGAGTGACAAAAGAGCACTTGGCTCCCTTTTATGAGATTCCTAAGGGCCAGGTACTAAAGTACTTTACAGCCTCTGACTTTTTAATCGCATGCATATTTAAACACTGTGGTCTACGAATACTCCTTCCATATTAAAAAAAAAAAAAAAAAATCAAAGGCCATCCCTGAAACACACATACTCTGAATCATGTCCAAAGATTCTAACTAGATACCTGACCTATATAAAACTAGATTATGGCTTCATTTACATATTTTCTTTGCCCTTAGAATATTCTTGAGAGGCAAGGATGGAATAGGCTTACTCCACTATTAATATGAAAGCAGGCAACAAGGGTTTCCTTAGCCATATAACCTGGTCAGACACCAACTAGAAATCAGATAGATTTCCCCCTCATCAGGTCAGATGAATAAGCGTGGCTCAGGGATTCAGAATGTATGTATGAGATATCAACTGTAGAAAGGTGCTGAAACCAAGCACAGGGGCTGCTGGGGAGAGTGAGTCGGGCATGGGAGCTGCGGAGGAGGGTCAGGCATGGGAGCTGCGGAGGAGGGTCAGGCATGGGGGGTGCTGAGGAGGGTCAGGCATGGGGGGTGCTGAGGAGGGTCCCCCAGCAGAGGTCTAGCAGAACAAAACTGAAATAGCTGTAGACGTAAACCCTCTCACCGATGCAGCAAACCCTCTTCTACAAATGCCCCTGAGTGAAGAGGTGTCTGTGGCTTAACTGAAGGCACTCTTCCTGCTTTATCCGACCTTCTGACTACAATCAAACTCATCTTCAGTTCATACTATTTCGTCCTTCCCCACGGAGATGAGAACGGCAGCCTTTGTGGACACACATGGAGCGGAGGGGGAGCAGCCAAAGGGCAAAGACTAATTTTCACTGAGCTGTCAGCCTTTTGCCTTCATTAATGGAGTAAAGACAGTAAAGGAGCAATATACAATCCTCGTGACTCCTGTTATGGGACACACCCACACTGCACCTCTCAACACACACATATACACTTTCTAGGATGGTAAGGTGCTCAGCAGCTATAAAGGCATTTGCTACCAAGCCTGATGACCTGAGTTTGAGCCTCAGAACCCACACACTGGAAGGAAAGACAACTCCTAGGCTTTTGGCTTACACATACCAATTATGGGGTACACATACACAACAACAAATAAATTAATTTTAAAAAGCTTTTTTAAAAAATACAAAACAGCTTATTTCTTATGAAGGAACAATAAAGAGAAACATTCACTACCAACTGTCTTCTTATAAAGGAAAAAAAACTGAGGTCCTCCTCAAAGCCAAGCAGCTTGCCTTGGAAGTCTTCTGTCTTGTTCTTTTCCAGGCTCTTCCTTGTTAATAATGATGGGCTTGAGTGAGTGAAATGTAGTCCTTTAACAAACTGCCATAGACCTGAGAATGGGTAAGTGTTCTGAAACTTCTGAGTGAACCCCGTAACTATTATTGAGGAAACTAAACCAAGGCTGGACTTCACTTGTCCCCAGAAGAAGCAGAAAGCTTAGCACTTCAGATGATCCTCCTGTGACTTCTGGTTTCCATGGTGATAAATAACATTTGCTGCTCTGTGTGGTCTGGCTTACATCTACGAACAAGCATTTCCTGATGAATGGCAATTCCCACAAGATAGAGCTGCCCAAATATTTTAGGCAGATGAGGAGGGAAAACATTCTATACGGAAGAGATTAATAAGTGATTGGGTCAGCAAGCGGCGAAAGCTGCCACATAGCTGACACGTTGGTCCTAAAACACATTCACCAACATAAGCTACTCCGTCTGCTGTTCCTGTAAGAACTACACTCAGCAAGACACTCAAGGTGCCACTGATGCACAAGGAGAACCTCTACTTCCATATTAAGAGCACTCAGGCCGGGTGTGGTAGCCACAACTTTAATCCCAGCAAGGAGAGCTCCGGGCCAGCCAGGACGACACAGTGAGGCCCTGCCTCTAAAATCCAAAAACAAAACAAAACAAAGGAAAAAAGAATAAGAACATTCAGGCTTTATGAGAAAACTTAACAGAACCACAGGTCTGGGAATTGTGAGGACTGTGTCAACGTCTTAACTCAATCGCTTAAGTCCTGGGAACTTCAAATCGCTTGTTAGAGCAAAGACTTACTTCATATTTTATTTCTTCAGCTGTCATTTTCAGGTGTGTTTTGTCTGTTTTCACAAATCCTTATTTGTAAAATAGGGAAAAACTAAATGTTACGTTCTGTGTCGCAGTTTGTACGGTTAAGGTTCTCATCCCTACCACGGAAGGGGGCTTTCTTCCACAAGGCCTTCCTTACCCTGAGCTCCCCCAACCCCTTTTCTCCCTAACCGCACGCAGCAATCTCCGTTTCTAGGCTCAGGACTGGGTAACTTGATGGCAGAGTTCTAGGTATGCCAGTTCCAGACCCTGCTTAGAAGCTACCCACACGGACAGGCCATTGTGAACCCACATGTGCCTGGTGCATGGAAGACCATCCCTAGGGAGGAAGCCGGGAACTACAAACCAGACCCGTCCCTCACCATTTCCCTCTGGCTTTTCCATCCCTGCAAATGGGTGTTTCCCACCTACAGCACTTGGTCATGAGACGTCCAAGGAGCACCTATGTAATTGTTCCCTATATAAAACAGTTCCCCCTCCCTTCCCATGAGGCAGGGATGCAGGAGCTGCGTTTGAACTCTTACAAAACGGTCTGCACAGAGCGTTAGTTCTGTGGGGCTGTGGTGTCTGAAGGGAAGCAAGTGGCTTCCAAAGGGGACAGGTTGAGTTAGTGGCTTCCTGTTCCTTGAGTCTTATCCTCTCCTTCCTTGCACGATCACAGAAGCCTGTACACACTGTTTCTAAGAACATTTCGGCACAGTTGCCTTTGCTGAGAACAAGACAACTGTTCACAGTCTGGACAGAATACAAATCACTGGGCTTGTAGCCCCAAAATTGGTCTTTATTAAAATTCTTTATTCTTCTTGGGCCGTGCTTATTCCTATCTAGAATTCTCAATATTCTACCCCAGCTCAACTTGGCACAAATCTGCTCCCAAACGTATGGAAAACAGACAAAATGTATTTAAATTATTTAAAAGTATTCACAGAAGCTTCACACACACCTTACCAAGTGCTTACTATCTGCATTACCCAGTACAGGAGGCCTAAGGTGGGCTACTAGATATGCAGGGTCTCCTGTAAGTCAGGAAAGGGAGGAACTGGAAAAGTTAGCTAAAGCACAAACTTTCACATAATTCAAAACACAGACATCTGCCAACTTCCACTTCATGAAAATGAAGTTGTATTAAGTCAACGGAGCCCATGGGAAAGGCACACGGCTAAATACAGAGATATGTTAGACATACTTCTGACATTTCCTTAACCTTGGGGATGTTCTCCTGGAGGTGAGGATGCAGAAACAGATGCTGGAGAAAGAAAGACAGATGATGAAGGCACTCTGGATTGGGGCATCCAAAGAAAAAGCTGTATGTCATGACCCCAGAGTCCCAGGAGTCCTGAGAAGAATGCAGAACCAGGGCTGAGAAGTAGGCTCAACTGGTATAATCTTCCACACTAGCATGAGCATCCTCAGCTCCAATGTAAGGCAGCCCAACATGGCAGCTGTAAGCAGACAGAAGGACAAGAAGATGCTTGTGCACCAGTTACAATGGCCAAAATGTAGACTCCAGCACCCTGCCTTAAACAGGTGGAAAAGCCAGTAGAGGAAGATGTTCAGCAGCAGCCGCTGGCCTTCTCTCGCTCTCTCTCATGCACATGCATTCTCCTTCTCTCCCTCATGCACGCACACACACACAAACAAACAAACTTTAAAACAAACCCTAAAGGCGCTAGGCCTGGCTAGACAGGCAGAGATCAATTTGTTAGCACAGGCATGGTTAATCTACAGTGAGTTCCAGGCCATCCAAGGTTATACAGTGAGACCTGGATGGATGGATGGATGGATGGATAGAGGGAGGGAGCTGTGTGGCCTAGAAGGATAAGTAACCTCCCCAAACGACAGGTGGCAAGACAATCTCCGTTCCACTCCCAGACAATGACATCAGGAGAAAGTGCAATTCAGTGAACATGTTCTGAGGATGCACCACATGGTCAGTTCCATGCTAGCTGCTGTCAGGGGAGAACTGCCATTCAAACTGTGGCCCTTCGTACCATGAGATCTTGTCTAATGTGGAGATGGAATATACCTCAGTTGTGTGATGCCTCAATTTATAATGCGTAGACTTCAAACTCTGCAAGAGATTGCTGATGTTATAGAAGACATCAACCCCTCGTAATACGACATCAGCAGGAGCAATGTCAACTCCAAATGCCTAAGAAGGCAAAAGCTCCAAGTGTCCACAACAAAACTGGAAATAAACAAAAAACCGAAAAGTCAGCCATGAAAGCATAGACCCGAATGATGGTGGGAAGGTAAAGAACATGTCCTAGAATGGTCAACAGAATCTTACCATAACAGAGACAAGGTGCTCTTCCAAGTTTAGCTTATTTTAGGTGTACCGGTGATTTGCTCACATCTGTGTCTATGTACTTACTACTGTGCGGCTGGTGCTCTGGGAGGTCAGAAGAGAGCACTGGACCCCCTGGGACTGGAACCACAGATGCTGTGTGGGTATGGGAAACTGTCTCTGGAAGAGTGGCCAGTGGGCCACTTCTCTAATCCTGAGAGGTATTTATTTATCATCTTCGCCAAACCACAGTGTGAGGGTTAATCCTGCCTGGTATGTTGGTGGGATTTAGAGCCACCTAGGAGACAACCCGGGGTGTGCCTTTGAAGCTGCTGGCTGGGGTCCCAGGCAGAATGTGAAGTGAGCAGAGCAGCAGAATCATCTCCCTCTGCTTTCTGACTGCAGACACACTAACCCGCCCCACCACAGTCCAACCACCAAGCCCTCCACACCACGTGCCCTCCTAAACCGCAAGCCAAACTCTTCCCTCTCTAAGTTGCTTCTGGCAACTGTCTTGGGATAGCATCAGGAAAAGAAACTAGTAAACACAGGCACAAAGGTTCAAAGACTGTCAACGCTCTGCCTGTCAGTATCTTCGACTATAAATCACTGAGTTTAGGACCTAGAGTTAGTCAGATATGCTATTCTGAGATGATAGCTAAAGCCTTCTGGTAAATAAGCTGTAAGGAGCAGAAACAAGATATTACTGGTGGGAGGGGAAAAAAAAACCAAAAAAAGTTGTTATGCTCGATGTAAATTAAACTAGATAGAAACGCTAACTCGTAAGCTTTGAAAGACACACCAATGTGTATCTAGGGAGAAAGCAGGAAGGCAGCATTCTCCTAGTTCTTGAATCACAGAAGACCACTGTGTTTGGGGTGCTGTGGCAGCCTACCATTACTACAGCCCTTGGGAGGTAACGTGGAGTTAGGAGCAAGAGCTCAAAGCCATCCCCAGACACATAGCAAGTCTGATACCAGCACAAGCTATTAAAACAGAAATCTGAGACCTAAGAGAGACTGCTCCGTACGGGTGCTTAGTGAGAAAAGTGCTTCTGTGCTGTCAATCGATGAATAACGACGCCAGTTAAACCCCAGGTAACCATCTACTCAGTCTCTTCGGCACAGTGCGAAACACAAACTCTGTTGCATCACATTGGCCATGAGCCTGTGACATTTAACCCTAGACAGACGAGATAATTTCACTCTGTAAACATGAAACATCTGCGAGGAAAGACCAAAGATAACCATCACACCCGACCAACGCTTGGGGCCCATCCCCGCCAGTGGCTAATGAACCTGCCTTCGCTGTACTGCACTGTAAACAGCTTACATAACGGTGACCTGCAGGCGAACAGCAGGAAAGAGTTTCCTCAGCCCCTCGGTGCCACACTTGCAAGCTTTTTGTCCCAGAAGCAGCTTTTGGAGCGCAATTCACAATTCGCGTCCCATTGGATGCCTACAGCGCAAGTAGAGCGTCCTAAGGAAATGACTCAGCTTGAAGCCTGATGTGATGGTATACACCTTTAATCCCAACACTCGGGAGGCAGAGGCAGGAGGATCTCTGTGAGTTTGAGGCCAGTTTGATCTAAAAATAGAGTTCTAGGAGAGCCAGCACTACACAGAGAAACACTGTCTTGAAAAAGTAAGTAAGTAAGTAAATAAATAAATAAATATAAAAGAGAAGGGAAGAAGAGAACGGAAGAAAAAAAATTATTCAGGTTTAAATGGTCCATGACTAAAATGGCCAGAGCACTACTAGTTTCTTTTAAAATTACCGAGGAGAACGTAGGATCATGAACTGAACTGGGAGTGGTACCTTGGTCCCGGACCACTTCTGGATCTGACATGACCCACTTGCTTACAGTGAATCTATGTAGTGAGGAGTCTCATGGCCAAGGTCAGGACCAGACGTGTCTGAAGTGATCTGCACACCCAGGCTAAATCCCTTGGGCATAAGGACAAGGGTGTGTAAAATGGCTCTCGCTGCCCGAGTGACAAAAAGGATTCTGTGTGTTCCTTCCTAAATGTACCTGAAGAGAAAACTGGGCAAAAACAAAGAAAACTGTAGTGGCTTAAGGAAACTCACTTCCTGACTTTGAACTTTGCTTCAGGGTTCACTAGTTTTCTAGAAAGCTCTAGGCTTACAATTGCAAGGAGATGCAGCCTCAGGATGAAGCTGACAAAGCCATGTAAAGAGTCTTCCCAGAGCTCAGAGCTCTGAAGATCGGCGGCTACCTATTCCCAAGAGTTCTCCATGCGGAGCCACAAACCACTGAGGCGGATCCTCAAATCCCAGCTGCTTCTCTGCCACACGGTCCACGAGCCACCCTCTCCTGGCTGTCTCTCTTCCAGGTGGGAAACTTTGTTCACCTTCCCCGTAATCTGGTAAAATCGTTACTCAATAATCAATTTATCTATCAGATTTATATGTAAAACCTCAATCCACAATCCATCCACACAGTAAGTTTACAACCAGTTGACAAAGATACGAACCACCCACCTAGATAAGACAAATTGACCTATAGAAACCCTTGAAAATCTTCATATCTACCTATCGCCACTTAAGACCACCTGGATCTAGATCCCCCTTCTCCAGCTCCATCTTAATTCTCCTGCTCCTCCTCTTCCTCTCTCCATCCTAGACTTTTCCCCGCCTACCTTTTCTTCTCATCCATTGATAGGCTGGACCCACCTTACTGCATAATGACATCATCCTACAGAGCCACATCCTCCCAGCCCTACACCCTCCATGTTGCCCAAGCTACGATTCCAGTCACCACCATCTCCCAGTTCTCCCCTCTCCTCGTTCACCCTGCTCCTGTCCTAACTGCTGCCTCCATCTAGTCTTAGGCTCCAAAGCAAATGAACTCCAATCCAACCTAAATGGTGGTTTGTTAGAGAAAAACAAATCTAATCACGACTCAAAAATTCTCTGCCAAGTCTAGGAGTAAGTCCAACTTTGCAAGGCATGTGGGCAAGACTGCCACCATGACTTCAGAACCAGCCACTAGTCTGGGAGATGGCTGCCACAGGTGTCTGCACCTCTGTAAGCAGGCCATGGTGGTACTTACAAAGCCTCAAACAGCACGGCACAACAAGAAGACCCCCATGCAAAGACTAAGCAGGCAGCCCAGGAGACCTCTGTACTGCGTATGATACTGGGCGGACTACTGGATCCAAGAGATTAGACTCCGTTTCTTTTCCAGGAACGTGACTCTAGCCGAAGAACAGCTTCTCTGAATTATGAATTAGTGCCAATCAAACAACAACGCAAGCTGCTTAGCACAAAGCCTAGTAGTGCACAACCAGAAGAAAACGATTAGTTCCCAGTTACTACTGCCAGCGATCTTTATGGAGCAGGAGGCGTACAGGCTGTGGTAAGAATGGGAGGTGGAGGGGGCTGCCAAGGACACAGAGCTTTCCAGACCCAACAGGGCAGGTACATGTACGAATGCAGAAGCCATGGCACCATGCAAAAGACCCAACCGGTTCAGCATGAGGTCCCTGCACTAAGAGGAGCAAGTGGACAGGAAGCCCTACCCCTAACCAAGAAATTGCAATCAATACTTGCTGGCAAAGGTAAAAGTAAGTTTCTTCCAATGGGGCGTCAGCGGCTGGATCAACCACACTCCAGAGCTACAATGGACCAGGCTCCGGAAGATGAGAGGTTACCGAACCACTTCTCAACGCATGGCCTGCCAATGGTCAGTTCCTCCACCTGTGATGGCCTTTCCCCCTTCATCTTCCAATTCTTAGAAACTGGCACACGGTTTACTTCCTTTCAAGAGTCCTCAAAGTTAAGTTGTAATTCTGAGATTCTAGGGAAACTTCAAGAAGAAAAAATAAATAAATTTTAGCTAAATTTGTCTTTGCATAAATATATGGTGTACTGACTGGTTTTGTGTCAACTTGACACAAGCTGGAGTTATCACAGAGAAAGGAGCCTCGGTTGAGGAAATGCCTCCATGAGATCCAGCTGTAAGGCATTTTCTCTACTAGTGATCAAGGGGGGAGGGCCCAGCCCATTGTGGGTGGTGCCATCCCTGGGCTGGTAGACCTGGGTTCTATAAGAAAGCAGGATGAGCAAACCAGGGGAAGCAAGCCAGTAAGTGACATCCTTCCATGGCCTCTGCAGCAGCTCCTGCTTCCTGACCTAATTGAGTTCCAATGCTGACTGCTTTGGTGATGAACAGCAATGTGGAAGTGTGAGCTGAATAAACCCTTTCCTCCCCAACTTGCTTCTTGGTCATGATGTTTGTGCAGGAACAGAAACCCCAAGACGCATGGTTTGCCTCCTTAGTCAGAGAAATGCAACTGAAAACCTACAGTGTGACACTATTTCAAACCTGCCAATGTGGCAAGAATAAATGAAACCCAAATCTCTGCTAGTGGGAATGCAAAATGATCTAGCTATGTCAGAAAACAGTTTCACAGTTTCTCAACATGTTAAGCAATTAAAATCTATCAATTATATCCCAAGGACATACCAAGAAAAGTACACCAAGATCCACCTCAAAACTTGTTGATAGAGTATCAGAGACACCAGCCCAAATGGGAAATGTTCCTCAAACACCTGGCCAGTCATGTGGACAGAACTTTGTATACAGTTTCAATTTTACAAAATTCAAAGCGCTGTTTTAACCGAAATTTGAATTACTAAGCACTATCGAATAGTATACTTTAAAAGTAGTGCATATTTTTATAATGGAATGTTCTGTGACAATGAATTAATGATGCATTGACCCAGGTCGGCAAGAACGTAAGAACACCATGTTCAGTGAGCAAAACCAGGCGCAAAAGACGATAACTGCTCAAGTTGGGGTTCTTTCAAAGTTATCAGCAAACTGACAAAGACTGGCATTCCCCAGAGGTTGGTGGGGTTGACAGGGGGAAATCATGTCTCAAATTGTGGCAATGGTTTCACAACTCCACAAATGTACTGAACAGCACTGGATTGCACACTGTGAATGGCCAGTAATTTGATGTGAGAATTCAACAAAGTGGTCCGTGTGTGCAGAAAATAACCCTATGACTGCTTCCTGTGGACTCACAGGTTGAAATCGTGGCTATGTTTAGGCTGAAAAAGTGCCTTCAATTCTGAGATCTACATCAGCTCCAATCACACCTAACATGCTAGCTGGCTTCCTCGCTGGGCTTTGGCTGCTCTGCTGGGCCGATTCCACTCCCTCCACAACAGGTACTTCCTGGCTACTGTGGGAAATGGGTACATGGTTACTCAAGGAACCAGAAACAGCCCACAAGAGAGGTCCCCAGAGAACAATGTGGCCTTAGTGATCCCAGGAAGCAAAGTTCCATCTCTCGGCTAGGTGGGGGCTTTATAAAACTCAGGGCTGGACGAGCTAAAGAGAAGAGTCACATAAAACAAACGTTTCCAGGAACACATGAGCTGGCGTTCTGAGCGCTGGAGCCAAGTGTTCCTAAGCAGGCAATGAGGGTTTGCTAGAAGAACCATTTAGTTATTGCTTGTGTATATTTCTGTGTCCCTGTATACCAAACCACTTGTCCTCTACCCACGGCCTGCCGATGGTCAGTTCCCACACCTGTTTTAGGGAACTGTCCCTCTCCAAAAGTGCACTGTCACCTGGCATTTGTTTGCATTTTAATGGTTTTAAGTTATTGTTTGCACTTACTCTGATTTTACAAATGTCTTAAAATACACTAAGATCTCTTTTATTCCTTTTTATTCCATATACTTATTCTCTCTGTGTGCACAAACATGCACACAGTGCCTGTCACATGACTGGTCTAGAGGTCAGAGGGCTACTTACAGTAGTAGGGTCTATGCTTTCACAATGTAGAAAGCGCGCGTGCGCGCGCACACACACGCGCACACACTCACACGCACACGCACACACACACACACACACGGGAATAGGAACTCAATCACCAGGCTTCTCAACAGGGTCTCTTTAACCTACTGAGCCCTTTTCTTCTTTTTTGGGTGGGGGGATAGGAGTAGGGTCTTATTATGTAACCCAGGCTGGCCTTGAACTCATCCTCCCCACCTGCCTCTGTCTTTCAGGTGAGACCTGGCTTCAAATTTCCTAACAACTCAACTGTCTGCAAACATACCCATTTCATATCTGTATGTATCTGGTACAATAAGCAAAGTTAAAGTCACCAAAAGAAGCCAGCTGGACAAATTTTACTTTTTTAAATTCCTTTTTAAGAAAAGTCGTTCGTTCATGAACCACTTGGCTGTGCTGATACACAAAACTGTAGGGTGCTCTGGATCTGTTCACTCAAAGAACATCTGAGAGCCCATCGTATGTCCCACATACAGTAAAAAACATGGGCGCAAGGCAGTCACAGTTAATGTCATGTGAACTTTGAAATCTACTAGAAAAGACAAACAGAACACATGAAATATGGGGACCCAGTCTGGGTTAGGAGTTGATGAAGGGGGCTGGAGAGATGGCTCAGCGCTTAAGAGCACTGACTGCTTTTCCAGAGGTCCTGAGTTCAATTCCCAGCAACCACATGGTGGCTCACAACCGGCTGAAATGGAATCTGATACCCTCTTCTTTTTTGTCTGAAGACAGCTACAGTGTGCTCATATAAATAAAATAAATAAATCTTTAGGGGGGGTGAAGGTCCCTTGGAGGAGAAAGCTGGGTCACTGAGAAGGAGCAGAGCACAGCAGGTGGGAGGCAGAGGCACATTGGGAGGATCCTCAAGGTTCCAGGTGAGCCTGCATAAAGAGCAGGGGAGGGGCGCCAGCCTCAGACTGGAGACGCGGGTAGGGACTTCCTCATACAAGGCCACAGGTGAGGACACTGTTTTCTTAAGGAATCTGAGGGCACAGATAAACACTGAGGGCTCAGGCAGGGCGTGGCATAACAGCTCCCGGGTCTGAGTGCACTGGAGGTCAAAGAAACGGAAGACTGCAGGAACCACACAGCTCCAGGACTTGATGGTGGCCTTAAATGGAATTAGTGCGCAGAGTACATACAGTAGTCATCAGCCTAGCCTGCTTGGGAAGTTCCAAGCCAGTGAGACTCTATCTTTAAAACCAAGGTGAATTGCATTTGAAGACTGATACACACATGTGTAGACATTTGCCTACAACACACACACACACTCTTACACACGCTCGTTCACACACACACACACACACACACACACACACACACACACACACACACACACGAGTTCTCTCATATACTCAGTTAAAAGTGAGAGCTTGGGGCAGACTTGAGTGGACTGGGCAGTTCCTTGCAGGTGCTGTTTAAACGAGGAGCTATTGCAGATCCGTCTTCCACAGAGGAGGAACTACAGAGCCTTGTAAACCACCTGCACTCAAAGGCTGCTTTGTGCAAGTTATTTGGAGAGAAAGAAAAAAAAAAGAAGTATTTTTGTTTTCCTTGCAGTTTCATACCTCTGCAACTATTATGAACAGGCTTTTAAAAATCAAAAACACTACTGACTTGCATAATCACACCCAGAGGCGGCAATATTCAAAACAAGTCTGTGTTCTTTCTGGAAAGTCCTGGTTCAAAGACAAAAACACAGAACAGAAGAATCTTTTGATCCTCATTTATTGACATGTGGCTCCAACACAAACTCGGGCCCTCAGACCTTTTTTGGATGGGACAATGGGACGAACCGTGCAGTTCACTCGAAGAGGCCTTGTCTCCGAAAACGGAGGATTAAATACCAAACAAGCTGGGGGGCTCAATTCGAGGCACCATGCACCTGACAGAACTGAACCCTGAAAAACCTCGCTATGCAAAATTACAGTTTTCTAAGAACAAACAACCCGGAGAAAATTTTTCCCATGACCTGCCCCCTTCAAGAACATTTTTTTTTAATATTTCAAAAATGTTCAGAAACCGGAACAAAGCGGCTTTAAAGTCTCAAAGGGTCAGAGCTGGCTGGGATTGGTTTAAGAATGCATAATACATGAAAGACACCAAGGCTCTCTTCATAAACACAGCATCTTCACACCAAAGTGCAGAAAAACAAGGGGGGGGGGGGGGCTAAACTAACACAGACCACAGAAAACATCACGTGAACAGAGACTCACGTCTAGCCTGGTCTGTAACAGAGAAATCTCAAATAGACAGGCTTAGTCTTCGTGGGCTAAATAAAAGGGGAAGAGAAAGGAAAGCAGAGACATCCCGAAAACAGCATCCAATAAGCAGCAAGGCAGAGGAGACCTTCAGCAATATTCCAGGTATTTAGGATAATAAGGGCGACAGGTAAGAGCCCTGGAGGCTATTCCCCTCCCCCACCTACTTCCACACAGTAGCAGCTCTGCTTGAGTATCCGTCCTCTGGTCTTCCCCTTGTCTGGCTCCAGAGGCACAGAGGGGAAGCGGGTGCACAAGGAGAGCATCTGCTCTATTAACCACACACATGCTGCATTTGCCATGAAGCTCCCCAAGGTCCCCAAGTAAGGGACATGACGCTGGTCATTGTTGATGCTCTTGTTTCATACAGGAAACCTATGTGTGTGTGTGGGGGGGGGGGGAGCCAGGAAGTGATGGAGACCCACTACGAATCAGCTGAGATGTGCCCGCAACGCAATTCATCTCAATTGCTTCCTCTATCTCCACTAAATGAGGGTTTATTATTTTGCCAAATCAAAGTTTTTATTTTGAAACCAAAAACTTTTATAAAAACCAAACAGAAACATGGTCTCAAGTATGTCACCCATGAAATCATAGGAAAAAAAAAAACAGCTTATCCAGTGGAAGGCAAGAACAGGACTGCTAGCTCCAAGACCTCCGAGCCACACCCGCTTCCTCATGACCCGCAGCAGAGACTATGAAAGACAACAGAAATTCCAAGGGGGCTCAGGCTCTGGAACTCTCCTGACCTCCTTCGGTTGAACTCTCCTGACCTCCTTCGGTTGGCAAGCCTATCGCCAGCAACAAGCTGCTACAAAGTATACAAAATATACAAACCTCCTACAGGGTTTCCTGAAACTACCCCATCGCTGGGTCAGGTAAATATATACAAGGGCCACAAGAAATAGAAAAGTAATTAAAAAAAAATCACTTCCTGTTGCTCAGGTGGTTCTGCACGTGCACATTTTGTGTTCCATGTGTAGCACATAGGCTGTCTGTCACACCGTGCAAGACCAGTAGACACAGACTAAACCCTCTGCCCTGCTATGCACACATGGAGCGTCTGTCCTTACAGAGACAATGCTTGAGGCACAGATGGCAGCTGAGACTTCTAATATTTTCCACCCCGTTACTCAGCAATGTTAGGTTTTTGTTGGGATTAGGACAGAATTTCCAAAAAGAAAAAAAAATTGAAATGTCTTTAATTTTGAATATTGATTTGTGATACATTCTTGAATAGTGAATATTAATCTCAAAACAGTAATAGATTCAGGAAAAAAACCATTCAGAAAGAGGGGTGCAGGATGGGAATTTCAGAATCGTAAAGCCACGTGGAAGGGGTAACTGCACAGATCCCACAAAGGCACCTGCAGGTCACCTGTTCTTCAGAGGAGTCGGTTTCCTTTCTGTCCGTACTTCAGCTGCCTAACCCCAGAAGATCATCTGGCAGGCGCAGTTCTGATTCTGAGGCTAGCCTGGTCTACACAGTTAAGACCCTATCTCAAAAACAAAAGCCAAATAACTGAAGTTGTCCAGAAAAGCAAAGAGTTCTGGAGTTGGAAACCTCACAGGGCGAGTAGAGGAAAGGGAAGCAAGCCTGTCTTGTTAACTAACCATTTCTCGAGGGATAAATGGGCTAGAGCCAAATTTGTGTTATTCTTTTAAGTTTTAGTATGAAAGGATTAATTTATAACGTTACTGACTGAAGAGAGATTAGAGAAGGCAGAGGTTCTGATGTCTTCTACAAAAGCTTAAATTGCACGCTTTCTGGCTGTTGTAGGCCTGCCCGCAGCACCGCTTCTGTAGGCTGCCCAGTGTCCTCGGGTGCACAAAGTTTACGAATGAGTGACCCCAACATACTGGACCTGTCCACAAAGTAGGATTAAAACTCGGGTGACTATATATTTAGAAACCGTAAAACATTCTGCTCTTCCAAATACACGAATTACAAGCTAACAATGACAACAGCAAAGAAGTTTAATTCTGAAACTACCTAAAATAGCTCATTTTATTACACTGGATGTGAGTAAAGGTTTATAAAAAGAAAGTCACAGTTCTGAACACAATCTCGAGGATCCACCGCGGAGGTCATTTCCGTCACTGAAGAATTTCTCGCTCTGGTTTTCACAATGCGCTATTCTACTTACATCTAGGGCTCACACTGGGCATCTGTGGCAACTCGGACCTCAAGATCTCTTCCTTCAAAGAGCACAGGGTTAGAGCAGGCTGGGAGGCGGCTGGGAGGTAAGCCATGAAAGGATACTCAGAAATTAGCGCCCGCCAAGCCTTCCCTCAGAGTGGTCATTAAAGCATTACCGTCGCACATACAAAAGCAAAGGTAAGTAGGCAGTCATGCTCTAGCTCTTCATAGTGGGAGAGCTGCAGATTTCCCCCTCTACATCTAACAACAGGTCATCTCTCTCCTCACTCACAGTTGCAAACAGCAGGTTAAAAACAGAGGGGAGGAAACCAATGGCAACACAACCCCTTAGAACCAAAGGTAAACTGAGGCAGGAGCTAGCCCTAGAACCCTCACCTGTGTTCCTCTGGTAATTCAGCCCTCCCACAAATCCTGTGTCTACTCAGGACCAAGTGTGAAAACGAAGTCAAATTCGATCCCCTTACCCCCATATCTACTGAATGGTGTGATAGGATTTTATTACAAATAACAAAACCCTATCAACATTTCAATATTCTCTTGATCCTAACTGATTACTTTTAAAACTCAGATAATACAGAAAGCTATATTAAAAAGAAAAAAAAAAAAAGAAGAAATTCTATAGGGTTGGAGAGATGACTCAGTTGTTCAGAGAGCAGATTTCTCTTTCCAAGGAACAGGGTTCAGTTCCCAGCACCCAGTTGGGCAGGTAACAATTACACGAAACTTCAGAGCTTAGGGATCTGACATCTCTGGGGTCCCAGCGCACCAGCTCTCACAAGCACATATACTGATATATACACATAATTAAAAGTGAAAATAAGTCTAAGAAGAATCTATAATCTTACCACTAAGCTACAATTATTCTTAATATATTCATGGATATCCTTCCTATGTTTATTCTATGCATATCACATATATGTAATTATCTTTATACGTAAGTATTTTATGTATATGAGTGCTATATTCATGCACACCAGAAGAGGGCATCAGATTCCATGACAGATGGTTGTGAGCCACCATGTGGTTGCTGGTGAACTCAAGCGCTCTGAAAGCCATCTCTCCTGTCCTCACTTTTCTTTTCTTTTTTTTTTTTTTTTTAAAGCAGAAGTTAGTTCTGCTGTGGTGCCACATGCCTTTAACCTCAGCATTTGGGAGCAACAGGAGGATCTCTAGGACTTCACCGCCAGCCTGGTCTACAGAGTGAGTTCCAGGACTGCCAGGTCTACACAGAGAAGCCTTGTCTCAAAACACAAGCAAAAAAGGCAGAAGTTGGTGGCCAGCAGGATGGTGCAGAGGGGATAGATAGTACTTGCTTCATACGTCTCATGGCCTGAGTTTGAGTCCCAGAACCTGTGTGAAGGTGTACGAGGAGAACCGACCCTAAACGATCACCCTCTCATCCATGCACCATGGCATACATGCGTACATACACACATGCACACACTTGTGGGGAATGAGTGTGCCCGTGAGAATGAGCATTCCTTCATGAGTCAAACACCCCAACGCATCAAACCCATGGGAATCGAAGTCTTCCACCAATCAGGCTCAGGGCATTGGCAAGACCTGGTCTATGGATCCTGACAGTTCACAGAAAACTATCAACCATACACTCCTCCCCCAGGGACCCTCTACTGAGATGAGTCAACCTGATCCTCCTTCAGCATGCACGCACGCACGCACACACGCGCGCGCGCGCACACACACACACACAACAAATCTTTAAGAAAAAAAAAGACCTCATGGCCCACCAGCTTAAGCTTTTCTGAACACGTATGTGTCCATCGGTCCCTCGTTCCCCTGGAATATTCTTATTCTTATCATCATTATTGCAGACACAGAACAGAGGACTGAGAGTGAGCACCCACTCACCTGAGGACTGAGAGTGAGCACCCACTCACCTGAGGACTGACAGTGAGCACTCCCCCACCTGAGGACTGACAGTGAGCACTCACCCACCTGAGGACAGAGAGTGAGCACTCCCCCACCTGAGGACTGAGAGTGAGCACTCACTCACCTGAGAACTGAGTGAGCACTCCCCCACCCGAGGACTGAGAGTGAGCACTCCCCCACCCGAGGACTGAGAGTGAGCACTCCCCCACCTGAGGACTGAGAGTAAGTGGACACCCACCAGAACAAAACAGTGAAAAAAGACTAAACAGCCAAACCAAAAAAAAAATCACGTAAGTCAGCAAAGGGGCAGCCCAGGTCCAATGCAACAACTAAAGACCAACTGCAAACATGGCAGACCCTCCATCACTGGCCCATCCAATGTGAAAGTTGTGAATAGAGTTAGAAACATGTACTGGGAAGCAGGGGAAACTCTGTGCACAAGAAACCCATGAAATACAAAGACCTGGGTCAAAAGTAAAGAGACCGAGAAACAAAACAACATTGGGTCTCTCTGATGTCTGCTTCCACCTTTGCTTTCTCTGCTTGGGATGGCCCAGGCCCTCATGCACCACTGAGCTGTGCCGCTCTTTCTACTCTCTCTTTTTCCATCTTTCTTTGTATGCGTGCGTGTGTGTGTGTGTGTGTGTGTGTGTGTGGTGTAGTGTGTATTTTGTTTTTTGAAACAGGGTCTCTCAGTCTAACAGGTGGCTGTCCAGGAACTGACTCTGTAGACCAGGCTAGCCTCCAACTCAAAGAGATCCACCTGCCTCTGCCTCCCAAGCGCTAGGGTTAAAGGCGTATGCTACCACTGCCCAGCTCTCTCTACCTTTCATGAGACAAATGGTGCTGAGGGTTGGAGGAGATTTAGTCTGCTGAAAGCATAACCCTACAAAGGTACTAATCATACAAAATTACCTATCTGTACACCACGGACAGAACAGAGAATTACACATGGAATCCTATTTCTGGAAATAAGTATTAATAAACATCCAATTCCCACCTAAAGATAAATAAACATACAGACAGACTCATACATAATTACTATCACAGACTTCATCTCCAGCGGGGCTCAGTGTGTGAGCTGCTGACCCTTTTCTACCAGAACAGCATGAAACAGCTTCCAGAACTACAGGGTTTCCGTTCAAATAAATCAAGTCTTAGCTGCTGTTCTATTGCTGTGAAGAGACACCATGACTAAGGCAACTCTCATAAAAGAAAGCATTTAATTACAGGCTGGTTTACAGTTTCAGAGGGTAAGTCCATGATCATTGTGGCAGAGAGCACAGTGCTGGAGAGAACCACATCCTGATCCATGAGACAGAGAGACAGACAGACAGAGACACACACAGAGAGAAAGAGACAGACAAGACACATACAGACAAGAGACAGAGAGACAAACAGACACACTGGCCTGGCATGCATGGGGCTTTTGAAACCTTAAAGCCCACCCCAGTGACACACTTCTTTCAAAATGCCACACCTCCTAATCCTTCTAATAAATATGCATTGATGATATGGGCCTATGGGGCCGTTCAGATTCAAACCACAATGCAAGTCAGACGGTGCTCTATCTCCCTAAATGTGATGTCACATCCCCACTGGGCATGCCATACTAATCAACTACACCTTAGACTCCAGGACATACGAGAGGACACTGCTGCCAAGAGCAGCTCAAAGACTCACGGCATGTCCAAGTCTCCAAGTTTGTCTGTCTGTCTGTCTGTTTCTCTCTCTCTCTCTCTCTCTCTCTCTCTCTCTCTCTCTCTCTCTCTCTCTCTCTCTCTCTCGCCAAACTAAAACACACTCAGCAACCATGGTATCAGATTTGTTTTTCTGAGGTTACAGAAATGAGTGGAAAGCTCTCACTGGGTGAGGTGCTGGAATCTTTGATCTCCACTGCCCCGAGTTCACACTCAGGCTACTGGGTTTATTTTGAGGAAGCGTATCCTTCCTGTTGTTTCTCAGGAAATGGGAGAATTCATTTAGAGACTACGGCCTAAGTTCAAGATGAAATGGTTTTCATTTTTTCAATTCTGTCTCACTTTTAAGAATATTTAATTATGGGGGGGAAAGACTGAGAAACCAGAGAAGAGGTATCGAGATGGGATAGTCTTTTCAGCATTAAGTGGATAAATTTTGTAAAAACATTTTACTAAGTCTGTTACACCCTGTTTCTTCTTCCTGTGAAGAATTTTTCAAGTACTGAGTTGTATAACAGCAAAACGCAGGGGGAAGTACCTGGGTTTCTGGCTCTCTAAGAGTCTAGAGAAAGATTAGAGGCTTACTTGTAAAAAGAGTGTTCGTACCTTGTTAAGTTATTACAATAATCTCCACAGCCACTTAACCTGACCTGGGTTCACTTTGTAATGCCAGCCACGCCTTGGGGCTTTAGGGGGTCAGCCCCATTCTTAAGAGGTAACTCCAGAACAGACCACATCACACAAGAGGAACAGATAATATCCACAGCTTCTCGCTCTTGCCTGTCTCCTTCCCTGGCCGTGACGCTTCCCCTACTGATGCCCAGGACCACAAACAAGTCACCCGCCCCACCTGATCTCATGTGGTCAACCCCCTAAAGACACAGGCCCAGGAGCTACAGGGCACAGTGGTTTGTCCTGATCCGAGGCATTACTTTTTGTCTAATGGTGCACAAGTCTCCCCAAAGTCCTGAGAGCTACAGGAGATGTAAGGAGACATTTTAATTCTCTCCATTATTAGACAGGAAAACTGAGGCCCCATGAGGTGAACGAGTTCCCTACTGCTGGCACCCCAATCTCTTAACGCTCAGTCTTTGGCTCCCCATCTTCCTTTTCTCCACATCTTAAGCTTCCTTCAGTCACCAACTCAACACTCAGGCAAGGCCACGGGTTCTAGTCACAAGTTCCAAATGTTAACACAACAAACCAACCTTGAAGTCAGTGGCTAAGGCCCACCAAGAAAACCGACAGAATGCTCAAAGAACGTGCAACAAAGATAGCCACCAAGCCTCAAGACCTCAGCTGCAGACACACATGGAAGAAGGGAAAAACTAGCTTTCTCAAGTTGTCCCCCTGACCCCCATAGTGTACCCCATCAGAAACATAATAAATAAATGTAATCAGACAAATGTACAACTCTTGCTTCTCCTGGTTCCCGTGGCTCCTCTTATTGAGGTAACCTCTGAATGTCCATCTCAAAGCCCCCAACAGCAACTGTTCTCTTGCTAATCATCTCCCAGGTAAATTCATCAGCTCCCCCACCCCAAAAACCAAGTGGCCATTCACATGGAGTTCTTGTCCTGTCTCAAGGACAACCCCATCATATACATGAGTACTCCTGAACACGCCCTCCTCTGCCCCACGTTTTCTCAAACGTTTTCTGTAAACCATTCCCTTTCTTACCTTTAATCACCCCTCAATGTACCATAAGTGTTAACTATCCACATCTTTAATCCCAGCACTCAGGACAGAGAGACAGACGCCATCTCTGCAAAGTTAGAGCCATCCTGGTTCACACTGGGAGTTCTAATAAAGGGGGGTGTCAATCATCATCACGTACTTCATAAACAGGATGTGTGTGTGTGTGTGTGTGTGTGTGTGTGTGTGTGTGTGTGTATACACACACGGCCAACCTCCCGCCCCCTCCACCCACTTCTCAGATCCTCTTCTCTTTCCCCGGACAGAACCTAAGCACCGCTTGAATACCTGACCAAATCTAGTCACCTCTGTTCTCCTCCCTGATAAGGGCCCATGCTCCCTTCACGACAGCTGCTCCGTACCTGGGGACTTGGCTCCTTACTGTGTTTGAAAGGGACAACAGCAGTAATTCTTCCCCAGAGGTGATTGGAAGGATTAGGTGACTAACTCCTTTTTATTTGCCACTTGGTCTTTGATCCCTTGGCCCGGGGGATGTGTGGCTACCCTGATACTATCCAACCATGTGCACCTGGCCTTGTCTTTGAATTCCTCCTGGAGGGCTACTCAGTGCCCTACAGACACCCCAGCTTCATTTCCAACAGACTCAAAGGACCACCGTGATAGTCAGTGGGTAAGCATATGCTGCCAAGACTCACAACCTGAGTTCAATGTCCCGCCCCCGAAACTCGGAAGACGGAAGAACAGAGCCGACACCTGCGAGTTGTCCCTTGACCTCCATGTGTACGCTGTGGACGATGTGAGCCCATCCCTATCAGGCATATAAATGAGTATCAGGAAGTTTTCTAAACATCGTCTCCAACCCTGTCCTTGGTCTTCCCATCCTTACTAAGGACAGCTCAGTGACAATGCCCAACCACGAAATTCTCCCCTTTTGCTCTTTTTTTTCCCTTTCTTACTCTCCTTCCACTTTCTGCCTAACCAGACACCAATTCTTCCCCCTGAATATCCCTCCAGTCTGTCTGTTCGTCTGTCACTTCAGCTGCAGAGCAGTCTCGGCTGGATCACTGAGGGCCATGCAGAACCACTAGATTTCTGTGTCTAGTCCCCACATCTAAGAAAGGAAATCGTTTCTCCACATTACCCATCCCAGCCACCCTGCCAGTGTCACGGTCACACTAGCTTCTCTGTCTCTAAGCTGTAGCTGCAGCTTCCCTCAGGACAGCTTTTTCCTCCTCAGATTGGTAACTAATGCTCACACCAAACACCAGGAATCCTTTTCCCCCCAAAATGGGAGGACAGGAAATCAGCTTCTTTGGGTCCTCCTTCCCCATAAACTCTAGCCACGTCTTAAATGCTTGAGTTCTGGTTAGTGGTGCACTGTCTTCCTTGTAGCCTGAACTTTTTAGACAGTGACTCTGTGCCTGTCCTGAGTCCAGGCACTCGCCCATTCTTCAGCTCACCCTCCAGACTCAACACAAGAACTAGGAAGGAGGAAGGGGACCTGAGACGTGGCAGTCTGGAGCTTGGCAGGTATCTGCAGAGTGGTGTCGGAGCTTGGAAACCAATCGTATTTATCGACGGGAGAGTTTAGTGCGAAAGGTAGGTGTGACGGCTAATGAGGACGGCACAGAAGAATCCGAAGGAAAAGCAGGACCGTGGATAAAGTCCTCCATAAGCAGTAAGTCAAACAGGTAGTAGTGCCCGTTTAAAGCACAGGACTCAGGAGAGCAGTTTTCACAGCACAGAGGTCGGGTTTATCTGTCAAGGCAGGTTCTGGAGGCGGAACATTCGCCTAATTTCATCACACTTAATACAAGCTTGGTGATTATCAGTAATTAAGTCAAAATCAAGCTCTTTCTTGTTGGAACTCTTTTATATTACCTTAAGAACTACAGAGGAAGGGTTGAAGATGTAATCCAGCTGGTAGAGTACTTACTTAGCATTAATAAAGGGGTTCAAACCTAGCACAGCCCTAACCTGCCATGGCGGCACCCTACGGTAGTCCCAGACCTGGAGAGACGGAAGCATAACGACCAGAAGTTCAAGGTCATCTTCTGATACATAATGAGTTTGAAGCCAGCCTGGGCTATATGAGACTGTGTTTTAAAAGCAAAAACTAGGGCTGGAGAGATGGCTCTGCGGTTTAGAGTCCTGACTGCTCCTTCCAGAGGTCCTGAGTTCAATTCCCAGCAACTACATGATGCCTCACAATCATCTGTAACGGGATCCGATGCCCTCTTCTGGTGTGTCTGAAGACAGCGACAGTGTACTCATATACGTAAAATAAATCTTAAACACAAACAAACAAAAAGCAAAAACTAAGGCCAGGCATAGTGGAATGTGCCTTTAATCACACCACTTGGGAGGTACAAGCATGTGGTTCTCTGTGAAGTTTGAGGCCAGCCTGGTCTACATAGTGAGTCCCAGGACAGTCAAAGGTACATGGCAAGACCCTGTCTCAAAGAAGCAAAAACCCATGGCCTATCATCCATGTAATCCTAAAGCAGATGGGAAAGGGCACCACTACCTTTAGACTACAATACCCTGCCATTGAGACCAAATTTATTTACTCAGTGATCTCAAGTTTATCTGCAACAAAAACCCAGGCAACATACATTTGTTTCACCTAGAAATGCAAAAGCTTACTTAATGTAACACAATGTGGCACTCAGTAAAATGACATAATGTAGTACTCAGTGTAACATAGGATGCAGAAAGGAGACCCTGTGTGCTGAGAATGCGCTACATCAGTAGAAAGTTGGAGTAGAGCAAATTGAAACTAATGCTGTTTCCCCGGTAATAAAGAGATGTCTATAATTAACAGGCTTTCAAAAGGTATGCACCCAAGTATTACCACATCATACCTCATAAAACATTCAAAACCACCCAAGCTCACAAGCTCACACAGAGCACTGAAGAACAGAAACCTCTAACCAAAGACACCACTGCCCTGTAGTGAGGACCAGAAAGCCATGGCTGTTAGCAGGCAAGCAGGAACACAGAGAGGATAAAGGCAAGCTGCCTTCGAATGGGAACTACAGCGTGTGCCACATCAGCAGACACGTCTAGAAAAATGTACTTATGTGTATAAAGAATTAAAACGACAGCTGTGGCCACACCTTAATTGGTATAGTGTCTGCCTAGCATGCACGAAACCCTGGGTTTGATCTTCAACACTGCAGGGACCAGGCGTGGTGGAACACGTCTGGAATCCTAGCACTCGGGGTAGAGACAGGAATTACAAGTCAAAATTTATCATTGGCCACAAGCTAGAGGCCAACTGGGGAGACAGTAGAGCCTGTCACAAGTAAAATAAAAGACTTAAGACACACAAACAAGAACAAGAAGTCAGCTGTAAAATAATCTCAGGGCTGAGTATAATTCAGTGGTAGAGGCTTGCTATCACATGGGAAACTCCAGGTTTGATCCCCAGTATCACAAAAATCTAACAAACTATTTGTGAACTTCTTAACTTACATTAGTATGTCAATTATGTAAACAAGATTAAGTTATATAAATGTCTCTATAATAATGAAACTGTATCAAAGGCCCAGGAACACACAAATCAGTCAACTGAACAGAATCCACCACAGCCTCAGTACCAGAACTGGGGAAGGGAATCTGATGTCCTCTTCTGGTGTGTCTGAAGACAGTTCCGGTGTACTCACATGTATAAAGTAAGTAAATAAATCTTAAAAAAGAAAAAGTATCAAAATGGGTTTATGCTAAATTGGTCTAGATGGTATCATCTGTAACCCTAGAACTCCAGGGGTGTGGGCAGGAGGATCAGAAGTTCAAGAACACACTCGGCTGCATATCAAGTTTAAGGCTAGCCTAAGTTATTCATTCATTCTTTCACTTATTTTATAAAGAAATCTCAACAGTGATCCCCAAAAGGAGAAGTTAAACTATGAGGGCCAATTAGAACCTGCCCACTTAGTAACCACAGGAAGCCTGTTAGTGAGATAAGTCATACTGGTTCCTAGACATAAAATCACTGCACACTTAGGACACAGGAGGAAAACCTACCCCTAGCAATGAACGGCACTAACGGGAGGGGCCGGCGAGTGAGGCTATAGGGAGGAAAACTTAAAGGGAAAACTGAGACACTATGTAATGTCAGGCGTGGCGGCATAAACTTTTAATCTCAGCACTCAGGGGGCAGAGGTAGGTGGATCTGTGGGTTCAAGGCCAGCCTGGTGTGCATAGCAAATGAGACATTTCCCCCAAGAAACAAGTCATTATGGGACATTGTGGAGATAAAAAATGGACATTTCATACACTCTATAGTAACATTAGCCCAAGTATGTACTGTAATTAAGTAATAATGCTTGTGCACAACTGTTCTTAAAACTCACATGGCTGGAGAGATGGCTCAGCATCTAAGAGCAGCACCCACAGGGTACAAGCACAGGTAACTCCAGGGCATCTCACACACTCGCCCAGACATACACATAAATAAAAAAATAAAAGTCTTTTGAAAAATGAAACCAATAACTCTATACACCCAGACTCATTAAAGGGAGATACATCTTTGAAAACCCAAAATATTTACAAAAATGCATATTCCCCCACATCTCTACAATCTCCAAGGCTTAAACTTAAAACTTCACTGAAATGGCAAATCAGACCAGACAAACGATGGTCATTGCTCTCTAAGGGTTGGGGTAAAAAGAAAGAGTGAGCAGTAGGCAGAGAGGCGAGTGTTTTAGAACTGAGGCCTGCACAAATCTGGAACAAGTCAGGCTTTGTCTATATAGGTCATAATCTATGCCTGCCTCAGTTTCTTTTCATAAAAAACATCATTAGCCAGAATGCACTGTAACAAGAGAAACATACATCATCCACACAAGTGTCTAGAAAGTATGTGATATAAACAGAACACACACACAGAGCCATACACACTGTAATACACATACACACACAGAGACACACACACACCAGACACATACACACGCATAAAGACATATACAGACACACACTACACATATACACTACGCATACAGACATACATACACATAGGCAGAAACACACACCCAGAGACACATACAGTGACACACCCACACACATCCAGATGCACACATAAACACACACAGCACATACACACACAGACACACACATACACACACCCAAGGTCTCAGTATGTAGTCTAAGCTAACCTCCAACTCTCGCTGTGTCTGGCCTAAGACATGTTTTAACTAGATAAAGAACTTCATGGATTAACCCTAGTACACAGAATTGTTCTAACAACAGAAAAAACGGCCAAAGAGACTGATTCGTATGAATGTCCACATTTTCCCCACAGCAGACCACAGATAACTAATAGGTCCCTTTCCGAATGCTTATCATACACTGTAAAGGTTAAGGATGAGATGCTCTTGGCCTTTGGGAAGTGAAGACAGGCTGCTATGGAGACCACAGCAGCTCAGGCAGTGGTGATTTTGTAGTTGGTGTCTTGAGTCCTGGAAGATGCAAGGAACGGTTGCTCACGGCTTAAGCTGGGAATATCTAAGAAAACACCCCTTTACAAATGACTGAGTAACTCTTAAGATCTCAAAGCTGACCATGAAAAACAATTAGCCTGGAAACAAGACCAGATCCAAAGGCAGAACACCACACGTCACCAATCTAATGTGCAACAAAGAAGAAAAATCACACCAAGGAATCTTTCCAGTCTGATAGCAACATACCAGGGATGTTGAGCGTTTCACTCAGTGTGAAGCAAGCTTGCTTTGTGCTCAATTAGCTTAAGGTCCTGGGAGAATCCAATCCCTGAATCCCTGCCCCATACTCAAAAGTACTAATGCAGACAACCTATAGTCATTACTCCATACGTACTTAAGTAATATTGCATAATTATGTCCCTAGACATGACAAAATCATCTCTAAGGTAAGACCTCTTTAATCTGTTAAGTAAAAGCATCCTGATTTTTTAAGAGCTGAGAACCATGAAACACAGTTTCTGTCAGAGGCAGTATTTTTACTTTATCCACAGGAAGAGAAGTTAGTTAGAAGGTTTTGAAACAATGCAAACCTTAGCTTACGCTGACCTCCACTGCAAACCCACTCCTGACCACTACCTTCTCCTTGGCATTTAACATCAAAGCCGTTCAACCCTTCGCTCGCAGCTTCTCTGCTGGAAGAGACAAACCCACTTCTCGAGCAAGTCCTCAGTACAGACAGAAATGGTAGCCTGTGGGATTTCAGAGAACCTGCGTGTATCAATTCATTGTTCCCTTAAAAAAAGAAACAAAACCAAAAACTTCCCCCCTTTCCTCTCTTCTCCCTGACATTTAGACAAAGTGTTACGTGCGGTCAGGATTTTAGACCACTAAAAGAACGCTAAAAACTAAAATGAAAACAAGTGTTCTCTGCATCATTTCCCAAAGAAAATTTACCACAAATTTTAATGAATGTTTTGGAATGTCTCAAATTTAAGTAATGCAAAGATAATAAAATAAGGTTATTTCCACGTAAGAATTTTTGCTTTTGAAACTGGGCTTTGTGTATCCCAGGTTGGCTTCAAACTCACTGTGTAGTACAGGCAGTCTGTGCCTCCCAAAGGCTGGAATTCTAGGTGTGTATCAGCACACACAATCTACACGGAGCTGCATCAAACCTAAAACTTCATGCACAGTATGCGAGCACCCTACCAACTAAGGACCAGCTCCCATCTCGGGACCATTACTAAAGTATCTCATGTGTTAATGTAAAGGTAGATGAGTTTACCTGTGTATTCCTGTGTGTGGACTTCTCAGCACTTAGGAGTAGGGAAAGTATGTTGACATACGTGGGAGAGGCTCACACCCCAGGTATGAGCGGATTACATCCTGAGATAAAAACCAGAGTCTTTTGTATTGACTGATTTTCCGAGACTGGGTTTCTCTGTGCAACTGCCCTGGCAGTCCTTGAACCCATAGAGATCTACCCGCACACCCCAAGTATGAACTGATAACATCCTGAGACACAAACCAGTCTTATTAATTAACTAATTAATTAATTGTTATTTATTTTCTGAGACAGGGTTTCTCTGTGCAACTGCCCTGGATGTCCAGGAACTCAAAGATCAGTCTACAAAACCCAGGTATAAACTGATTTACATTCTGAGATATAAACCAGAGAGTTCTTTTGTCTGTCTGTCTTCTGAGATAAGGTTTCTCTGTACAACTGCCCTGGCTATCCCGGAACTCACAGAGATCTGCCTGCCTCTGCCCCCCAAGTGCTGGGATGAAAGGGACATGCCATTGTGACCAGCTGAGAGGGTTCTTTTTAATACTGAGAGCTTGCAGAGTGCCGACCTAAGTCCCCAGAAGGACACGTGCTCCTTGACACCTGACATGAGAAGCGCAGATTAAAACACGCCTTAAGAAATCTGACAGAACATAAATCATATTCATGTAAATGCAACTAAACCCAAGACAGACAAAGGAAGAGGCTTAGACAAGCTCTTGGTCAAGTCTAAATGGAGGAGGAAAGATCAGAACTGGAGGTCACCTGACCCTGTGTGCCGGACCTTTTCAGACCAGCAGAGGCCCACCTGACTTAGCACTGCCCTCTCGTCCGGGGGCAGCAAGTTCTCAGACTACCATGAAAGAGCCACAAATCCGAGACCTTTGTCCGAGTCCAGCATCTCCATTTACAGAGGCTGATGACCTTCTTGCTGGCCCTACACTCTCCATAAACACTTTCACCTCACTACTGTCAGGGCCGACTGGCTACAAATGAGACACCTAAAGTAGCTCTGCAAACAGAGGAGGATGCCCAAGGCTGCATTCTTCCCGAGCTTACACTCTCCTGAGGCAGGAATGTACCCTGTTCCAGCAGCCAGTCCACAGTAACCTAAAGCAGAGTGACAGATGCCAAAGTCCTCGTGCAACTAATAAATCCAGGGCGGTGCATACTCCTGAAATATGGATAATAATATGGCCATATGGATCCTTCAGAGCGGTTTGTGTGTGGTGTGTGTAATCAAGTGGAACTGAGTGGACCTTGGCCACAAGGTCCTGAGTTCAAGCCTTAGCAGAACTAAGGGGAGAAAAAAAAAAAATGGAGACTTCTTGGATGATTTGTTTTTATTCTTGGGGAGTATCTGGAAAAAGAAAAGGCATAAATACCGATGATATATAGTTAACTCTAAGCCTAGGTCAAAATATATCTATCTAGCAAGGAGAAAATTAAGTAGCCACAGGAATATTATCCCAACTGCTGAAATTATTAAGATGATCAAAACACCTAATTTACAGAGATCGATGCATGTTCGGAGGCTGACAAAACGGCAGAGCAGGTAAAGGCCCTTTTGCCAAGCCTGACAATCCAAGTTGATCCCCAGGACCCACGTAGCAGGAGAGAACTGAATCCTTTTCAGACCTCCACATGTATGCTATGCTGTGTAAGCCCACACACAAACACACACGGGTTAAATAAATGTTATAGAGGCCTTTAATAAAGGAGTGCTCGAAAGAATCCCCGAAACGAGGAGGTTCTATCACTGAACTCATCCCCAGACTGCTGATCTGAAAAAGATGGAACACAGACTTACTTACTGGCCCATCTGAGACTTTTCTCTTAAAGCAAAATTTTATGCAAAAGAAAAAATTGTATTCACTGTGACATTGGGATGACATACTTAGACTGGACATGCAGTTGTAAGTCTTTGACCCCACCATTTGGGAAGCAGACAAATCTGAGCTCCAGGCCAGTTAGTGCTCCCTGGTAAGACCCTGGTCCCTGTCCTACTGCAAAAGGGATGGTTGCCACTGAGGGTGTGGACTTAAATTCAGTAATCAGCTTGCCTCTTGAGAAAGCAGGATATCTAACAAGGGAAGGACTGGAGTATGTACAGAGGAAGGTTTCTCTGCCAGAGTCTCCCTCTTCTCCCTCCTGTCACTGGCTCACACCTCAGCCTCCAAAAGAAGAAGTGGCTGCTGACTTCTCCAAGGCTCAGACATTTAGCTTGTCATAACAACCATCCCAAACAGTCTTCTCAGCCAAAGTGGTTCCCTAGCGAGATGGCCATCTCCCGAGAATAAATAAAGGCAGTCAAATACTGCCAGGCCTTCTTACACTGAGAGATTAGTCTAAGCCCCCAGAGAAACATCCTCTGAAACAAAGGTGCGAAGTCTACACCATAAACCCACCTGTTCCTCAGCATTTATTCCCCTCCTACTAACACCTGGAACCAAGCAAGGCATGGCTAAGAAATGATGTCTACCTGGAGAGTCTCAAAAGAGTCATCTCTATTTTGGTTTGGTGACAACTGGAATTTAATAAATTAAAAATGTCTGGCTCGTATTTATAACGCGCCATGTTTCCACACAGTGAAACCACAGCAGCGTTCACTAGCCAGACACCAGACTAAACACCTCAGAACTCACTTGTGTCGCTCACTTGTGGTCCCTACCTTTCCGGTGTGTCTCTGCACCCCCAGTTCCCTCCCAGCCTAGCTGTCAAGCCTTTCCTGTGCTTCTCCCAGAGCTTCCTCCTTCCCTCCCTACTTTCCACTTCACACCAACTTCAGCAACACCCAACAGTCTTGAGCTTCCCAGAGCGGTATTTAGACAGCCTCAGGCCAACGAGTGAGGAACGAAGAACAGCTGCTCAGGGCAGCAGCTGGAGACGGTGGTGAGGGCAGCTAGGGACTCCAGGAGGCGGCCCAGACAGTCCCTGGGCAGCCCAGCCTGGAGAGCACCAGACTAGGGGAACTCCCGGAGGCCCCCAAACCGCTTTGCCAGAACCTTCCTGCCCTGTCCCATACACCTGGGCGGTGGCGACAAAGTGGCGGAGACTCCAGGAGAAAGACATGGTGGCAGGCACAGGCGATCAAGAGAGTCCCCGCGAGCAAAGATTCCCCCCTCCTTCCCGCCCCGGCCCGCGCACCTGGACCAAGTGGCCACCCTGCTCCCTCAGGGCGCTCTCGAGGACTTGGCTGCGGGCAGGCTCCGGGGGCTGGAACCGCTGCGACGCGAGACTTCACTCCTCCATCCTGGGAGCCGGCAGCACGTTGCAGTCAGCAGTGCACTTCCTGTTTCAAAGAGAGCGAGAGTGTGTTGGCAGAGGGGCCGCGGAGCAGCCGCGGATGGAGCGAGAGGGGCTGCGGCTCGCACACGCACAAGCAGCCATCCAGCTCGCGATCGATCGCACGCCGGGGTCCACGGCCACCCGGCTCGCTTGCCCCAGCCCGGCCTCCCCCTGCCGGCCGCAGGTCCAGCCCCAGCTGCAGGATGCACTTCCCTATGCGGACTTCACGCTCAGGCTCCCTGGGGTGGACAGCGGGCACTCGGCCTTCGTCTCCCTCCTGCCTCACCTCCCTACCCTGCCTCCGCCTCCCAGGAGAAGAATCACCTCCTGGAAGGTATAAAGACCGGAGCCTAGCCAAGAGAGAGGAGGCTGCGAGTATGCAAATCTGGGAAGTTAGCAGCCACATCCCAGCAGATCCACGCGCAGCAGGGAGCTCCAGGATGGGAAATTACTTGTCTTGTGCCTTGCTGACTCAAAAGAGAAGCGTGTGCACAGCTACCGCAATAGAGCTGTCACGAAATGGGGGGCGGGGGGGGCGGCAAGGGGATCCTGCAAATATTCTGATTCCCTCCTAAAGACAGTCTCTCCATTCAGATTAAGGGGATCGACAGCCCACTTACCAATACCCCCGGGGACGTAAAACCCTCAACTTTTCTTCCATGTGACACAGAAAAGTTACTAAGTTCTGAGATGACGTTCGATTTGGTCAAACTCCGACTTAATTTCCCGTTTTTCAATGTGTTCATGGCGGGGGAGGTGGGCGGCGCATGCGGACCACAGTGTATGTGTGGCGATCGGAGGACAACTTTCCATTGTCGGTTCTCTCCTTCGACCTCGTGGGTCCTGGGGCTCTAACTTAAGTGGTCAGACTTGATGGCAAGTGCCTTCATAGGCACTGACATAAAAGTAATTTCAGAGTAGTAAGCGAGGGCGCACGTGGGGTGGGGGTGGCGCGCGCAGCAGGAGATGACTCGGCAGTAAAGGCACTAGCCACCAAGCAGAGTACCTCAAGGTGGGGGAGAGCCAATTCCCACAATTTGCCCTCTGACCCCCAAGTCTACAGTGGCACACAAGTGCCCACTTACATGTAAATAAACAACTGTATTATTTTTTTTTAATTTGTAACAAAGTAAACAGGTGGCTCAAAATCTCACCAGGTCCAGGAGTTGGCCAGAGTTTGCAACCTCCCTGCCCCTGTGCCTGGAAATGTCAGGCAACAGGCACACCACAGATACGTGGCATCAACCTGTTGGTTCAATTCAGTTGCTCTTGTTTCCAAACCCAAGAAGAACAGACACAACAAACTAGGATTATTATATATAAAAGCTAAATTCTGACAGTAGGGAGTGCTGCAAATTCAGGTCCTACTCGGTGCTACATGGCTGCTAGGTCTTAGTGTTTCCCAACAGCTCTATAAAAACCTTGCTCCCATATTCCCAGATGAGGAAATAGGGTCAAGAAGTTAAGTAACTGGCCTGATGTCTCAGCTACAGAGTGGTCCACTGGAGAGCTTGTTACAGGTTTTTGCTAAGTATAAAATCTGGGTCATTTCCTCTATGTTCTGAATTCCTAAGACAATGGTAAGTTCTAGGGGAGAAGTCAAGGCCAGGGACCATCTGGGATCCATCCCTGGTCTCAGAATGATCCTGTGATTTTCAGGCTCCCACTGTGGAGAAGCTGGGGTTTTCACCCAGTTGGTTTTGCAAGGAGCTTGATGACTGAAGGGAGGGGCGTGCGGGGCACTCATCCAGGGGCTGTACGCCTCCCTCAGCCTCTTCAGAGTTACTTGGTAGCAAAAGTTCAACAGGTTCTGATGGCCACTCATATGCCAAGGGACAAAGTCTGTCCAGTGCAGAACCTAACTAGCTAATATTTGTCCCATGGGTTGCTTTCCGTCTAACAGCAGGTTTAAGAGAGCAAGCATTCGTTGCTTGCAAAAACTAATGCCTACCTCAAGTTTTCAGGAAAACGGCTGGTCATTCCTCATCGCCCATTTCCTTCTGTGCTAGCATTTATGCTTGCCTGTATTGGATCATATAGCTATTACCCTCCAAACATGGGCTACGAAATGAAACAATCTTCAAAGGTCATGAGTTGGGCTGGAGAAATGGCTCAGCGGTTAGGAGCACTGACTGCTCTCTTCCAGAGGTCCCGAGTTCAATTCCCACCGCCCACCTGGTGGCTCACAAAGATCTGTAATGGGAATTGATGCCCTCTTCTGGTGAGTCTGAAGATAGCGACAGTGTATTCATATACATAAAATAAATTAAAAAAAAAAAGTCAGGAGTCTTGGCAATAAGACATTCCAGACACCTACACAGATCACCAAGTGCATCTCTCTGGCCCCACCCTTCCCCTTCGTGAAATAGAGCAGCACACGCTAGAGCTGGAGCTGACACAAATGAATCCAAGTTTGGCAGAGATGGGGCAGAGAGGCCTCAAGAATCAGTGACCCTCATCCTAGTCCTCAAGTGACTTACAAATGTCCTGAAGGGCTGAATCCATTTAGGTCTGCTCTGTCCCATGGCTAAATCCAACATGATTTTTTTTAATATTGAATATTTTTTAAAGATTTATTTTACACATACACACACACACACAGAGAGAGAGAGAGAGAGAGAGAGAGAGAGAGAGAGAGAGAGAGAGAGAGAGAGAGAGGGAGGAGAGAGAGAAACTGTCTTCAGACACACCAGCAGAGGGCATCGGATCCCATTACAGATGGCTGTGAGCCACCATGTGGTTGCTGGGAACTAAACTCAGCGCCTCTGGAAGAGCAGTCAGTGCTCTTAACCACTGAGCCATCTCTTCAGCCCCCAACAATGCTTTTGACAAACAAAATGCTTCTTTGCAAAGAAAGTCAAGGAGAGTCTTACCTCAAATCTTCCTGAAGTTTTAAACTTGTCAAAAACCACCAGCTTCAAAGAACATAATTCCACTTTTAAAATACCTTTTGCTAGCCCTGTATTCCGGTTATTCATTATAACCCCAAGAGTCCAGAAGGATAATCTCTGAAGAAAAATAAACCTTTTTCTTTTCAGGAGACACTGCATATGGCTCTAGATTGCTAGGAACATACTACGTAAACCAGGTTGGCCTAGAACTTGCAGATCGGCCTGCTTGCCTCAGTTTCCGAGTGCTGGGATTGAAGGAGTTCCCTACTCCTAAGGAAAAGCATAACTCGTCCTAGAGAAAGGGAAGGAGGGGCTGGGAAGCCTGCTTAGCAGTTAAGAGCACTGGCTGCTCTGGCAAAGACACAGGTTCAGTTCCCAACAACGACGTGGCAGCTCACATCTGTCTGTAACTCCAGGGGCTCCAATGCCCTCTTCTGGCCTCCTCTGGCACTAGACATGAACATGGTACATAAAGGAAGATACATACAGACAAAATATACACACTTACAAAATTCAATTTTTAAATCCTTTTAAAAAGAATAGGAGGAAGATATCTTGGTCAGCACAGTGGTTACCATGTTAATCCTGAGCAACTGAGTTGCATTGACAGTACCCATGTTAAAAGCCAGGTGTGGTGATGTGAGGGTGTAATGCCAGCCCTGGGGAATGTAGCCACCCCAGCCTGGCAGTCAGCAACCCTCGAGTAACACTTAAAGGCTGTCTCAGAAACCAAGCTGGATGACTGCTGAAGGTTGCCCAGCCTCCACACAGATGTAACCGCATGCACAAGAAAAACAAAAGGCAAAGGTAACTATGTTACCTCGCAGAGCCCCGCTAAGGGATGACTTCACCCCATCTTGCTTCTCAAGCTCTACCCTAGGTCGGCAACATTGGGTCACCAATGTGAAACGTCAACAGTTAAGTCATGCTTCTTTGTTCCTGGCCCTGACACACTGGGATACACAGATCCCACTGAAGACAACACAATCCCTAACTCACTGCTTACCCCTTGACGTGCACCAGGCTTAATAGCACACCATACCTCCCAGCTGCTCTAGCTGCTTCTCAGCTCGTGTATCACAGAACAGTGTTTCCTCTTGCTATCGTCCAATGGGGGAAAGCCCTGGAATCACAGTGTGGCAAGAGAAAAAAAAGGTTCTTGGTAGGCAGGAACTGAGGATGGAATGGGGTAGCACACTCCTGCAATATCCCTGCACTTTGGAGGTGGAGGAAGCGGGGGTCAGATGGGGGCTTTCCTTACATCAGACTGTCAAAGCATTGATTTTAGAAGGTGTGTATGTGTGTGTGTTTAAACCTCCTCTCCCTCAGTACCACAACTTAGGATATTGTACAAAAGCCATTTTAAAGGCTCCAAATTAAGTTATCTTCTCTCAAAACATGGCTGCTTGCTCTTCATCTTAAGGGAGGCACAGCTTTGAAGGTTGGAACTGTTTACCACAAGGTTTCTCCGGGTGGATATCAGTACGGTACAGATGGAGACTGGCATGAGGGAAAGCTGACAAGCTGCCTGGTTCCCTAAGAGATGCCCTCCACCCACAGCCTTCGCAGCAGATGTTCCTGACTCAGCTCTCCCTTCCAGCGGAACACACACAGCAGCACATTCTGGAAAGGTGGATGGACCCTGGCACCGAGTCTTTGAAACCCGGCCTATGGCTTTCAAGGAAGCTGTGCTCGAGCCAACTGGCTGGTTCAACTGGCGTGTCCCCCAGAGAGCTATTACCATCTTCCCAGAGCCAGAATGAGTGTCCCTTCTCACAGCGAAATGTAACATGGGACTCCGAGTCAGTGTCAAGGTCTGAGCTGGGTACTCTCAGTTTCCAAACACAAGAGTCATGAACCTCCTTACATCAATCAATCAAATAAATAAGTTAGTTAATTAATTAATACATCCAACAGGCCAACCTACCCTACAGAATTCTCCCAACAGGGGCAGCTGTAATCACCAAGCTCAGCAGAAGCAGGTTGGCACAGATGTAGACTTTAACTTACCTTTATATTGTGTGTATGTCTGCATGTGACATGTGTGTGTTTAAGTGTGTGGTGTGCACTAAGTGTTGAGTCGTGTTCAATGAGCGAATTCTCACTTGTGATCTATTCTTTCTCCTTTTAAACAGATAGAAATGAGTGGGTACAGTTTGTCTGCAGTTATGTATCTTTTACTCAGGGGGGGAAAAAAACCCTTCATTTTTAACACATAATCCATCAGCTGGCTTGGAGGTGCACTTAGGGAGCTAAAGCCAGCAGGGCTGTTCTAGATTTCACCAGCCTGGGCTACAGGGTAAGACCTCATCTCAAACATAAATAAAACTGCACATAAATACATCTTAACTTGTAGTGGTGTCTTAACTGCTCACCATCTACCCAAATCTGTTCACTGTCTTCCCAAATTCTGGTAAACCCTAAGGCAAGACTATTTATCTTGCAATGGACAACTAATTTTGGTTGTCACAGTAGTATAATGGAAGGTTCAGATAGTAACATTCTGTTTTCCAATTGATTCTTGATTTGTCAATAAAGAAGGCCAGGGGACAAATTGTTGGGCAGAAGGTACAGACGGGCTTCCGGGTCCCAGGAAGAAAAGGTAAATGCAGGAGTGGAACGTTTTCTGCCATCCTTTGGAAACAAAAGATCGCAACAAGCATGTAAGGCCTTGGGCTACAGGCCGGTGGCCAAGGATGTTTGATAGGGGCTAGGTGGGACTAGGCACTAAGTTTGGGGCAAGTGGAAAGACAGAAATAATAAAATGGTAAGGGGACGCTTTTCCAGGCAGGAGATATCAGTGCCCAACAATTGTGCCAAGAAGGCAAATTATAGAAGAATTACCTGTGTGTGTGGATTTAAGGGTATCAGGAGTGGGCTGGTGGCTCAGAAACCTCCCAGAGTTAAGGCCGGGTAGAAAGGGAAGACACGAGGGGCTGGTATCTCGCCCCTTCCTAGGCAAAGGTGGTAGCGATTTTAAAACTACCCACAGCATAGTCCCAGCAGAAGTAGGTATGGTTGAATATGCTCACGAGCAGCATAAACATAGCTTTATCTAATCATGTAGATATATTCTAGGTTGAACTGCAGTGGAGAAGACTTTAATAGATTGTTCCTTGCGCTCCTCTTCATTCGTTAGCTTTAGCTTGGAGGTCGATGTCTGATTTTCGAGCGTAATACACAAGAAGGCTCAGAGAGAAGAAAAGTTAGATGGGGGTAGGTATGGCTGCACACTCCTGTGAGCCTAGTGCTTGGAAGGCAGAGACAGGATGATCAGGAGTTCACGATTCATTCTGTACTACACCAGTCTGAGGCCAGTGTGGGATGCATGAGAGCCTATTTAGAAAACAAGGCAAGAAACCCAGCAACAACAAAATGGATGTCACAAAAGTCTGACTAAATCCAAATACCTTCAGACAAGTGAGGACTGTTAAAAATGTTTCCAGCAAAGAAACGGCCAGGAGCACTGGCTGTCCACGGCTGAGCATGTGCAATGGGCACTTTTCTTTGGGAAGTATGTTTTAACCATTCACCTATCATGACCTTCTTCTCTAAAGAATTGTCTCCATACACTTACTTCGAAAAGTGATATATTTGAAACCCAAGCAACTTAAAAGTAATTTATCCTAACAATTCTAACAGATATAATGATTTATTACTAAGGCAACAATACTCCTAAAAGTGACTTTCTTATAAAGCAGCCAGCGCACGCCGATGCTGTCAGCTCCGGGGGCAGAGACCGGAAGGTCACACAGTTCCTAGGGCTGGAGGCAGCTACAGAAACAGATACTTAGCAATCCCCAGGGGAGGAAAGCCTGACTGTGCACACACAAGTACCTGATGTAGCCAAACACACGTAAGAGGTAGGAGTAAGAAAATGCAGAAGTCAACAGGGAATAAGGCGCACACACTGTCTTGACAACATCCTCTCAATCATCCACTGCAACAGGAAGAAACACGTTATAAAAAGTGAGTGGTGCAGATAAAAGTTTCCTTTTCATTCTGTTTCCTTTCAATGGAACAGCCATGTCGAGGGCATGAAATAAAAATAAAAATGTACCACCCCCCAAAAAAGATCCAGAAATTATATTAAAGTTTTGAAAGCTGATGATCAATGCTTTGTTCATTACTGGCTGTCCTGGGACCCTCCCTGTAAACCAGGCTGGCCTTGAACTTAGAGCCTGCCTCTGCCTCCTGAGATCCAAGACTAAAGACATGTGCCACTTCACCCAGCCTGATGGTCAATGTTTTAAACACTAACTCTGGCTCAAGAAGATGTCAATCATGACACACGTGATGTAATTTCCTCCCTCCACCAGTCCCTACAGAATTATCTCCTTAAGCTGCCAGGAAACAGAGAGAGCTAAGCTTGCCCTGAGTCACTGACAGCACATCCTTCCAGTACTCTGGCTGGCCACAGTAGCTGTATTTTATTTTATCTGTTTCCTTGAGGCAGGGTCTGACTGTGTAACTGTGAGAACTCCCTATGCAGACAAGGCTGTTGTTCAACTAACACTGCCTCTGCCTGCCTATCAAGAGTGTTGGAATAAAGGCTTGGCCCCAGTATCTACATTTTAACAAATTACCAGCAGGCCACCTGAGGGTGTGCCTTCCCCAGTTGAGGGGTCCAGTGTCACGGTTGTGCATACAACTAAATCCCCCTATCTTCCTCTCTACGGCAACAATGTAACCACTGGTCACCACAATACAGAGAGCTGCTGCACAGCAGGAATCCAGAGTCTGATAAAAGTTACATTACATAAAGAACAACTCAAGGAAAGTACAGATATTTGCAGCAAAGCAAACCAGGAAGAGCCACTGCTTCCTCCACCTGACAGTACCGGAGATTTCCAGACAGTAGAGCTGCGTAGCTCCCAGTCTAGCAACTGCAGGGAGCTGGCCTAACCCACCGTACTCCATGCACTTAGTAAAGCACTTGATACAGTGACCTGAGATGTCAGGATCCCTGATCAACTGCAACTTCCATGTCCCCAAGAACCACAGAGCAACTAAGCAGCCTAGAGACAGACAGTGGATACATTTACTAGCAGGAGGAAGAAAAAAGCCAGTAAGAACACCATTTAACCTCTACTCAGAAGAAAATTTGTTTACACTGGTATAATCAAATTTGCATATAACGTTAATTTGGGAGGCATGGAAAAGGCAAATGAGGGTAAGGGAAGGGTTTAGTCATAGTAACAGAAACGGTAAACAAACAAGCTGCTACACTGTTCTGATCCCTTTAATCCTCAAGGGAGGGCCTGCAGTAACTGCCTCTAGCCCCAAGATGGCAAGACAGAGGAGATACCTATGAAACTCCAAGGCTGATCACCATCAAATACATCCTGGTATTCCACTATCAGTAGAGTTCCATGACAAATGTCATCCCTTGAGTGAAAGAGTCAGTTAGCAAAACCCAACGGGAAGAGGGGCTCAGAGGTTGAATTCTGGTGGAAAGCTGATGGTGCATTTGTACTCTGGCTCCAGTACACACATGGCTGCGACTGGAGGTCGTGAGAAGAGTTTGCAGATACGTGCCGGGATGAAGATCAGCAGAGACAGGGAGGGGAGAGCTAAAACTTGGACTAATCTTGTTTTTTTAAGCATAAATTATCATTTCTAATGTCTTTAATGTGGAAAAATAGCTTCTCCCTTGACAGAACTGTTTACCTTCCCAGGAAAAAAAAAATATACTTCAAAAGTCATTAGCTAAGGGGCTGGGGCCATTTCTCAGTTGGTGTCCTATCTGCCTAGCTTGCATGAGGCTGTGGGACCTGGTCCCCAGGCTGGTGGTCCTCATCAGTAATCTCCAAGCATGGGGAGTTAGAGGTAAGACAATAAAAAGTTCACAAACACCTCTGGCTACAAATAAGGTTCAAGGCCAGACTGAGCCACAACCTTGCCTCAAAAGTTAGCAGCTGCTACAAAGTTTAAGAGAAGAGTGTGCCATCACAGAGACATCTTCAGTCCCAGCACCCTGTGAGTCTGAAGCCAGCCAGGTCTACAAAACCAGATTCTGATCAGCCAGGGCTACACAGAGAGACCCTGTCAAGAAAGAGAGAAAAGAAAATAAATAAAATGCAAGCAAGAAAAAAAAGAAGGGAGGGTGGATGTACAATGGCCTCTGCTCAGGAGGTCACAGGAAATGTACAAGTGACCATCTCAGAGTTCCACAGAGACCGATGAACTGAGAAATGGGGTCTGGCAGGGAAGGTTCCCCCACCCTGGGATACGGGCTCCAATCATATCCCAGCAAGCTTGTTTGTGTAAGCAAGGCGTGCTTCTAGAAAAGAAAAAGCCTTAAAAAGAGACCCTACGTAACTGAAACTTCCTGATACGTCAGTCCTCTTGGGGCTCTCATCTGTGGTCTGGACAGCTATTTTCAAAAGGACAGATCTCACTAAGACACAAGTACGGAAGGGCTGACTTTGAGCTGCAGTTACCAACAACGGTAGCAGCCGCTAGCTTGGAGCCAGGAACTACTGCATCCGTTTTACATAAATCATCCTCACCACTAACCACACACTCACGTCTTCGCTTTAAAAGGAAGTCATGTCACTTTGCTGTGGACCGTGATCAGCTAGTGACACAGCAGGACAGAAGTGTAGGCAGGGCTCCACAAGGCATATTGTGTTGTGTGATGAAGACAGGCAGCCAACAGTAAACCCTACATCCTCCACTTCCTTCTAATAAAAGAGGAGAGCCGTTTTACACAATGGTATGAAAAACAGAGCTTAGTTCTACACAGGAGTGGGGAGACGGCGTGGACAACACCTGTTCACTGAAAACACTCCCAAGTTACTATTTTTTTCCAGGGAATAGAAACACTGTGGGACTGGAGGTGGTTCAAGGTGTAAGAACCACAGTTCAGTTTCCCGACACACACACACACACACACACCAGTCGCACATCTGTAATCCGGGGGCAGGGAGGAGGTGGCAGATATGACAGCTAGATCCCCAGAATTCACTGACACAACCAGTTGAGTCTATTTGTGAGCAACAATGGCGAGAAATACCACACCAATAGACCATTGGCCTCATACTGGTGTACACACGCTCACACTAATGATCATGTATGAGTGCATGCATGTGAGGTCTGATGACTGGTCTCACACTTCATGGTTTAAAAAAAAAAAAAAACTTCCATACAAACTGCAAATTGGCTGCAACCCAGACTCTTCTAAATGTCCTAAAGCCCTCACGAGTATACAGCGACACACAGGACCCTTAGACAGTTTCCCAGGCCTTACCCCAGATCTGTAGCCTCAGTGACAGCAGGGGACTATGTGGAAGCTGTGCATTTAGATAACTCCCAGGTCCCCTAAGGAACAGCCCCTCTCTGCTTGGCCCTGCAGCAGAGATAGCTACTGCTTTCTCTCCCACTGTCAACAATGAAGGCGGACGTACACCACAGTAAATCAGTTCCCTTTCAGGAGCCTTCGGTGGTGGGGTATGGTTCAGGCCTGTAGTCCCAGCACACAGGGGCAGTAGAAAAATCGGGACTTCAAGGCCAGCCCGAGCTACACAAGACTGCCTCAGAAAATGAAAAGAGCTGGTCAGGTGACCCAGCCAACAAGTGAAATGCTTGCCACAGCAACCTGAGGAACCGAGTTTGGTCGCAAGAACCACAGCAGAAGGACACGGCTGCTTCCCAAACGTTGTCTTCTGAACACACATTGACTGTGACAATGACACACTGGCATGTACCATGTAGGCACCCATGATCTCTGCTAAGTCGTAGTTAGTTTTCTTTTTTTACAACCAAAAGAACCTCAAATGGAACGCCTTTTGTTCAGAAGCCCATACTCCACAGCAGGACACACTGCTCCGTACCTCCCCCACCTCCTCTTCTGACCCCCAGTCTGCCACAGAACCAGGTGTTCCAAAGTCCCTCCCTCTCTTACCAGGTCTCTCTCTACCTGTCCCCACCTCCTTTACCATCAGCACCTGATCGAGTCACCTCCAGAAAAAGCACAGCTCATGCGAGAACACAGCACACAGACTGCAGGCTGGCATGTGCCAGATCTTCCGCAGCTTGGCTGCTCTCATGCTGGCCGCCCCCTTGAAGCAGGGTGACCGCACAGAATGTCACACTGTGAGGGAGACGGGCTAGAGTCGAAAGCTTCATCAAGTTACAATCAAGCACGGTAATGATCACATGTTACCTCGGCTTGCAGAACCTCAGTTTTAGAATCTCTGATATGGGGCAGTTAATGGCAATGACCTTCACCACTGGGGGGGAGAAAGCTCGGAGAGTCTGGAAAACCCATTACAGTGGTGACGGTCGCGTGGTCAATGACAGGATCTCCACGCACTTCCTTTCCTGCTGAAATGCATGGGACACAGAGTGATACTCAAAAAGGTTATCTTTTCGAAAAATAAAAAGAAAGGGAGGAGGAAGAGGAGGAGGAAGAGGGCTTCTAAAGTCATCAACAGGGACTTCTGAAAGCCCTTTTTCCTTACTCAGCTTTGTTCTACTGTGAAGGGCATTTCATAATATTTCTATTGAGAAGCCATTCCTTGCTTTCCTTTTAAAAAAAAAAAAAATCAGTGTACCAAGTTTTAGGAACAAGCCCCTCCCTCAGTCTCCCTCCCACTCCAGCCTGGCTTTCCACGAGGATCTACAGTAACTGCCTGCAGCCAGTGTTGCTGCCCAGAGAATCGCCTGCTTCACCCTTAAAACAAATAGCACTTTGTGGGGAAACTGGAAGCCAGCCCAAAGAAGGAGGGGAGAGAAACCAAGAAAAAAAAGAGTTGGGGCCAGAAATGGAGTCAACGCCCACACTCTGGTCTCCACACTAACACAGGTAAGAAGGGATTGAAAGAAACGAGTTCAGACCAGCACAGACCTTACCCACCCACCCACCTCCCCACTCACTATGGAAAACGAATTCCAAGGCTCACAAAGGTTGTGATGGGCAGCTCATTATCCAACACATGTGGCTTTTGTTGTTAATGAAATACTGTTGCAATACTGTAGCATGTAGCTGCTCCTAACCCTCCCCAAGCAAGTTACAGGGCTGAGATGGGCCCTTCCCCCACTCACAGGGGAAGAACCTCAAGTTTTGAGAAAGCCAAGGTCACAGTAGTCGTAGAAGAGAGGGCAAGCTCAGAATTCCCATTCTATAAGCCCTGAAGTCCAGGTCTTCCCCACAGCTCACACTGGTTGGCAAGAGGTGATTTTTAAATACCCTTTTGGAAGCTCACCAAACGTACTCCTGTGAAGGACAGGTAAAACAAGGCAGGTTTTGTATTCCTGAAAATAACTGGGTGCCAGGGATGAGGGTTGTCACAGCAACAGGCTCTCGGTACAGCCTTATACTGGTCAGTCCACTGTCTGGGACATGGCTCCAGGAAGGCTGGAACAGGGCTCTACGCTGTTTCTTTCTGCTTGTGCTGGTGGAGGAAGCATGTGAGGAGAGGCAAGGGATTTTATTTGTTTTCAGCCAAACTCTGATGTCCATTTCAAGACTGAAGTGATATGGGAAAGTTAAAGAGATTTCTAGAACAGATCTGCAGGCAAAGCATGGTACCCCACACCTGCAATCCCAGTACTTGGGAGGCAGACACAGCAGAATCACTGTGGGTTCAAGGGTGGCTGAGCCCGAGTATACTGGGAGCTGCCTTAAAAAAAAAAAAAAAGCCAAATTAAACAAACAAAGCAAGCGGGGATCCCACAGCTGATCTGCTCGGGTTCGAACCACCACTCTTCCCCTTAACTACCATCCCAGCTATGTGACCTTGAATCACTTGGCTGTCCTTGGTGACTGGGTGGAGCAGCTAACAGGAGATTGACCTTGGCTCCCTCCGATACAAAACAGGTTGCTGTGCAGAATAAATGAGTGAAGGAACCCATGTTTAAAGTCCTCCCCGCCATAGAGGCCACCCGGGAGAGCTGCCTAGACATTTCCTCTGGGTGCTTCCAGACTGGGAACTGGGGGTGCCTTCTCTCTTCACTTCTCACAACTGCACTTTATACGGAGCTTAATGAAGGCATCTTGGGGTGGGGAGGAGATAGGGGTAGCCAGGCAGTGGTGGTGTACAACTCAACTCTGATCCCATCATTACTTGGGAGGCAGAACCAGGCAGATCTGTGAGTTCAAGGCCAGTTGTTACACAGAGAAACCTCAAAAACAAAAACAAAAACAAAAAAAACAAAAACAAAAAACAAACAACAACAACAACCAACAACAATGTTGGGATTCTGTAAACCCCACCCCTCAGTTACCTAGCAACAGCCAGGTATACCCCACCCCTCAATTACCCAGCAGTAGCCAGGTATGCTCCGCCCCAGTGACCTGACACTATAAAAGGAGCTGCTTGCCCCCTCCTCTCTCTCTTGCTCTTGTGCTCTAGCAGCTTTGCTCTCACCCCACCCCTCCTCTTCCCTTTCCCTCCCCCCTCTCCCTCCGTGTGCTCATGGCTGGCCTCTACTCCTCTCTCTCTGCCTCTACCACCCTCTTAACTCTCCCATGACCTGAATAAACTCTATTCTGTACTATACTGTTGTGTGGCTGGTCCCTCAAGGAGAAGGGATTCCCAACATGGGCCCCCAGTGGCATCTCCCTTGCACCAGGCCGCAAACTTGTTTCATGAGGGGGAAAAATATCCACACAAATCCTTACTGATGTAAGCACTAGCAAAGGGACTTTAATAAGCCATCAAAACATTGGCAATTTACAGCCCGATTGGATAAAATCACCTGCCTAGCATGCTGGAAATCCTACCATCCACCCCCCACATACTCCTGAGCCACAGAAACAGGTATGTTAGCAGCACACGCCTGAACTATAGCACTAGGGAAGGGAAGCTGAAAGACCCCAAGTTTCAAAGTTCATGGTTAGGGCTGAAGACATGGTTCTTCTGTTGGACCCAGGTTCAAATCCCAGCACCCGTTTGGCAGCTCACAACCCTCTGTTACTCCAGTTCCAAGGGGTCTGATGCCCTCTTGTCTACTTCTGACCACTGAGGACACCAGGCATGCATGTGGTACACAGACATACACTTATACACATAAAATTAAAAACCTTTCATATAGTTAAAAAAACAGAACAAAAAGAAATTTACTTGGGAAGGACTGGCTCAATTCACACTGTGATATCACTGCTAAGGCTTAGAAATACAGCCTGCAAATGAACACAAAGGTTTTCTTCCCAGAAAAAAAGTAAAGTTCCAGCACAAGCCATTAGTCACTGGGAGTGACTGAGATGTAAAAGACAAAAATGTGGCCTGAGAAATCCTTGCAGTCGGATTCTGAACTTGGCTAGTAGAGAGATCTCCCAAAATACGTCCCTCTTTTCTAAGTATAATTCAGCCACCTTAGGATGCCCCCGCAGATAAAATGTCCACGAGAGACGCACCAAGCTAGTAATGGACGGACGGTACAGATCTGAGGACCTGTCTTACACAGAAGCGCTCAGGGAGTAGGAAGGGCTGGACTGTTCTCCCTCTAATTCATACCTGCTACACCTTCAGGTCAGCAAAAGAACACATACCCAAATGTAAAGACAGAAAACATCACATTCCAAGTTTTGCTCTATTGTGTGTACACGCTCATGTGAGTGTGTGCTGGGGAGAGCCTATAATCACTGCCCTCTGTGGACAAGAGATCTGATGCGCTTCAAGGCTATCCTGATCTACACAGGGAGGTCCAGGCTAGACAGGCCTACAAAGTGACACTCTGCCTTAGAAAACTAAAGGAAAGCGTACTGTGCTCCTATTCCAATCCTGAGTTTCCAATTTATCTGGCCACAAAGAGTAGGCTATCTTCTACTAAGGGCTTAAACGCCTAGGCTCCCTCCAGCCCACAATATTACTTTTGTTTAGTCTGTAGGAAGTTCTTAGCTAACCTTTTAAAATCAGATTTTACAAAAGAATCCAGATTTTGGCTTCCGGTTTAAAAAAAAAAGAAAAATCAGAAACTTGGCCCACATTCTGACCGAGCAAACAGCTGTAAATAGACGTCTTTAGAGAGAGGCCTCTCTGCATCTGCTCAGCCCTTTCCACCTCCCTCCAAATTGTGCTGTCCCAGAGAAGAGCTCTAACTAAGCATCTCAGGAGATTGCCTTAGGGGAGGGACTCCTTCCTGCCTGCCCAAAACACCTCTAGATCAAACCTCACAGACAGACCAGTCTTTTTCATGCAAAAAATTCACAAAACAAAACAAACTATGAAGATCCTACTTAGCACAGAATCTACCAGGTACTTAAAAAAAAATCATAAGGAAAATAATTTAGAACTAAGCAAAAGAAAAATGTTGTGTAACTTGTAACAACAAAAACATTTTTATGGAATTAAACCAAAAGGGGTAGAGGAGGGGCTCTGTGGGTCAGAGTGAGCCATCAACCTGACTCATCCACAGTGAAGGTGAGAACTGATTCTACATTGCTGTCCTCTGACCTCCACATGCTTGAAGGGGGTGAGGGGTGGAGTATGGTGTGTGTGTGTGTGTGTGTGTGTGTGTGCTCGCGCTTGAGTTTTAAAAAATAACAGCAAATGGTGCCATGAGGTGCACACCTTTAATCCCAGCACTCAGGAGGCAAAGGCAGACAGATCCCTGTGAGTTCAGGACAACCTGCTACTCTACACATAGAAACCCTTTGGGGTGGGGTGGGGGTAGTGACAAGACACCAAGAACTGTGTGTGTGTGTGTGTGTGTGTGTGTGTGTGTGTGTGTGTGTATAAAAAGGGGATGTATTTCTGTAAGACATCCACCTCAACACAGGTTAACTGTTAGTCACAGGTTAACACAGGTTAACCTACAACTGCTGAAGTAGGAAACTGTGCTGTAGAAATTCAATCCACTGAAACCGTACTGGAACACAGTGACGGTGTAGCCGACCCGGCATGCTGATGCCAGTCCACAAGCTCAGCAATTGAGAGGCACACACAGGAGGATCAGGGTTCAAGGCCAGCCTCAAACTAAATAAATACTTTTTAAAGGAAGAAAAAGAATGCAAACAGCAACACAAATCTGGGAGGGAGGAACCCGCTCTACTGGGTAAAACGCCTGCAGCACAAGCCTGCTGGTCTGTGTTGGAGTCCTGAAACCACATCAAAGTGGAAATAAAAAACTGATCCCATAAGGTGTTTTCTGACCCCCACACATGCTCCAAGAGGCACACAGGCCCCACACAGAGTAATAAATAAAACAAAACAGCACAACTGCAACACAATGACACCCAAATGACACAAGTATAGAAACACACCCTAAGTACGATACAATGTATGGAGATACATTTATTCTTTATTTTTCTACTTTGGGCATGTGGTAAATTATGTTTTAAGATACCTGTTACAGCATTTGTTCAACAAAGACGTGTGCTCTTGGCAACCAAGGGCACTGCTTTGTAATATAGTTCTTACCCTGGTTATTGTGGTTAAGCCTAATTATGAGGCTCATGCTGTAAGTGTCTTTGTGTGGCATTCTACCATGAATAAAGGGAAAGGGGACAGAGAGAGCAGCAGGACCATTAAGTGACAAAATTACTGTCTGGGGGCCAGGGGTCTGGCTCGTTGGTAAAGTGCCTGCTGAGGAAGCACTAGGACTGATTCTGGATGCCCCCAGCTCACACAAAAGCCAGGTGTGACCAGGTGTGACCAGGTGTGACCAGGTGTGACCGTGCCCATCTGTTGCACCAACAGAGGGAGGAGCACAGAAACTGCTGATCCCTGGAGTTCAAGGGCCGGCCAGCCTGGCCAATCTGTAAACTTTTTCCCCATATCCACAAATATTTGTTGAGTGCCTAAATGCAAGATAGAAGATGATATGGTCCCTGCTCTCCAATCTATAAATTCTTGTCTCAAAGCATAAGGTGGCAGGAGAGGAAGAAAACAGACAGTGACCTCTACATACTACACACATACTCATACACACCACACATACAATCTCATATACACACACACACACACACACACAAGTGCTCAAGCACATGCATGTAAATACACATGCATACACAGATCACATACATCACACACATGCAGACATGCCACAAATTCACACTACACACACACACACACATACACACACACACACACACACACACACACAAGCACGCACGAACACAGACCACACACATGAACTCCACAAATATACACACACTTACCCTCTGAAATCTAGGATAAGCACTTGCCCTATGAAAGTGACCCAGGATGACAAAGGTGACACATGACCCAGCAGAGCCACACTGCTCAAAGAAAAGCAGGAACTTCACACACAGCCGAACCGCTTCCACCCTTAACTTAGTCTCCCTTTCACAGAAATATCACGGGCTTCATGCGGTGATTACAGAAGAGAAATGAGAGCGAAACTTACAGGGCACAAGAGAATAAGCCATAAAATATGTGAAGCTGGTTTCAATCCCTGTCCCCTCAGCATGTGGGTGACATGAAAACCAAACGCCCTCCCCATCCTCACCTGTCAAGAGTGAGCCTGCTGCTAAGTTAAGACTGGTCAAAGAATTAAGAGCACATACACTTTTAGAGCACAAAGTCAGATGACCAATCAAGACCAAAAAAAAAAAAGAACTTTGGGGACCAGAAATCTATCTATCTTGGTCGAGGGGTCCTTGCCCGGCACGCACAAGGCCCTGGGGTCAGTTCCCATCCCAACAAGCAAACCTTCAGGCATTCAATAGGTTGTCCAATTACCTGGTCTCCTAAATGGGGAAAACTGACATCTGAGAATAAACTGATGACTAATACACTGACTGGCACTTATGTGTCACAGCACATATGGAGCTCAGAGAATACTGTGGAGTCAGCTCTCTCCTTCCCATGTAAGCCGGTCAAGCTCAACAGCGGGTCCTTTACCTGCTGAGCTGTGTCACCAGCTCTAAGCTGAGTTCTAAGACTTCTGGAGACTCCCATCAAAAACATTGTGGAGATAGTTTCCCAGAGAGCTTTGTTTACCAACTCTGAAAACTCTGTTGTAGAGAGTCAGTGAGGAGAGTGCTAACAGACAGAATCACTTAGTGATCATTGGAACTGAACGGATGCTGGCCAAGAACTTCACCGCTGAGCTACACCCCACAACCTTTGGCAGCTTGCGTATACTCCTCCTGATCACTCTATGTGGTCTCTACATTGAGAGGAGCAGGCTTTCAGCAGCCAACAGCCTCTAGAGAGAAGGGTGACCCCATCCTTCCTTCCTCTTGACCCTGCTGAACTCACAGCAGCAGCATTCCTGCCTGAGGACATTCGGGTAAAGCAGTGAGTTTCTGTGTCAGAGCAACATCTTGAAATTGTGGTGGTCTGAATCAAATGGCCCCTGTAGGGCCAATCTGAATGATTAGTCACCAGGGAAGGGGGACAGCCTTGTTGGAGCCCATGGCAGGCCCAGTTTCTCTTCCTTCTCCTCCTCTTCCTTCTCTCCCTCTCCACCTTCGAATCAGGATGAAGCTCCACCCACCTTCCCCAACACTGTGCCTGCATACCTCCCACACCCCCCACTATGAGGATAATGAACTTAAGCCCCCAATTAAATGTTTCCTTTCATGAATTGCCTTGGTCAACACACTCTTCACAGGAACGGTGACTAAGACACTAACTCTAACTGTGACCAGCAATCACTCAGGGGGAAGGCTTTCACAAAAGACTCAATGGAAACCTTTGGCACACTTGAGAGACCGGCAACTGTCAGAGAAGGCTGCAGACATCTTGGAAACTAATTCACAGACCTTTGGTTTCATACACCAGTAAAACTTCAGACCATCATGACACTGCCAGATGAAAACCTAACCAAGACATGGGTATGGGGAGGTTGCGGCAGAGGGATCTCTGGTTTGAGGCCAGCCTATACTAATGTACACAGTAAGACCCTGGCCAAAAGAAAGCAAGGCAGTGATGAGTCTCTGTTGGTCGAGTGCTTCCTGAGCTTCCCACAATGAATTAAAATGTAGTAATCCTAATACTTGGAAAACAGAAATGTGAAGATGGCGGGTTCAAGGCCACCCCTGGCTATGTGTGAACCTGGGGGCTAGGACAAGCTTCATGACACACTCAAAATAAGATAGATGGGTGGACAGATGGATGAGCAGACTGAAAGACACATAGATAAAGGGGACATCAAGAAACAAACCCTTTATCATCCTTTCACAAAAGAAACAATAGTAACAATCCAATGGAGCAGGAAAAACAACCAGAGAAATAGAAACATCACCTAAAAACAAAGCCCTCTTGGAACCGAATACAACAAAGAACTTGCTGTATCCTGTCTACTCTCACCTTCCTGCAGGTGGAGCAAACTGCAGCCTCACTATAGAGACAATGCTCAAGAAGGGACCACAGGTGCCCAGGGTTCCTACCTCATGGAAGTACCAAGAGCCACACCAGGGACAGGCTAGGCTGTCCTGGTCCTCACTGTGCAAGGAATCTAATGCTACCTCCAAATTCCAACACAGCTCACCAGCCACACCCTACAGTGTTTTCAGCCAATCGATCCCCGGCTCTTAGCCTTGGCTACACATCAGAGCTACTTGGAGGCAGGAAGGCTTTCATCTGAATGACCTCCATAAAATAACATCAAAAACAAAAACAAGCAACTCCAGCACCACAGATTCTGATTCACCAGACAGAGTGAAGAATATGGACAGGCCTTTGATATGTGTGCATGTCTGTGTCCTATGTGTATACATTTGTGTTCACGTGTGTGTAGTCAACATACATGTCATTCCCTAAGCACCTTTCCTTTTCAAAATTTTATTATTGGTGCACGCATGTTTGTGTGTGTGAAGTATGTGGGGGAAGATACAGAGATGTAGGAATCAGAGAATAACTTCGTGTAAATGGCTTTCTTTTTCTACAGTGTAGGTTCTGGGGACCGAACGCTGGTCACCAGGCATGCACATCAAGTTCACTAAACCATCTCACCAGTACCACCTTGGTTTTGTTGTTGGGGTTTTGTTTCTTCTGCTGGGACCTTGGGCATGCCAAGGAGGTTAGGCCTGCTGGCTAGAGAGCCCTAGGAATCTACCTACACCCCCCCCCCCAAAGCAGGTTGCAAACTCACACTACCACAGCTGGTCCAGGGATCAAACTCAGGTCCTCCTATGTGTGGCTAGTGCTTTACCAATTGAGCCCTCTCTCCAGATCCTGGCATACATAACGTTCTCCAAGATGCCTCTGCAGCTTCTCAGGTTAAAGGGAACTGAAACCCCATTTCTTAATTTGATCTGAACTCGTTTATGTCTTTCTTACACATTTGAAGGTAAACCCTCTCCCTTCATTCTTTTAGATGGCAACGAATGCTATTTGAGAGGCTCTACTCCACTTAAAGACTTATTGGAATGACAAGATTGTTCCTTCCTGAACCCTTAGGGCGGTGGTTACGCGGCCTTCGACAACCCTCAAGCAAGTCTTTCCAGACTGCAAATTTTTTGTCAGAATAACAGCTGTGCTAAGAGCCTGTGCCCATGGGGCTTCCTCTCCAACAAGAACTCAGTCTTTCTGGGACTCACACCTTTGTGTTTCCTGAGGCAGAGTGACCTTGACCTGGAAGAAAAGCATCATGGGAATGAAATTCAAACTATGATTTTTCAGGCTGGCCTTGGTGGTACACACCATAGCACTTGGAATGTGGAGGCAGGGGGATGACCAGAATTTGAGGCCAGCTTAAACTTTGCAAAAAATTGTCTCAAAAAATTATTTAAAAAGAAAAAAAAAAGCTATTGTTTTTCCAAAATCTCCCTCCTGAAAGCGGCATCCCTTGTCCTCGTGCCTGAACAGGACGGTGCTGTGCAGTTCTTTTCATGGCTTCCTCACCCCCTCCTCAAAAAACAAACAAGCAAGACACTGTCCCATGTTAGCGCCATGGCGCTCCATAAAAGCCCCATCATTTGCAGCCACGTAGCTCACCTACAAGCCTTCTGATGACAGAAGCCTGTGTAGCTTCCCAGAGCAAATCCCTTCTGGTTAGAGACTTCATAATCCAGAAGAGCTTTGTGTCACCTGTGAAGCTAGAAAAGTCCCACTGTGCACGCCTTCTTTTGGTTCAATTATATAAATAAGACCTGAGGGACCTTGACTGTTTACACACCTCGTACAGAGGAGAAATCTTTCCTCTGAGCCTTTGTCTTCTTTAAGAAAGATTCTATGGCCGTGAAGTACGAATAATGCAAGCGTAATCAAACCACCTTCCCACGGCTGAGCATCCTCTTCCATAACATTCAAAGGCTGAATCATTTTGGTTTCCTTCCTTCCTTCCTTCTTTCCTGGTTGTACAGAGAACTGAATCTAGGGTCTCAAACATGCTAAACAAACACTGAGCTACATTGAGCTACAGCCCCAGCAATGTAGGATAATATCAAAAGGGTTTCAATATCATATATCTATGTTCACAAATACCCCTTTCCTATAGAATTATCCCTGATCCCCAGAAGGTGTACACAGGTTTCCCTGTGGACCAGAACAGAATTGAGACACAACTAATTATACTACTTGGAAAGCTGTGATCATAGCAAGGGACAGAACGCAACGGACATGCATAACAAAAGAGCTACATTTGTGGGCCAGCAGATTAGTAATTTTGCTCCTTCAATACTATGGGATGGCTACCACACAATTTAGGGTCTGGGGATTTAGTTCAGTTGGTAGAGTACCTGTCTAGCATGCACACAGCCCTGGGTTAAAGCCCCAGTACTTCGAGAATAGAACATGGTGGTTCCCAGGAGATCAGGAGTTCAAGGTCATCCTGGAGCTACATAATGAACTGGGATTTGAGACAGACCAGTCTGGAAAACACAAATCTGTCTCGATCAAACAATCAGTCAATATTGCTGGATAGATCCAAAATATTTGAAGGACCTGGCACTAAGTTCCCAAGATTCCTAATACTCTCAGTGAAGTCATGAAATCCCCCTAACACACAAAACCACAAGGCACCTGAAAGCTCAGCACCGGGACAGTTGCTTGACTCTAAATCCCAGCTATCTCTTCGTCCATGATGTAAAGGTGTCAGCAGTGTTCCGGGCGAAGAGAAAACAACACAGTTTGAGTGGGAACCATGTCCACACTGTCTACCTCCTCACAAGCTCAAAAGCAACTCTTCTCTGGCAGGCTTCCAACCTGGGGGAAAAACACCAGCTCTCCTCCAGATGTCCGCACAGAATGACGAGAATCCCAGAAGAGGAAGTCGGCCTTGGAGACCTGTGACAGTCCAGCAGCAACAAAGTGGCAACGCAGATGCAAAAGCTGAGAAAACCCAAAGCCAAGTGCACCCCGAAGGGTTAACCAATCTCCAGAATCCCCTCCATCCCTAGCATATTCGGCTTTCCAAGACTGGACGCACCCCAAATCTGTGCGCCTCACTACAATTTAGCACTTGGGGATCACCGCCGCTGCCTATACAAGATGGAACCAAAATCCGGAAAGATCGATGAAGTAAGAAAGGTTAAATCAACCTCCCAAGAAGAAAAGAAAAATGCTGATCCATGCATACAAATAGAAGGCAGTTCCTGTAGCAACCCCCGCAGTTTGGATTACTATAACCTGAGTCTGCAGTAAGGCAGCTGGGAGTTTAAACAGGGATAGAAGTTTATGTCTCCCAAGCAGCTTTCAGACCACTCTCAGCTGGCCTCGCCTATTTTAACCGCCATACTGAATTCCAGGCTCTTCAGGAGCCAAGCTAACAAGATATGAAGGATTAACATCCCCTGAAAGATGACCAGGATTGGAGACTACATTGTGAAAGTTAATCAGGGGAAAGGAGACCTCATCCTGTGAACAGGAACAACTCCAGAAACTCCTATGAAACCTTGGGAGGGAGCCGTCTTTAGATCCAATGATAATCAGACAGTCCAAAGACAGTGATACTCTTCAGATGGGGAGCTCCCTGTGCCTCAAGGTATTAAAACGCTATAGCTACTTACCAAGGGTAAGGACTGAGACTCTAAAACAGCGGTTTGGTGACACCCTGCTGACCTGAGCGTTATCCTGACCGCAAGCTCATCAACGACTTGCTCTCAAAATCTCAAAACTAAGTCTCCTGATCAGGATTTGCCCCGACCCTAGTCATTTCAGGCCTAAGCAGACCTGCTCTTCCAGACTTGGCTTCCGGCCTTCCTGGTGTTATTCTTCATGTGTCTCGAACCACTGCCCTCCACTCATGTAATTTCACTTTCTGGGAAAGCCACTGCCAACACTCCTGGTCACTGCTGGTGGCAAGCGATGTCAACCTTGGCACTACTTGTGCATGCATGTGTGTGTGCGCGCGCGCGTACCCACAGGAACGTGTATTGGAAGCTCCATCCAAACTCTAGCCCTCTCCACTTTAGACTTTGAGATTAGGGTCTCTTGTAGAATGTGGACTCACCATGTCAGCTTGGCTGGCCTGTGAGCCCAGGAATCCTCCTGTCTCCCATTCCCCAACCCTGGAGCTATATAAATACACACCACACCCAGCTTTTTCCAAGGTTCCGGGGACCTGAACTTGTTTCCTCATGCCTGTGTAGCAAGAGCTTAACCCACTAACTTTCCCCAACCCTGGGTTTGGCACTCCTGAAGTAGTAGACAATTCATTCCCTGGGCTAGGAGCACTGTCTATGTATCGAAGGCCTGCCTTTTTTTTTTTTTTTTTTTTTTTTTTTTTTAACATTAGTTACTTAGAGGGAAGAATATGTATCAAACAAGAGTCAGTCTCAAATTCCACCAAGTGGATGGGTTCCAAGGATTAAACACTTCCAGGCTGAATGATCTCCTGGGCCCAAAGGCTGTTTAAATGGCATTTCTAACCAGCAAAAGCCAGTGGTACCTGCCCCAGGCTATGGTAAGCACACATTCTCCACACATTGACAACTCTTGGCTAAGGCAGAACGGTCCAGTGGAGAACCTTGGGTAAAGGCAAGCAATTAACAACTTCTTAGTTAACTTTCCCCACTAACTAGGTTACTGTTTTCTCTTCAAGCTAGGCAAACCTAATGACTTCTTAAGGCTTCCACTAAAGTGTGTGCGCCCCTTGATTCCCTCTTTTGAGGCAACCCCCCCACCCCTAACTACTGTCAAAAGTCTCCTCGGATCCCGGCCCCGACACACACTTTCACCTGTGGGACTCCTGCGTGTTTACCTGCTCTAGCAGTGGAGATCCCGACCCCTTAAGTTCACACTCCACCCACTCTGGTCCCTGATCATTGCTGCTAACTATCCGGTGAGAAACCCTTCCAATGACCACGTCAACAACAGATGTAGCTGTATAAGGCGGGCCATGCCTGCTATTCCAGGCACAACGGCCTAGATCCGGGCCAACCTGGTCTACAGTGAGACCCTCCCCCATAAATACAAAGATCCGTCCAAACTTTAACCTTCTTATGGTTTGAGCCAATTTATCTACAACTTGCCCACAGCACCAAAAAAAGTCCAATTTCCAAAACACAGAGCTCACAAAACAACTTATCTGGACGAGTCAAACACATCAGACTTTTTCTAAAATTAAGTAAGAAAACGTTTTAAAAAAAATTTTTTTAAAGCTCAAAAATCGCCATAAAATATACAATTTACTGGGGGTGGGTGGTGGGGAAGGGAGGCCACATGTTGATGAAATGTTTTCAACACTGTAGGCAAGGAAAGCTGTGGCCATGGCTCAATACTTGGTTGCATCAGAGGCACTCCACCCTCCCCCAGTGGGGAGTGGAGGAGGGGACCATGGGTCACCTGAGGACAGCTCACACTCTGACCTCTTTATTAGGCTTCAATCAACAAAGTTTACACACCTTCTATAAAACTAGAGGAATCTAAGGGAGTATGTTCCTGTGGACAGAGCTGGGAACTCTCCACCGTAGAATTCCGTCCAGCACCGTGAACTACTTCCTCGTCCCCCCAACCCAGAGGGCTCCCTAAAATAATTTGCGGCAGTCATCACTCTCCGCTTTTCTACCTCACTTTCATCTTCAATTTTTTGTTTTTATGTCTAGACATTGGATTTTAAACTTCACTTGGTGTCGGGGAAGCTCTGCTGATAATACATATGCTCTGTGTTCCTGAGCTGTAAAAAGCAGATGGTGTCTGAAGACCTCACAGACAGAGTGACTATCCCCCCAGCCCCAGTTCTATATGGACCCCTACAAGGCCCCAGAAACTTTGGGGAGGGAGGCCTCAATCATGTTCTCCTTGGTTGTTTATTAAGTAAACAGCCCTCACGCTCACTGACACCAGACTCCACGCTAGGCCAGGACTGTTTTCACGCTCCAACACTGAGCGTGTGTATTAGGTGCTCAATGAACGCTGCCTGGGTGCGAGTTTATTATTTACCTAGACAGGGAAAGTTTATGGAAAACAGTGCTTCACTTCTACGTCTCTTCCCCAAAAATCAAGTCTTCACAGCTGTCTTGCCCAAAACAAAAATTAAAAACTAAAAGAAAGCTTTCCGAGGTCAAGGAGAAGGAAATTGTGGGAGGAAACACAAACCAAACAAGACCCCCAAAGTCTCAAGCTGGGGCTTCGGTTCGGCGAGGACACCCAATACTTGGTCTCATCTCTTCACCTTCTTTCTTCTGCTCCATTTCTTTACCCTGCCTTTTTTTCCCAGCAATCCTACCTCCCCACTTTCTGCCACACACACCCCAGCTGTGTGGAAACCGCGACGCCTTATACCCCAACCCTCTCCAGAGGGGACCTACCTCTCCTCCCCTCGACCCGAAGCAGTTCTCCTTCACTGCGGATGGCTTAAAGAAAAAAAAAATCAAAGAGAAACAACAAAAATCTCATTTCCTTATCTGTTAGGGATACCCCACATAAAGGGAGACAGAGAGTTCCCCATCGACCCTCCAGTAACTAGAGGCGACAGTCCTCTGAGAAGGGACCCCAGTTCTCCTCTTTTTCAAGCCCCTAAACCCGAATCAAGCAGAAGTCCCGTTCCCAAGAGCCCACGCTTCCAAACAAGCTAGAAGCGGATTATACCGGTACCCAACCCGGAGGTGGCCCGCGGCGCGCAGGGTGCACCTGCGGCCCCAGTGCCCTCCCCCCGGGCGCGGAGGGCGGGGCGCAGGGCTCCCCTCCCTTCCCCGCCCCAGCCCGCGAACACCCCGCGCGGCCCACCCGGAGCGGGACGGAGGCGGATGGGGAAGCGTTTCTGCAGAAGTTCAAGGGCTCCTCTCGCCGGCTCCGGGCCAACCAGGCCAAACACCAGACACCCACCTCCTGGAGGACTCGGAGTCGCCGCGATAGGCAATCTCCGCCCCTGCGATCGCGCGCACGGAGGCCGAGGCGGGAGCGCGGCAGCCGGCACCCGGCCCGCGCAGGGCCCAAAGCGGAACAATGTCCCGGCGCGGGGTGGGGGAGCTTGGTCACGGTCCCCGCCCAGGAGTCCCGAAGCCCTCCGGAGTTCCCGATCGCGGCCCCGGGGGCAGCCCGTGCTCCCCTGCGGCGCCGCGCGCAAAAGAGGCCGGATGCCGGCGCGCCCCGGGGCCGCTCCACCTGCGTCCTCCCGGGTAGGGTGGACCGACGCGCACCCACCTTCGCGGGCAGCCCGGGCCGCGCGTGCCGGAGCTTAGGCGGAGGCGGGAGGCGGCGGCATCACCTGCGGCGGGCGGCGGCTGCACCGGGACGCGCCCCGGAGGCGCGCGGCGCCCTGGACCCTGAGTCCGCGGCCCCGCCCGCGGCTGCCACCTCGAAGCGCGGCGGAGGAGCCGGGGCACCCCGGGCGGCAGCAGCGGCGGCGACGGGAGCAGCAGCACATGACTCTGTAACGAGGGGAATTAGACAAAGCGTAACATGGACTCCGGGCCCGTGCAGGCGCCGCAGCTCTGGGACCAACCGCAGCCTGCGAGCGCCGCGACTGGCCGGGTCGCAGCCAATGGGGCGGGCCCGGGCCTCCATGTGATTGCCTGCGCTGTGCCCGCGCGCCCCGCCGCGCCTGCCTAGGGGTCTGTCCAGCTGGCCCGAGGGGCTGGGTGGCGGGGAGGTGGCCGGGATCCTGGACTGGCTGCTTGAAGCTCAGCAGGTGCACCGGGCGGAGAAGAATGGCCGCCTAACGTCGCCAGAGGCGCAGGGCTTATCTCCTCCAAACGCACCTGGGCAGGGCATGGTGCCAGGCTGTCTGTTCCCCTGTAGCAACCGGGCTGGGCCAGGAAGCTTCCTCCGTGCTGCAGTTTCGGGAGGCTGTTCTGACCACTAGAAGCTGATTGTTGGGATTGGGAGAACGGGTGGCGGAGTGGGCATTTAAAAAGTCATCCAGTGCCTTCCAACTGGGAGAAAACGATTACCTGGGATTTAGGGCACGTGCATCTGAACGTCTACGCGAACGGCTACCTCAGCTATCAAAACCTTATCTCGCAGGTTTTGTTTTCAGCTGAATCAGGACCTCCCCCGCCTCAAGCTTTAAACCCGAAACGTCGTGCGTACGAAACAGGCACTTGGGAAGTTGTGCTAAAAAGTTTCCCAACTTGATAGCTTTCCCGTGTGTTTTTGTGGCTCTGCGGGTGAAGTTTTCCTAGTCGGTTTTATTTATTTATTTATTTTTGCCTCCGTGGAGAGATGAGGGCCAGGACTCCGAATCAGGCAGGGTAACTGTTTTGGTTCAATCAAAGCAAATGATTCCTCCCCATATTTCAGTATCAACTTTTGTCCGAAATCCCGTGTTTCTGGAAACTATGGGAAGTCGTACCCAAAAAAATGCCCTCAAGATTCATTTATCATCCAGCACTCTTAAGCGCCACGCAAGGTACCTAGGAAGGCCCGGGTCCTGCAGAGAGGCTGTAAAGAGAATTTTTCTGGGCTCCCAGACAGCGACAGTGGCCCCCTAAAAGGTGGGGGTAGACTTCCCTGACCGGGAGGCCGCCAACCTTGAGGGCCCACGCCCTCCCGCTGAGCAGCCCCAGGCAGTTTAAGATGGAGCCTCTGCCTTCTATTTCCTTCCGGGACCCTCGGGGAGCGCAGCCTCTCCAATTCCCTTCACTCTGCCAAGAAGGAAGTGCGTGGGCAGCCAGTGTGTGGCAGGTGATCTAATTACAGTCCTGGGTTTGCTGATCTAGAAGGTTAGGGGTTTTTATGCTCCTGACTGCTAGCGATGATGGCGCGATAGAAAATGGCCTGATCTTACAGTCAGTTTAGAAGTTTCTCCCTTTGCAGAACAGACACTTGCTTTTTCTGTCTTTTTTTTTTTCAAGCTGACTCTAGAGTTGGTTTTTGTTTAATATTTTCATTACTGGTATAAATGAAAAGCTAGGTGGCATGGGGGCTCGGGCCTGCGGTAATCTCAACACTAGAAGAGTCAGAATAAGGATCAAGACTATACTTGGTTACAGACCCAGCTTAAGTCTGTCTCAGAAACCACTCTAACCCAAGCCACCCCGCCCCCAAAAAACATACCAATTTAAAAAGCGAAGAACTGATTATCAGGCAACTCGTCTGTGTACACACCACAGAGAGAAAGAACACATTGTCACACACTGAATGTGATATCAAATTGGTCAGGTTTTTCTGAAATACAATTTGGAGATTATGGGTTTTGTTTTTTTTTTTTTTTTTTTTTTTTGAGACCAGGCTGACCTTAACTCCAGATTTCACCTCCAGCTCTAGCTGACTTTCAGGAGTCACACCCAGTGTGAAAAAAAAATATTAAAGATTTGCTTTTTTAATTATGTGCATTGGGTAGTCTGTGTGTGGTTCTTGTACACGTGACAGGAAGTGCCCATGGAGCCAGAGTTGTTGGATCTGCCCGGGTCTAGAGTTACAGGCAGCTGTGAGTCAAACTGGTCCCCTGCAAAAGCAACCACTGAGCCATCTCCCCAACCCCTCAATGTGAATGTTTTTTGTTTTGTTTTGTTTGCTTGAGACAGGTTATCTCTATATAGCGCTGCCTGTCCTGGAACTCAAGAGATCTGCCTGCCTCTGCCTCCCAGGTGCTAGGATTAAAGTCATGTGAACATTTTTGAGTACACAATTCTTCCACATCTAGAAATTTTTGCTTTCGGTACATGTGTGCGGAAATTATATGTGTCAGAAACATTTACAAGTGGCATCCATCCGGAGACATAGCTTAGTTGGTAAAGAGTTTACCTAGCGTGGGGAAAGTTCAGGATTTGATCTCAAGAGCCAAATACACAGTACACCAGGTACGGTGGCACATACCTGTATTCCTAGCATTTGTGTGGTAGAAGAGGAAGAGTCAGAAATAGGTCATTCTTGGCTATGTAACGAATTTGAGGTATGAAACATTGTCTCAGAGAGAGATAGAGTGACTACTACTGTCCTACGTACTGTCCCATGTACATCTTTCCCTGGGTGTTTTAATTATAAAGGTAATTTGCCCTTAACTGTACTTTTTTTTTTTTTTTTTTGAGACTAGGCTGACCTTGAAATCACAGTGTATTTGGAACTGAGATATGTGCTTAAAGATGACAGATGACCAGTTATACTGAGTCACTGACCCTCCAACCAGAGAAGGCACCCAGCTCCTTAGAGGTGACTGTTTTACTTTATTTTCTCAACAGCAAGTAAATAGCTTAACACGACAAACCATAGACATACTAAGAATCTACAGGCATTTTTTTTTTAAGTTTGTGGAAATCAAACTCTACAGGCTTGTCCCAAATGTGCTGGGATTACTTGTAAAGTGAAAAACAACCCCGTGGTAAAAGGTAGCCAGCCCATGCTGAACTCAAACTTCCCATGTAGCCAAGGGTGGCCTTGAACTTCTGATGTTCCCATGCACCTCCCTGACGGAAGGTGAATGCCACCACTCCTGGCTTTCTCTCCTTGTTTGAAGTAGCTCTTCTTTCTTTAAGTGGATTCAAGCCATCTCACTCCTTAGATTTATATAAATAAACCCTTGACCATGAGGTAGGCAGCAAATCCCCTCCTACCCTCACAGCTAAGGGACGGTTCAGTGATGGAGGCTGGAGTAGCTGTGATGAGCAGCAGGGCAGTAAGGAAGCGGGCCTGGGTGGACCGTGTTGGGTAACTTCCTATGACTTAACATTGCCAGACTGCTATAGTTGGAATGTGTTGAAATTGAAACCAGAAAAACGTAGGCACGTGTCTTAGCTCGAGAGAATGAGAGGTAGATTCGAACCCTTCTCAAAGGTTGGCAGGTCTCAGCCAGCCTGTCTAAGCGAACAGGTACTGTTTTTTTTTTTTTTTTTTTTTTAATGTATTTACTTATTATGCATGCAGTATATACATATTCTGCCTGCATGTATGCAGTGCCTGCAGGTCAGAAGAGAGCACCAGATTTCACCATAGATGGCCGTGAGCCACCATGTGGTTGCCGGTAAGTTGTAGCCCTGACGTAGACACACCATTTCAGTAAATTAAGGGGAAAACAACAAATCAAGAAAATAGAACAAATCCAGACACCTGCAAATATGTCCATGCAGGCTCTGACTTCTTGCCTGCTACCCCCTTGGCTAAGAAAAATGGTGGTCTGATAGCAAAACTGGAGTGGATGGGGGAAAGAGAACAGAAAGGTAATCCTGGCCACAGTCATCCACTGGGATCTAGGGCAGGAGACCAGAGGGGCCTTCAGTAAGAATGTGCACTTACCAATCAGTTCAGGGAATAAAACTCATTACCTCCTCTACCCGTTCCTCTTCTCATATTTGCATCTGAACCCCTCAAGAGATTCTCTGTACCTGACGATATCCATTTTTCTCTTGATTTCCCCCCCCTAAAACTAGCACAAACTTAAATGGCCAAAGCGGAGCCCGTTCCTCCTCGGGGCTTTCTTCAAGTTCTCCTCAGTAAATGGAAAGTCAGCCCTCTGTGCTGTGTGGACTGGATGTTCGGAAGGCATTCTTGACATTTTCTCTCGCTATCTATATCTGAAGAGTCAGGAGAGTTTGTCACTCAGTTCTTGTCATGGCTTGAATATAAACTGTTCCCCACAGACTCATGCTCTGAGGCCTTGTCTGCAGCTGGTGACATTCTTCTGAGAGACTTGTAGAGACTTTAACAGATGGGACATTGTTGAAGGAAGTAGGTCACTGGGGGACATGCATTTGTGGAATATCTTGGCTCTCTTACCGTCCCTTTGCCTTTCTTTAGCACCCGTGAGGTAAGCAGCTACATTCTCCTATTCCCCCTGTCCCATGGTGCTCTGACCTACTCTCTGTGCTATCCCATGGTGCTCCTCTGTTCTGCTATACCATAATGCTCTGGGGGTTTTTTTTCCACCAGTGGATCCACATGACCATGGTGTGCATGTCTATAACCCTGAGCCAAAACAAATCTCTCCTCCTCCAAACAACTCTCAGGTACTTGTCACAGCCCCAGATATATTCTCATTCTCTCCCTTGCCCCCTCTCTCTCACACACAGGCACACATATATACCTCGGCCTTCTCTCTTTCTCTCTCACACACACCTACCTCTGCCTTCTAACTAGTCATATGCTATAGAGTAACAACACTAAACTGAACAATGGTCACTCCGAGACTTGATCACCTGTAGGCATTTTAGCTGGGAACAAACATCACTTTGTGAAGTGACACAATTGACAAAGCATTTCTCAGTGTGGGGCAGCACGCTGACGTCATGTGCCACCCCCTTGTGTCACAGTTTCCTCCTAGAAATACTCCCTCCTACCAGGAAGCCCCTTAAACCAGAAGGTAAGCACTCAGAATAGCTTCCAGAAGTCCACGTCACTGGGCCCCTCCCTCCCAGAGTAAGCAATAAAGAGTCCCTTTCAGGCCAGCCAGGCTGCAAAGAAGACTCTGAGATCGGACCTGGAAGATGCAGAAACCAGCCCAGCTGCCTGGAAGAGGTTTAAACCAACTAAGTCACATGAAGAGGCCACTTGCCAACCTGCTGAACTTCCTGCAGGCTGTACAGTGCGTGTTCCAGGTTCCTGGCTTTTAGTGTGTGTGTGTGTGTGAGAGAGAGAGAAAGAGAGAGCGAGAGCGAGAGCTGTCACCCATGCTGGGCTGGTCTTTGGTGATGTAGCTGTCTTTGAGTCATTTCTGCTTCTGTAGGTAATGCCTCATATTTCTGTAAGGAAACCCCAATAGAATGTAACTGGTTCACCAATGTAGACTTTCCTGGTGTTCTTACTGTGGTCTGTTGACAGCCGCCTATCTGGGATGAGCAGACATCTCCCCAGAAATAGTGTCACACAACACCTGGAAAGTTCTCGGACCTTTGGATTCAGACTTAATTACATGTGGATCCCGTGTTCTTCTGTGCAGAAGGTAGTGAGTGCGTGGGGCTCTTCAGCCTCTATAATCACGTGAGCCAACTCCCACAATAAACGTCCCATGCTCATGACTATATGTTTATGGCACCTGTCAATATGTATTTGCTGTCTACCATCTGTATACATTGCCTGATCAATATATCTGTCTGTGGTCCATTGTGTGTAATTCTCAGAAAGATCCTAATAGGGTCACAAGGAGTTAAAGACATGGTCTCAGCAAGGCCTTAAGGACAAGGTCTTAAGGAGTTAAAGCGGAGTGTATGTCACTCACACACGAGAAAGGCCAGGAAAGTCCCTTTTGCTGGGCGTCTGTATAGTTCTACTATAACCACCTGTGTGATATTATGAGGTAAGTATTTCATCTTCAGCCTCCTGTCCTGTCGTCCGACTCCTACAGCTTTCGGGACCTTGGAAGTCATGGATTGTTGCTGCTGTTGTCTTTCATTCCTTCTGTGCCGAGATGCGAGCTGATGATTGGTAGTTTAGTTTTAATATGTATTCATGACATATGAGTACACTGTAGCTGTCTTCAGACACACCCAATCTTATTACAGATGGTTGTGAGACACCGTGTGGTTGCTGGGATTTGAACTCAGGATCTCTAGAAGAGCAGTCACTGTGCTCTTAACCAATGAGCCATCTCTCCAGCTCCTGATTGGTAGTTTTTAAGTAGCTTTCCAAATTGGGGCTGGTCACCTGGAAGGGATGTAGAATTAGAGGACTGGAACCCTGGTCTTCATTTCCCTGGCATCTGTGAGTGAAGCTGGAAATGACATGTCCACTAATGATTAATGACTGAACTACAAACATGCAAATAGAGTCTCAAGCCACCCCCTCCCCAAAGAAACATTCTGAGAGCTCCCAGATCAAGGCAGCATGCCTACAGAGGTCTAGATATTCTGATCCTGAGCTGGAGAGATGGCTCAGTGGTTAAGAGCACTGACTGCGCTTTCAGAGGCCCTGAGTTCAAATCCCACCAGCTACATGGTGGCTCACAACCATCTGTAATGAGATCTGATGCCCTCTTCTGGTGTGTATGAAGACAGCAATAGTATATATATATGATAAATAAATAAATCTTTTTAAAAATTAAAAAAAAAGAAGCCTGGGCCACAACCTGAGACTTGCTACTGGCACCCAGAGTTTAAAAAGGCAGCATTGGGGTTTGGCCCCCAACCTATGGGATCCTATGCTGTTGTGGTAAATATTGAAAAGACTGCCAACCCTTGCTATGGCCGGCATCATTAGAGCCATATGGCATCAGCGGGATATATTATTTTAGCAGTGGCTGGTTCCAGCATGGCACCACACCTTGCTGCCCCCAGGTACTCTCTTACCCCAGCAGTCTCTCCCATGTTAGTTCCAGCTGGCCATATAGAGCTAACATTGCATTCATAGGCAGCCGCCCTCTTGTTAGTCTCTCTCCCAGCAGAGGGCCAGCCACAAATCCTGCCCACACTACAGTCAGCTCGACAAATTCAAAACTCCAGAAACTTGTAGTTTAGCAATGGTTTTATCTCAGATTTTCTCAGTAGATGTTACACTCCACAAAATGTCCACACCATAAACTCAGAGCCAAATGATATGATACAATTTGCCCATCTAGACAAGACAGATCATCCTAAACAAATCCATTCCTTATAAAATATTTATAGCAACCTGTAGCTATGCTGAGCCACAAGGAAATAGTTCATCCTCCCCTTCCTCCATCTTGCTTCTCTTCCTCTGGCCTCTCCCCTTTTCCAAAACTCTGTTCCCGCCTATCTGTTTTTTCTCATCCAATCACAGGCCTCGTGCCTGCCCTCCTTTAAGTTCAGCCACACTGTGCCGCTCCGTGTAGATGCTCTCAGGGGTAAATTGAGTGACATCAGTGATCCACGGGACCCACTGCAGAAGTAACTGCTTTATCTGCTGGTGGGGGTGATTCCCACACCCTTGAGGTCACAGAAGTGAGTGTTGACTGAGTGGGGGTCCGTGTTTCCCTATATCAGCTCCTGAAACTTGATCCTCAAGACACTTATTTTTAGTGTTTTTCTCCTGTTCCCCACCCCCAAGATAAAGACTTACAGCGCCCTGGCTGGCCTCAAACCCCTACGTAGGCAAGAAGGACTTGTCATTGTGATCTTTCAGCTTCTTCTCCCCCAGTGCTGAGAGATGGACCCCACCACATCTAGTTCACAAAGTTCTGGAGATCGAACCTAGGGCTTGGTGTATGCTAACACTCCAACAGAGCCGCATCCCTCTCCAGGCCCAGGGGTTTCTGTTGTTTTAACTGTTTAATCAGTCATCAGATCTGTAAACAAAATCTTTTGCCTTTTTTCATTATGAGCACTGGGCATGAGAGTCAACTCAGAAAAAAATTACTCCCCTAATCCCAACTACTTTCCAATAGTTAATAAGAGTTGTATACACCAGCAATATGTACTCTATACACTCGGTCATACAGGCTCTGTCTTCCGGGCATAAACTTTAAAACAAGTACTGTCCCTCACAAGTGTCTCCTTTACTTCTCAGTATTCTGAAAGTCATTTCTTTAAGCAAGATGACTGGGCAGCCCTTCAGACTCCTTGTGCTGAGCACCCCCATCTTCTGCACAGTCATGGAATGTTCAGAATAATGTGGATTCTGAAGACAAATCCTGCTGGCTGGCTGCATTTTTAATGCCAACAGTGTTCTGGGAGGATGGGCTGTTTATTCCAACCTTCGGGCGAATGAAATTAAATCCCTCCTTCTCTTCCCCAGACCCCACACACACCACGAACAGATACACACTATCTGAATATCACACACTGCAGTCAGCAACTTCAGGCTCCATTAAGGACAGGGATATGCCAATGGCAAGAGAGGCCAGAGGACTTTGGAATGATCAGCAGTTTGAGCATGGACAACAACTGTGCTTTGGTGACCTACCCCGAAGAACCTGGATGATACTTTAGTTGAAGTCCAGGGAACAAGTGCCCATGCCACTCCCAGGGGGTAGCAGTGCAGTTTGTGACTTGGATCCTGGGTCATTCAGCTTTGACCGGGGTGGATTCCAGCCTTTGGGTGGATGGGGCTCTACAGTGTTTATTGTCACGGCGTCTTACCCTTTGGAAGAACACTTGAACTCTTTCTCTTGTTTGCTTCGTTGGTGATGTCAGGGGGTGGTTTAGATGTGTGAGTTTCACACGGTAAGTGAACAAAAATCTGAGATGCCAGTTGCCTCTTCCATTGGTTTCCTGCCATTCTTGCTGCGGGGGTGAAGAACGGAGAGTGTGTGGGGAAGGGGGGGGGGTGCTGAGGGCAGCCAGGAATTCCCAGCACTAGGCTCTCTGCCCCTTCCCATCTGGAGCTGGGGCTGACTTCCCCGACGCCCTCACCTACATCTCCAGTTTCTTTTAGATTCACAATGAGCCCCTGTGTGGCGTGCGTGTGATGTGTGGAGGTTGCCATCCAAAAATAAACAGTTGCACCAACGAGAGAGAGGGCTGGCTGAATAGGACTGCCAGGCAGCCATGGTGTTCTGGAGCAGTTCTTGGGTAATGTCTGCAAATTTTCTTTCTCTGCACAAAGCCAAATGGGGCTGATTAAGCTTCCCTAGTGTAATTTTTTTAAAAAAGAAAGGACAAGTTAAAAATAGCCTCAGAACAAGTCCTAGAAGCTCAGAGCTATCAGGAAGAAGTGTGGATGAGATCTGTGGTAGCTTCATGATCGCCACTCACACCTGCTGGGGGTGGGGGGACAAAGAACCCCTGCCCCAGCAGAGAGTCACACCAGGAAGCTGGTTTCTTTCTTCCTTCCCTTCCTCCCTTTTCCTCCTTCCTCTTCGGTGTCTGTCTCTCTTCTCTCTCTTCTTCATCCTTCCTTCTCTCTCCTCCCTTTCTTCCTCCTTCTCCTCCCTCTCTCCTCCCTCCCTCTCTCATCCCTTCCTCTCTCCTCCCTTTCTTCCCCTCTGTCTCTCCTCCCTCTCTCCTCTCTTCTCTCGCTGGCTGGTTCTCATGTTCCCCAAGCAGGCCGTAAATTCCACATATAAGAAAGTATGGGACTTCTGACCCTCTTACCTGTCCACTACTCTGGAGTGCTAAGGTTACAGGTGTGTGCCCCATGCCGTTTTCTACAGTGCTGATGATCAAACCTAGCACTCTGCACGTTCGCAAGCACCCTACAAACTTGAGCTACATCCCCAGGCCTTTGTGGGTGCACCAGGGCCCGAACCCAGGTCACTTGAACTGAGTGGGCTCAAATTTGTACATGTCTAGTCTTATGATCCAGCCCTCCTCTGACAATTGTTACCGAGGCCTCAGTAGTGATTCTAACTACACCAGTCCCCTAGGTCTAGGCTTTACCTCCTTGCCACACAGTTAAGATGGAGCTGTTGTATAGATTTTGCAAGTGCCCAGTGATAAGTTCTGTGACCCAAGGTCTAGTCAGCCCCTGTCTTTCTTACCAGAGAATAAGCAATGCTATCCCAGCAGGTGATGGATAAGGCAGAGACAGATTCAAACAGGGGCGGCCACTTGACAGACAGGATGGGGGGATGCATGTGCCAGTCTGAGAACCCAACTGGGAGTCTTTGAAGCCCTGGGAGACCCTGCTTGCACAAAGAAGGCCTCCATGCCAGGGGAGTGGCTCCTGAGTCTCTGGAAGCTGGAAAGCAGGGGCTGCAGCTACTTGGGACTGGAGTCAAGTGTATTTCCCTTTGCCTCTGCCCATGGTTCCCATGATGGCTTGCAGAATAACTCACCCCAACAGTTGCAATCTTGTGGGTTCAACTTTTAGACTTAAGTGAGAATGTTAGAAACCATTTTAAGTGTATGGTTTATCATACCTTTCTAGGATTTTATTTATATTGTCTGTTTGTCTATCACAGTGTATATGTTTATGTATTTTAAAGATTTATTTATTTATTTTATGTATATGAGTATTGTGTATTTCATGCATACCAGAAGAGGGCATCAGATCCCATTACAGATGGTTGTGAGCCACCATGTGGTTGTTGGGAATTGAGCTTAGGACCTCTGGAAGAGCAGTCAATGCTCTTAACCACTGAGCCATCTCTCCAGCCCATTAGGGTATTTTTTTAATTAAATTAATTTTAAAGTGTGTACTGTATGTTGAACATATTCTCACTCATATTCTGTCACCTGCTGTTTCTCCAACCCCCTCCCATTTGTCCCTTTGTCTCTCTAGACAGTTATAATTATCCAGTTTTTGTTTTTGTTTTTAATGTGAGCCAAGATTGTATAATTTCAACATTTGGTAGGCAGAGGCAGAAAGATCTGTGTGAATTCGAGAATAGCCTGGTCTACATATCAAGTCCTAGGACAACCAGAGCTACATAGAGAGACACTATCTCAAAAATAAATAAATAAATAAAAAATAAAGCCACACACATAGAAAACAAGCAAGTAAGCAAACAAACAAAAAACCCAAAATAACCAAAAATTATGTGTGTTTGTGTGTGTGTGTCTCTGTGTGTGTGTCTCTGTGTGTGTGTGTGTGTGTGTGTGTGTGTGTGTGTGTGTGTGTGTACTCCAGTGAGTTCAGTTCTGGTGTTCACGGAGACCAGAAGAACTGAGTTTGGTCCTCTGGAGTTACAGGAGTTGTGAGCTGCCTGATATGGGTGCTAGGAGCCAAACTCAGTCTCTGGAAGAGCAGAAACTGCCCTTAACTGGTGAGCTATCTCTCCATCTCTAACCATTTTTCTTCCTCTTTTTAAAAAGATTTATGTAGTTAAGTACACTATAGCTGTATGTAGACACACCAGAAGAGGGCATCAGATCTCATTACAGATGGTTGTGAGCCACCATGTGGTTGGTGGGATTTGAACTTGGGACTTCTAGAAGAGCAGTCACTGCTCTTAAGCACTGGGCCATCTCTCCAGCCCCTTCTTTCTGTTTAAAAAAAAAAAAAAATCGCACTGTGTATGTAGAGCATGTTTTCTCTGTGCGCCCCCTGTTGTGAGCATCTGCACTGGTTCTAGAACTTAGACTGACAAATAGTGTTCCAACATAAAGTGGCCTGCCAATGTATCCATGTGTGTTTGTTTGTGGTTGTTCGTTTGCTTTGATTTTGAGAAAGGATTTTGCTGTATAGCTTCAGGCTGGCTTCAAATGCCTGGCAATCCTCCTGCCTCAGCTTTGACTTATCTGCATTTTCTTATTTACTCTGGAGCAGTCCTAAGTGCAAGTCCTGGGTAAGGCACTTGTTATCTGTCAGACAAACCACCCTCCCCAGGTTAAATTATAATTAGCTCCAGGTCCTAGAGTAAAATGCTGTAAACAAGGCTGCTCGGAGAGCAGAAATGGACTTTCTTGAGGTTCTGGAGGCGAAGTCTAAGATCAACCTGCTGGAAGGCTCGGAGTCTTGTGACATCTTAGGTTGCTGATGTTTGCTTTTCCCGTGTCCCCACGTGGCCTTTGTGGATGAGGCGTTCTCTTATGCCTCATTTTAGGACACTAGTCCAACGAATAGACTCCTACCCTTATGGCCTAATTTAGCCTCAATTTTGATACAGGTTCCTTCTGCAAAAGCCGCCACACTGGGGATTAGGGCTTCGGCTATGAGCTGGGGGCGGGGTACAAACATTTAGCATAATGAATAGGTTCTTCAGCAGTGAAAGGGACATGACTGGCGCTTGACAGTGGGGAGAAAGGAACTCTATTCCACGAAGAAAGAGCCCAGCAAAGGCCCCGGCACAGAACTCTGTCCAGACGATCGCATATGCCAAGTGTAGTGGTTTCTATCAATCCGCCTAGAAGCACGCAGCCCTGACTCTCAGAAGCATCAGTCGCAAAGGGTTAATGTACCCCAGCAGAAATTTGGCGGACTCTAAAGCCTGGCTGTGTCCCATCATGCTTCACGGCTTCCCTTGGCCTTCTTATATACACAGCACATAATGTGGGGCTCAAACTCAGGCTTCCCGCATGCTGAGCAAGCACTGTTGACCAAGCTGTGTCCACGCACAATGCGCCAGTGGTAAGATCCTGAGTCATTTGAATTCTAAGAGTGGAACAGCGCCATTCCTTCTTTCCTGCTAACAGGTAAACACACTGGCATATGGATCTTGAGATGGCAGCACTGTAACCATTACAGGTTCAGTTTCAGGAACTGGATGTGACTTGATTATTTTTCTTTAATGCCAGGGATCCAACCTGGGACACACACCAGGCAACTGCTCTGTCAGTGAACTGTGTACTTACTTCCATACACATTCTGATTCTCCAGGGTCTAGCTTAGCATCTGTCACATCCAAGGACGACCAGAAGTAAGTGTCCAGTTCAATGACTCTTCCTCGACAGGAATAAGGAAGTTGGCAAAATAGCTATGACGTCACAGCTCCTCTAGGGGCCCCACCCTGATCACAGGGGTGGCACAATTTCTCTGCTTATATAAATCAAGATAGTTCATTTCAGCTTTTTTTTTTAAGGGTCTCCTGTCTCCTGGGCTGGCCCTAGACTCCCCACATAGCCCAAAATGGCTTTGTTCTTTGGGTTTTTTTTTTCTTTTTCTTTTTCTTTTTTTTTTTTTCTGTTTCTACCTCCTAAGATCTATAATTACAGGCTTGTACCACCTCACCTAATTTTTCCAGCATTAATATTTGTGTGTGTGTGTGTGTGTGTGTGTGTGTGTGTGTAAAAGACTGTACATATGGGAAAAGAGGACAACTTGTAGGGGTTGGCTCTTTCTTTCCACCATGTGGGCCTGGGCTTGAACTCACATCGTCAAACTTGGCAGCAAGCTTCTTTAACCACTTAATTATCTGTTCAGCACCACACCCAGTTTTATGGGGTGCAGGGTCAGAGTTTTGTGCACTCCAGGTAAGCCACCTGTCAACGGCTTCCTGAGTCCCACAGCTGCCACTCTTGAGAAACAAATGTATGGAAATGAAGCATCCCGAGAAAAATGTTGTGAAGTAACAGTAACAGAGGCAAATCTGGGTGGATGATGTCACCCGGGAAGGGTGAACACATTCAAATGAACGCAAGCAGAGGCACGCATCCACCGGAGCTCACCAGCTACCCACACCGTAACCATAATAATCACACAACCACTCAGGGTGCTCAGTAAATAGAACAGGATCCTAACCCAGCCTTGGGATCACACTGTGTATGGGGGGCTGGGCACCTACACGTAGGGGTGTCGTGTTTCTGACCCCTGAGACAGTGTGAGGCAGTATCTAGGAGCCCTCCTTGCTGCAAGGGAAGCCCTGGGAGTCAGGATCAATGCAGAGTGAAGACACACAGAGGAGTGCAAAGACCTGGGGGAGGGGGTGGGGGAGGAGCTCACTGGCCTCAGAGATGAAGAGAGAGAAGGGGGAGACACTTCAAGTGTGGAATGTAGTAAGGGAAGCATCCAGAAAGGTGTTTATGACCGACCTCAGGGAGACTGGCTAGCTTGGAGTCAACGTAGGAATCTAAAAGAGATCTGCAATGGCACTGAGTCAAACATCAACTGTCCCATGCTCTGAACTTGCCATTTGAAGAAGGCAGACAGCAAAATACTCCTGTACTTAGGAGTTTGGCAACATCACTTACTCCTAGTAAACTTCAGTTTAATAATAATCTATAAAGCAGAGATACTTATACCTACTCCTGTTTTACTGTGACATGAGTCTAAATGGTCAAATGGTATGTATTTGAAAGGTCATTCCCTTTACCAGGATCAGGGTGGGGTAGGGGTGGGATGTGGGTAGGGTGGGGATGGGGTGGTATGGGGGCACTCGTCCATAACCCATCTTGCAGCTGTGACATTTGGCCTGGAGATGCTATCTGTAGTTTTTATTGCTCACTTCCTGTTTCGTCTTTGCTTTGCCTGGTGTATTGTTGCTCTGGCAAGCTTTCTGGGCATCAGTGTAGCCAGCCTTCTCGTGGAGCGCCCTCTAGTGTCAAATGCTTCAATGACTTAATCTAAATCTAAATGTGAGCATGAATATTCCGATTTACAAAGAAACTTTTCTTATAATAATAATAATAATAAGTAAATAATAAAAGGTACCATCTTATAAACAATACAAAAGACAGCATTTTGGGACAGGGTATCATGTAATCCAAACAGAAGACCTTGAACTTCTGAGTTTCCTGCCTCGGTTTCCCAAGTGTTGGGATGACAGGTTCACCCCCACCATGCCTGGTTTGGGGAGGTTGGGAGTGAACCCCGGTGCTTCATGCATGCTAGGCAACTACCCTGCCAGCCGAGCTACATCTCTAACCCCTCAAACTAACATCTTTTTAAAATTACATGCTTGTGACAGGGTCTCATGCAGCAGACACTGGCCTTGAGCTTCTGGTCCTCCTGTGTCTACCTCCCAAGTGCTGGGATTATAGTCACACGCTACCACACCCAGCGCTAAACACTACTGGAGTTTGAACTCCAGGCTTCATGCATGCTGGGCAGCCACACTTAACAACTCCTATCAACTGAGCTACATCCTCTGCCCTACAAGGCGGCTACCTTGTTGTTGTTGTTGTTTATTTATTTTTTGTTTTTGCTGTTTATAGACAGGATACACTGTATATCCCTGCTGGCTTGTAACTCAATATGTAGACCAGGCTGCCCTTGAACTAATAGTGACCGGCCTACCTCTGCCTCCCAAGTACTGGGTGTAAAAGCCTTGTGCCAGCACACCCAGTTGTTGCTGGTTTTGTTTTCTTGTTGTTTAATTTGTTTCAAACAGGGTCTCAGGGTTTATCTCTGACAGGCCTGGAACTCTTCGAGAGTCTCTTGGCTCTGTCTCCTAGGTGCTAGGGTGAAAAGCATGCATAGCACACCCAGGAAGGTCCGCATGCTTCTTGCTCTATGTGTTTATTAGGGCTGGAATTTCCAAGACACATTTAACCTGTCTAGACCTCTGTTTCCTCATGGGTCACAGCTATTGTCTGTCTTTGCAATCAACCTGATTGACTTTAGGGTTACCATGGAAACAGACCTCCTGAGGCAGCTGGTTTGTCTTTCAGAGAGTTTAGCTGAGGAGAAAGACCCCTCCTGACCTTGGGCAGCTGGGGTTTCAGGACAAGTGAACCTGAGGCTGTGAGGGGCACCTCCTCTCTGCCTGCTTCCTCACCAGCCCTGACCAGCTGCTTCTCACAGTGCTCTCTACCGTGACTGTCCTCGCCAGCACCAGCCGAAGGAAACCCTTTCTTCCTCAAGTTAGTTTCATCAGGCATTTTGCAACAGCAATGAAATAAGTAACTATTACATTATAAGGGGAAAAAAACAACTCCAAAAGAAAAACAATCTGGTAAAATGTCCTCGAAAGCTGTAAGGGGCTACAGAAATACAAGGTGCTGAAATAGATCATGTTCTGGTCTAATTTTTCTGAATAGTGTATAGAAAGCAGACATATCTTAATCTTTTTCTTTAGTTAAGCAGAGGTTTAGTTTAGAGGCCTAGATCAACATATTGTGGACATAAATGGAGCAGTGTTTCTCAGCCTTCCTAAAGCTGTGACCCTTTAATTTAGTCCCTCATGTTGTGGTGACCCCCGACCATAAAATTATTTTCTTTGCTACTTCATAACTAGTTTTGTTACTGTTGTGAATTGTAATGTAAACATCTGTGTTTTACATTACAGTGGTGTCTCCAGTGACTCCCATGAAAAGGTTGTTCCACCCCAAAGTTGTGGAGACGACTGATGTAGAAGTTGTAGTCAGGAGACAGTTCAGTAGACAAGTTGAACAAATATGAACTTGACTTTAAGTCTCCAAAGTCCACGGGAGAAGCTGAGTGCGGTGGCCCATGTGCCTGTAACACAATCTGTCCAGAGACAGGAGGATCATGGAGCTTAAGAGCTGCTAGTCTAGCATAGTTCAGGGTGGGATGAGGTCTGGAAGAAGTAATGGGGGGAGTAATACTAGTCAAACGTGAGAATGTATACTTGAACACACCCACGTATATATAGCACATTACACACACATACATGCATACACATGTGGGTATATACCACATTTCAGACTCATGTGTGCATATACTGCATCACACACATACATGCACACATATGTGCATATGCCACATTACATACATGGGTGTGCATATATCACATTATGCATGCACACATGTGTGCGTATACCACATCTTACACACATGTGACTATTCTGCATCACACACACATACACATCTGTGTATATACCATATTACACATACATGTGTGTGCACATAACACACACACACACACACACACACAGAGTTAAAAATAAATTTTAATTTGTAGACTAGTGAAACTATTCAAGCACTGTCAAAGCCAGAAAGCTGTTGGTGATTTAAATAGTCTTGTTCAATTTGGCCAGCTGTGTCTTCTGTCTTTGGTAAAGGTTTGCATAAACAACAGAGAAAAGTGTCTCATGGGAGTTAGCCATCTTGTCCAAAGCATTTACAGAGCAGATGGAGAGGAGTCTTCTGTGTCTCTGGGGTACCTTGTGGCCTGGTTCTTTTGTACATTTTTATTTTGTAAAATCAGTTTCCAACCTGCACTGACCGAAAGAAAGGGCTCGGGTTTCCGAACAATGCTGACTCAAGTCTCTGACCCCTACCCTTTTTTTCTATCCATTTCTTCCCTGGCTACCATGAGCCCATGAAGAGCAGGTGCCGCATCTGAAGCGGTGGTGAGCTGGCTGGTTCCGCCCACATTTCTCTTGTACTGAAAATGAGGATTCCCTGCAGCAGTATACTTAGCATGAGACTCGTTCATTTCGAGCCTTAGTGGCCAGACAGTGGCATTTGAGGACTGCACAGTCGTGAAGGTCATGGGACGTGGGAGCAGAAAAGTGATCACATTTTGTGCAGGTTTCCCATGGCATCTGTATTAGTCAGGGTTCTCTAGAGTCACAGAACTTATGGGTAGTCTCTATATAGTAAGGGAATTTGCTGATGACTTACAGTCTGTAGTCCAACTCCCCAACAATGGTCAGCAGCAGCTGTGAATGGAACTCCAAAGATCAGTTGCTCAGTTCCACAAGGCAAGCAGGCAAAGAGAGAGAGAGCTTTCCTTCTTCCAGTGTCCTTATGTGGGTCTCCAGCAGAAGGTGTGGCCCAGATTAATGTGTGTATCATAAGCAAAGATACAACCCGGATTTCTTCACTCTGGCTTTGCTTACTAGATGAGAGTCACACTGCACAAAACACCCCTGTAGCCAAAGCCACAGGTATTTACGAGGTGTGACCTGGACCTAGCACAAACTCCTAGATAACCTGTTCTATCTCCAAAGCCTTAACATAAACAAACCATATTTAAGTGTTTTGTAGTTGGTTGTTTGGTTGATTTGAGGTTTTGTTTGTTTGTTTTTCAAACATGGTCTTACATCTGCCTGCCTCTGCCTCCCAAGTGCTGGGATTAAAGCCATACACCACTATACCCAGCCACCATTATGATTTAATTCTCATGACTCCAACTTGATGTCCCTAGAAAAGATCATGAGGCTGAGGATGTATGTCATTTAGCAGGTCCTTCCTGGTGTACATGAAGCCTGGGGGGGGGGTCCATCCTCAGAAACTCATACATTAGGGTGTAGATATATAACCCAGAACTCAAGAAGAGCAAGAGGACCTGGGATTGAAGGTCATCATCAGATACATAGCAACTTCAAGGCTAACCTGGGCTATACGGAGTCTCAAGAGAGAAAGTACTCTATGAGAACCACCCATGATGGCACCACCTTTAATCCTAACACCCAGGAGGATGACTTAGAACCAGTAAGAACCAGTAAGGGCCTGGAAGAGACCCTACTCAGTAAACATATGCATACATTTTGAAAAGATGTTTGAAAAAGGTTATACTTGTTCTATTGACAGTAACGGATGGTCTGGGGTGTTACGTTAGTTCAGCTGCTAGAGTGCTTACCTAGCATGCAGCAAGCCTCGGGTTCAGTACTGAGCATCACATGGAAGCCATCATCCACAATACAGTAGGTTCAGGGCCAGCTTGGGACATTGGATACCCTATCTCAAAAAGAAAGAAACAGATAGACAGAAATTACAATTCACGAGGATTTCCCATAAGCCACACCAGAATAAGAATTCTTTTGGCCATGTACCGTAGAGCGAGACATGCCACGTAAGGCAGCCTATTTCAGGGGATTTCTTTGGGGTATAGCAAGATGCTGTAGGGGCTATTCCTGTTTGTCCACTTGACTATATCTGGAATGAGCCACAATCCAGAATTGGAAGGCTCACCGGTGATCCCGATCTTGAGGCTGGGGAATACAAGTTTCTGACCTGGATCTTGGTATGGAGATCTTGAGGCATAGTGGCTATGAATCCCAGGACACTAAGGCAAGGAGATCTCTGAGTTCGAAGTCATCTGGGACAAAGCAAGTTCCAGATCCAGTCGTGGTAATACACATATTAATCTGGGACACACCTTCTGCTGGAGACCTACATAAGGACAATGGAAGAAGGAAGGCTCTCTCTCTTTGCCTGCTTGCCTTGTGGGACTGAGCATCTGCTAGATCTTTGGACTTCCATTCACAGCTGCTGATGCCCATTGTTGGGGAGTTGGACTACAGACTATAAGTCATCAGCAAATTCCCTTACTATATAGAGACGACCCATAAGTTCTGTGACCCTAGAGAACCCTGACTAATGCAACTGCCTTGGCCCATCAGCTCTCTTGTAACCCTCCAGCACCTCGTGGGATCAAAAGAAAAAGAGATATTTACAAACATGTGCAGCCTCTTGGTGGTTCTTCTAGACCATGAATGGATGAAGTTTCCTACTCCAGAACAAAGTTGCCCAAACTCGTGGGCATAGAACCACCGAAGCAGCTTATCATTTGGAGAACTGAAGCCTGTAGACAGCCTTCCTATGTCCCAAAGAACCTCCACCAGGCTCTACTTCCCAAGGGTCCACTGCCTTCTCAATAACACCATTGTGAAGACCAAGCCTTAAACAGCGAGTCTTAGGGGAGATATTAAAGATACAAATTACAACAGTAATTAATCGTTCCCAGCCCAGAGGGATAATAAAAACTGTGAATCATTCAGACTTAGCCCACTATGGTTAGGGAGGCCAAAGGAAAGAGGGCTGTGTTTGGCTTCTGCTCTGACAGCAACTCTACCCTTCAGCTGCCAGGGTAACCTCTGACCTTTACTGTATTTAAAGAGAAAGCAAGACAATGGGGCTGTGTAGGTTGGCATCAAGGTGATTGGACAGTAGAGAGTGGGGTGGGGACAATGTTTTTGTAAGGCAGGATAAAGGAGGAAGAGAGGAGAATCAAGGTGGAGGCCGAGAAGAAGGATCTAGATCCAGGTGGTCTTAATTGGCGATAGGTAGATATAAACATTTTAAGTATTCCTATAGGTCAATTTGTCTTATCTAGGTGGGCGGTTTATATCTTTGTCAACTAATTGCAATTTTATTGTGTGGCTGCATTGTGGATTGAGGCTTTGGCATAAATCGGATTGATAAATTACAAGTTTCTAGAGCATAGATTTTACCAGGCTACTGGGGATGTGAGCAGAGTTCCCGGCTGTCACGTGACAGAGAAGTGCAGCTCCGCACAGGAGCAGCTAGTGAACCTCACAGAGTAAAAATTCGCAGAAACTGGTAGCCGCTGATCCTATTTAATATTTGCCACAGCGAGGCTTACAAGGTCTGCTAGTACTTCTTCATTAGCCTGGGCAATATGCAACTGAGGCCTTCCTCTGCTGATCTCAGTGATGCCCAGGAGACCCTGCTTAGCACCCTCACCTGGCCACTGGCCCTTGACAGCCTGTCCTTAAGGATGGAGTGTCTCTGTTGGGAGAATTGTAGACCAGACCTTGAGAGCAAAATCCCTCTTAAGGAGGCTCCTGGTTAGCCCACAGCACACAGTTCTGACATCCGTACATCGTCAGGATGCCCATGTTCCTCCGACCTGACCTGGAGGAAACTTCTTCCCCATCTGTAACCTCCAGGCCTGCAGCACTTCATTTTCAGGCCCGGAGCACTCGGCATTCCAACCTTCACATTCCAGGGGCTCCAGAAGGTCTCCTCGAGGCCTGCTGCCTCTTCTGCTCCATGGACTCCTGGGAAACCATGCACCATCACCCACTAAATGTGGCTCTTGCAGTCTGTGCTCCGCCCCCTCCTTGCAAACTCTCCAACCTCTCTCACAGGCCAGAGGTAGATAATCCGATGAGGTATCAAAATCTGTTCATAGCTTCCTCTCCAAGTCTTATGCAACTGAACTGACCACTCGCTTGGGAACTTGCCAACTCAGTGTGTCTTCAACCATGGCAAGCAATAACCTCCTGTTCTAAGACTAGTCATGACGTGAGTCTTTCATGCATGAGTGTATGTGTGTGCATGTGCACATGTGTGTGAACATGCGTATGTTTGCACTTGTATGTTCATGTGTGAGTGTGAGCATGTGTGCACATGTGCATGTGTGCTTGTATGTGCACGTGTGAGTGTGTGCATGTGTATGTGTGTAAGATACTATAGGACTGAGGACATAGCTCAACAGTGGAATGCTTGTCTAACGTGTATGAACCCTGAGTGTGAACCCGGCACTGAACAATGGCATCTACTCCTAGCAAGTTTCCCCTAAATAACAGCAGCAGCTCAGACTGCTGTGCTGTGCCTGAGAGCCTCAGAGCTTATCTTACAGCTGATGGTTTGCTCTTCTTGGTCACAACTCGTGTCTCACACCTTCAGTCTCTGGCAGCTCCCCTTCAACTCTGTGAGTTCCACTTTTAAAGTACTTTTTATTTATTTATTTTGAGCCTGACTCTCAGGCTTGCCTCGAACTCACCACGTAGCCAAGGATGGCCTAATTTTCTGGTTCCTGAATGCTGGCATTCTAGGTGTGTGCCACAGTATCGGATTATGTTCTCCAGGTGATCAAAACAGATGGGCTCCCTACCAAATCTGCTGTATCTATCTCTTTAACCCTTTCTTAGATTATTTCGGCATCTCTGCGCGCTTGCCAGGGCTGTAGCAGTTTATGCTCTCTAGCTAGACGTCTCTATTACAGACTCTCTACCAGCCTGACTTGAACTGGGCATAGGAGTACATACTTGTCATCTCACAGTGGTGGTGGAGGGCTCAAAGTGGGGAGAACAGAAGTTCAAGGCCATCCTCAGCTCTACACTGAGTTTGAGGCTAGCCTAGATTACAAGTGACCCCGACTCAACTCAAAACCACAAACTCAACAAACACAGGAGCTGGGGAGGTGGCTCAGTGGGTATGGCACTTGCCATGCAAGCCTTGGGACTACAGTTCAGAGCCTCAAGACTGCAAGAACCTACAAACTAAGCTGGATGGGCCCAGTTAGGAACTAGGCACAAGGCATCCCTGGAGCAAGCTACTAGCCACACTAACCAGAGCAGTGACTCAGAATTGAGCTAGGGGACTGTGCTTCAGTCCATATGGCCAAGTATAGCCAAGGAAGGCACCCGAGTCAACCCCAAGCATCCACAAGCTTATACACGAACACAAACATACTCGGATGCACACACATGTAAAGATGCATATACACAGGCACACATTCATACATAAATCAAACCAAACCAAAATGTTTTCATAGTCTGCATCTCAAGTAGGTGTTCTGTATGTATCTGAGGACTGGTGAAACAAGGCGTAGGGGCCGCTTGAAGATGACCGTTTGCTTTCTGCCAACCCTCAAATCTTACGAATTCTTGAACTCGGAGGCCGTTTTCCAGATGGAGTTTTATGGTACTTAATGATCTCCCCATAATTAAAACCAGCTCTGGTTCATTGCCCCAGTTCCCCAGTACTGGGAGGCATTTGCATTTCGCATGCATGTAACAACCCCACTCTTAACATGCAGAGCTTCAAAAATCCCTGCCCGGAGGTCATCTTACCCATTGTAAAAATGAGATCTGTGGAAGCTGCATGCCATTCCTTAAAGGCTCTGCATTTGGAAGTGTGGGCCATGTCTATGTATAAAGGCACAATTAAAAATTAGACACACTCCTATTAGCAGCATTCCCAGAGGGGGACAGTCAAAGGCCCTTTGAAACACTTGGTGATGTATTATCATATATTTGAGTATGCTATTAAGTTCTGAAACAGTGGCATTAAGAATATGTCTGGTGGGCTGGACAGATGGCTTAGTGGTTAAGAGCACTGACTGCTCTTCCAGAGGTCCTGAGTTCAAATCCCAGCAACCACATGGTGGCTCACAACCATCTGTAATGTGATCTTGGTGCCCTCTTCTGGCATATAGGCATATATTCAGGCAGAACACTGTATACATAATAAACAAACAAACAAACAAATAAAAGAATATGTCTGACAAGATGCATCAATGGGTAAGGGCACCTGCCCCTGAGTCTGACAATCTGAGTGGATTCCCCAAGGTCTACACAGTGGAAGGAGAGAACTAACTTCCCATGCTTACCTGAGGGTGCACAAACACACACATATACAAATAAAATATAATACTTTGAGTACACTGTTGCTGTCTTCAGAAGAGGGCATAGGATCCCATTACAGATGGTTGTGAGCCACCACACTAGGAAATTAATTCAGGACCTCTAGAAGAGCAGTCAGTGCTCTGTTTTTGTTTCTTTGTGTAGCTCTAGCTGTCCTGGAATTCACTCTGTAGACCAGGCTGTCCCCAAACTCAGAGATTCACCTGTCTCTGCCTTCCGAATGTTGAGTTTAAAGGTGTGTGTCACCGCTGCCTGGGAATATGAAAGCTATCTAAAAAGAATGAAATAGGACTTTGGAGAGTGTCTATCCTGTGGATAGACAGGATGGGCATTGAGATGCTCAGTATCCACATAACTTCTGGGTATATATGGTGGCCAGCAGTGACCCTAGCAGTGAGGAAGCAGAGATGGGACTCTCAGTGCAAGCTGGCTAGCGGGACAAGCTGAATATGCACGTTCTGGGTTTAGGGAGAGACTGTGACACAGTAAATAAAGTACAGTGATTGAGAGGGAGGCTGACCTCAACCTTCTGGTCTTTATACCTAGGTGCACACCGACACCCTGGGGTGTACAGCACACACATGCACTCCCACCACACACAATCACACAGTCGAGAAAATGAAATAAATACATTGACTTTTGGGGAGAGGAAGTTCATGTTCTTCTCCTCCACCGCTGAGATGAACCCAGGAGGAGAAATGTTCATGTGGGCTAATGTTTCAATTATGATTATTTTATTTTTCTGCATGTATGAGAACCACACATGTGTGTGGTAACCACAGAGAACAGAAGAGGGCTTTGGATCCTCTGGGACTGGAGTTACAGCTGGTTGGGAGCCAGTATGTGGGTGCTGGGAATCAAACCTGGATTCATTGGAAGAACAGCCAGTGCTCTTAATCCATTAGCTTAGCCATTTCTCCAACCCCAATTTCTCCCCTTCTCTCTCTCTCTCTCTCTCTCTCTCTCTCTCTCTCTCTCTCTCTCTCTCTCTCTCTCTGTGTGTGTGTGTGTGTGTGTGTGTGCATGTGTCTTTGTGTCTGTATGCCTATCTGTCTGTCTATATCTGTGTCTCTTTCTGGTGCTGGTGATTAAACCCAGGCCCTTGTGGATTCAAGGCTGTCCCTCAGAACTGTATTTCCTGTTCTCTGGCCAATCTTGCTAAGGAGCAGGACACTGGGTGTCTTAGTCAGTGTTCTATTGTTGTGAAGAGACACCATGACTGTGGCAATTTTTTAAGAGAAACCATTTAATTGGGGCTGGCCTAAAGTTCATTGTCATCACAGTGTGGAGCATGGTGGCACACGGGCAGACATGGTGCTGGAGAAGTAGCTGAGAGTTCTACATCCAGACTTATAAGCAATAGCAGGAGAAAGACACTGGACCTGGCTTGAGCTTTTGAAACCCCAAAGTGCATCCCCAGTGACCCACCTCTAGTAGGACCACACCACCTAATCCCTGTCACATAGTGCCACTCCCTGATGACCAAGCATTCACATCTATGAACCTGTGGGAGTCGTTCCTGTTCCAAGTAGCACCGTGGAGGTGGTGTTAAATAAGCTTGACTTGGGAGAGGAGCCTCTTTTGTCCTTGGGGTGGTTTTTCCTCTGGAGGAATACAGAAAAGGGGGAAGGGCTGTACCCCTCTTTTCGGTCTCTCTGGCTTCTTTGTGCTAATTCTTTCTGCCAGACTGGGAGTATAGATGCTAACTTCTCAGGGCTGTGCCCAGAACAACCCAGCATGTGCTACGGCTCCCCCTCTCCTCTTCCTGGGCTCTCCTCACTGGACTGCTCTTGCCTTACTGTTGAGTGCTGGGATAAGAAGGGGAGATTTCATGCTGCTTAGAGGAGAGCCATTATTTTGTAGCCCCTTTGAAGACGCTGGGCCATTTTATGTCACTAAGCATTGATTGACAAGCGAGTTCCTGTCAGAACTACCCTTGCCTCAGAGCTGTCTTCGCTACATAGATGGGCCTCTCAAACTGATCACAGGCTTAGAGACAAGTGAAGCAGAACAGAAGAGTTCCATTGTCTGTCCAGACCACATATTTTTCTGTTGGCAACAATATTTCTCTTTGTCCACCAACATTTTGTAAACTAATCAAAGAAAGAAATTTCCAGAGAAATTTGTTTTAATTTGTGTTAAAATGTAACAAATCTCAGTACAAGGACAAACAACAGCAAAGTAACAAACCCTGAAACTTGAAACTGGAACATGGAGGTTCAAATCATTTTAGTTTTATAGTGCTGGCTGACAAATTTAGCCTCTGGGTTTCTTGGGGAAGAAGGGAAGGGAAGAGGGGGAGAAAACAAATGAATTAGGTGCTTCTAGGTTTGCTGTATGCCAGGCCTCAAAAATCATAATCTCAGCATATGAGAAGGAGAGGAGGGAGGATGGCTGCAAGTTCAAGGCCAGGAAAGAAGGTATGCAGAGAGGCCCCACTGTTGGCATTCCTTCTACACTCTGCCAACAGCTACCTAGCAACAGCCAGGTAGGGCTGGCATGGCCTCTCTGACTCTCTGACCCTCTTTGGCTCTCCCTGACCCCTTTCTCCCTCTCTCTCCTTCTCCCTCCCACCTTTGTCTCCAAGTGCAAATTAACCTGCTGAGCCGTCCCTCCAGCCCCCCTCCATTTGCATTTTAAAGGGACCCATTGTTAGAACTCAAAGGCCCTGGCTCCTCACTGTACCACTTTGCACCACAGACCCCTAAGGACATCTCTACCCAAGGCCCTCTTTCCCAGCTCTAGCTTCCAGCCTGATTTAACAGGAGGGAGGGAACAACTGTACCATAGACTCATTCTGCACTCGGTATTCTTCTCTCAAAGTAAAGTGACCAAGCTGACCTCAACCCCAGTGGTCCTGATTCTTTGCTTTGGTTCTGGGGGCAGACTCCAAAGACTGGCATTGGCTTGTTTTAAGTTCCTTCCTTCCTTCCTCCCTCCTTTCCTCCCTGCCCCCTCATGTGTTTATGTGGGTGTGTCTATCTATGTTTCTGTGTGTATCTATGTGTGTACCCATGGACAAATTAATGTACAAGACCAATACAATTTGTTACAATTGAACAAAAGCCCCAGTGCTCACTGAGCCTTCTTAATTTCATGGAAGAGAAAGTTTCCACCCAAACTAGTGGTTCTCAACCTTCCTAATGCTGTGATCCTTTCATACAGTTCTTCATGTTGTGGTGACTCCCAGCCATAAAATTGCTTTCATTGCTTTTCATAGCTGTAATTTTGCTACTCTTAGGAACTATAATGTAATGAACTGATATACAGCCCCTATGAAGGGGTCATTTGATCCCCCAGTGGGTTTCAAACTATTGATTTAAGCTTTGAAGATGAGAAATAGTCTGATACTCAGGAAGAAGGATCATAGTAGGTTTGAGGTCTGTCTCATCTCCTGGGGTCAGAACCAGAACATGGGACTAGTGAAATTAGGAAGCCATTCATCCTGGACAGAGTGTGGGTAACCCTAAAGAAGAAGGAGAAGGAGCTGATGGGTTGAACAATTTGGGGGAGCCAAAAGAGAGCTTGGTAGTTTTTTTTTTTTTTTTTTTTTTTTATTAGACAGGGTGCTATGTAGAGGGCTTGGTAGTTTTTTTTTTTTATTAGACAGGGTGCTATGTAGAGGGCTTGGTAGTTTTTTTTTTTTTTTTTTATTAGACAGGGTGCTATGTAGCTCAGCCTGTTCTCACTCTATGTCGATGAAGATGAGTTGAATACCTGGCTCATTCTGTTTCAGCCTCTCAAGTGCTGAGATCCTTAGCATGCACCATTGCATCTGGTTTTATGCAGCATGTGGGATCTAACCCAGGTTCTATGCATGCTATGTTGGCATGAGGACAGCTCCTACCCCCAGCGATGGCGCCATCCACAGGTGACAGGGACTTGGTGCATCTATCACCATGGAAACAGCCAAGCATTCCCAGGATACACCGGTTCAGAAGCCCACCTCCACCTAGAAGCAAATAATGTCACTACCCTCATAAAGGACTGAATCCCCCTCCCCTTCTCTCTCTCTCCTCTTCTTTTGACCCCGACCCCCTGTCTTGTCGTTCTATCAAACCTTTCCACATGGAACCGTGTTGGTTTGGTGTGGTTTGGGTGTGAGGCAAGAAATCTATTTAACAACATGCTGGGTAAGCATTCTACCAGCTAAGCTTTGTTCCCAGTCCCCAGTAGAATGGGCTTTACAGTAAAGAGTTTGGGGTTTGATTGATCTGGGGGTGGGAAGTGCTGAAGAAGCAAGGACATACACTACCATGTTGAAGTACACATGTGCTTTTTGTATGCAACCAGCTTTTCGTAGTCAGCCCATAAATATTCCAAGTATTTCAGCATACGTCAGACTTACTAGTCACAGCGATAAAGCTCCAGACTCTGTAAAATAATGTTTAGTTTTTGGACTCCCAAGCATCAGAAAAGGGGTTCAACATCTTTTTAAAATGAGGAAACAACATTTTGAGCATGACTGGTTGGGCTCAAATCTTGACTTTTTCACTAATGAACTGTATGACCTTGAATAGACTTTTTCTTCCCCTCTACACCCCAACTTCCCCAGAAGAATTACACAATCAACCAAAATGCTTGCCTCCTTGCTTAACTGTGAGGACGAAGTGAGATAGCTTAGCCGTCCTCTTCATGTTGGGATAGCTTTCGGTTGCACAGTCCTCAAAGCACCAAGTGCCTTTGAGACTCAGCTCCTCAGTAAATACTGCTGGCTCTAATTTTAAATTATGTCCAGATGTCAAATGCTTTGTTGCCCCAGAAATCCCCTTCAGGGCTGAAGCTCTCATCAGCTACCTGCTGGGAAAACTGACTGTTTGAAGTACGTGGGTGTGTCTCTCCTGAGGGTTACCTTGGCTGAAGAGAAAGGCTTCATTCAGCATGGGGGGCTACCTTCAAAAACCAATCCCAGAAACTGGTTGGTTGGTGCCCAAACAGGCCATCTTGCTTGTTCTTCAGCCCCAGGAATGTGCTAGATAATCAGGCAGGAGGAAACACGGCCACTTGTCAGCTAACTTTAAGACAGAAGTACTGGGCTGGGTCACTGAAGGGGTACAATGCATTAAGTATTAGATGGTACAATGCATTAAGAAATACTCATCTGGTCTTTGACATCAGTTCCTGGCAGAGTCCTCCCTGGTAAGCTCTTGAATGACAGGAGAATCTTCTGTTCTGAGGAGACAACACTTGGTGGTGTAAGACTCGAAGTGAGTCTTAACTACCGGGAGATCCCGCCCCCCAAGTGAGACACGAGAATGGAGTTTGATGCAAACGCAAGAGGTTTATTTTCCCGCACGTTGGGGTCAACCCTCAATCAGCCCCTCGTGGCACGTGACTGGAAGGTGACCGCAAATGGCTATAACAAGAAGTTTTTATACTTTTAGGGGTACAGGTTATATCAGCAAGGCTATAGTTCAAATGAATTGACTAAGTATATTGACCTATTGGCTAGCAAGCATATGACATGCATTTGAACTCTATCTGGGACTACAGAGTCAGGTGACTATCAGTCAGTACATTCTGCGGTTTTTCAAGAATGTTCCTACTTTTCTTGAGAACTGTGGGTGGGGAAAGGGACTTGGTCTAGTCTCGACCTGAGGTGGTAGGTGGTAAGGCTGGCGAGAGCCTCTAGGGTCTTTCTTTGGCCCCAGATAGCTTCAGAATGGAATAGGTTGCTGGAAATACTGACCAGAAGCTTGGAACTTTCAGCCTCACCCTCCAACTATCTGGAAGTAGGGAGGGGCTGGCATTTGTATTTATAATCCATATTTCCTACCAGACAAAGCTGCCTCAGAACTCCCAACGTGTAGAGCTCAGAGTGCATCCTGCCTGGCGCTCAGAGCTGGAAACATGCCCCCGTTCAGTCCCTCACCATTGTCTCTCATTGCTTTCTCCTGAGGTGGAGCTGAAGAGGTTGAGGGAGAATGAGGGAGGAGAGAGAGAGGGTCAACGGAGGAAGAGGAGGTGGAAGGAAGATGAAGCTGAAGCTCGTGGCCTGGAGAAGCCGCAGTTCTAAGGGATCTCATAGCTGGGGAATAGAGCAGTGTAGTGGTAGATCTGCCCAATCTAGGTGTGCAGCTTGTATTCATATGAACTGAGTTGTGTTTTCTTTGCACGGGCTTATTTGGGTTGGAGAGGTTACCGAAACAGTTAAACTCTGTTGTTTTTATTATTTAATTATTTTAATTAAAGTATTTATTCCATGTAGATGGCACGTGAGTGCCTGATGCCTGAGGAGGCAGAAGAGGGCACCAGATCTCCCAGAACTGGAATAATAACTAGTTGTGAGCTGTACTGTGAGTGCTGAGAATTAAACCTGGGTCCTCTGGGAGAGCAGCTGGTACTGTTAAAATACAGAGCCTTCTCTATTACTTAACCTCTGTTATTTTGCCTCTTGGGGTGCGTGCATGTTTGTTGGGTACCAAGTATGCATGCCCTGAGCATTCCTGTTTTGACCACTCTCAGTATGGATAATGGTCGTCAGATCTCATTATAGTAATCTTGGAAATTACCTACTTAGATATGTTTGTGATGCTTTTCTTTTTAAGTTACATCTCTTATTTATTTTTGTGTGTATGGAGGGCAATACTTCTGAATACTCTGAGCAGAGTATAATATAGATAATAATACACATTAATTATTTATTTTTTAGCTCTTGACTAATGCATGTCTTTGTCTTACTGGATCTAATCTAATTCAGTATTGAAAACCTGTGGGAACGACTCACATTACCAAAGCCTGGTTTCTAACTTGGAAAGTTTTCATTCTTTTCTTACATGACTTTAAAAAAGATTATTTATTTACTTTATGTATATGAGTATACCATTGCTATCCTCAGACACACCAGAAGAGGGCATCAGATCCCATTACAGATGGTTATAAGCCACTATGTGGTTGCTAGGATTTGAACTCAGGACCTCTGGAAGAGCAGCTTAACCACTGAACCATCATCTCTCCAGCTCTCTTATATGCGTTTTATGTAGGATTTTATTGTCAATCTAGTCTCAAGACCCAAGATGAGCCAGACAAGCATCCTCACTCCTAGACACACCTAGGTCGTGACTGGCTGTTTCAAACATCTAACCTGGATGAGAGTCTATTGTGAAGTGGGAGGATGCTGTCTGACGTCGCCTGCTCACCTCAGCTGCTTTCTCCGCTTTCCACTAGCCTGCTTTGATCACAAACAGGCTAATCACAACCCTGTTTCACAGACTGATGGTGGATATGTTTAGCCACTTAGGTCTCTACATAAGCATTTTTAAAAAAAATCTAGCTTCTTTCATTCTTATTGGTTTTGAGACAGGGATTCTCTGTGTCACTTTGGCTGTCCTGGAACTTGCCCTGTAGGCCAAGTAGCCTTGAACTCATAGAGATCTACCTGCCTCTGCCCCACACATGCTGGGATTAAAGGTCTATGCAACCATGGTCTGGTAAAATCTATTCTAACTTCAAACATCACATATGATAGGGAATGCAACTTTTCTGATTAATGTATTTATTCTTTTGTGATGTCATACATACACAGCGTACTTTGAGCACATTCCTTACCCATTGCTCTACTCTCCCTCAGTCCTTCACTTCATCAGAGCTTCCTGGTCTTCCCCTCCAGTGCCCCCCCCCACTGTTCTTAAGTGTGTTTTTAGTGTGTGTGACTACTGCACTTAACCAGACTTGTCTTCATGAACGTGGATGGGAAATACTCACCTGAGAAGGGGCCACTTGCCATTGGCTATGCCACTGAGGAATATAGCTTCTTTTCCCATCAACCAGGGAAGAATGGAAGCTTTATGAACTCTGCACTATCCATGGAGGGTGGAGTGTGATGGACCATCTTGTGGGTTTCTGCAGGGAACCATTTTCTGATGTGTGGTCATGGGTGCCTCAGCCATGCTGTGACCAGATGATAGTGTTTGACAACAGGGACATCACCTCCCTAGCCCTGACACAACTCTTAATATGTTGTTGAAAGAACAAGTTAACACACAGTGGGAGATGTACTGCCACTTCATGCCATGTGGATTTTTCTTTTTTTCAGCATGGGAGATTGAACCTTGCACATGACAGGCAATTGCTCTGCTATTGAGCTACATACCCATCCCTTCTCTCCTAGGGTTTGTCTGAGCCTGCATCAACATGACAATGGTTGGAGTAATACCCATGTTTCAAAAACACTCTTATGCTTTACTAATCCCTCATTCTTTTCAGTTCTTTTTCCTCATATGGTTGGTATCTTAGCAACAGGTCATATCTTTAAACAGCAATCAAAAACATTCCACTTTATTTTCACTGATTTTCCTCCCCTCAGACAACCTGTTTTTGCTTTAGGACTCAAACAATCATATAGACACTGTGACAACCCTTCCATCTAGTCCTTAGGGAAATTCATGTTAGAAGAAAGCTTCTGAGAGTCTGTAACGATCTTAAAGAGCTTCTATCTGCTATTGATTGAGCATCCTCTATCACTTCTATCTGTTGTTGATTGGTTATCCCCTAACACTTCTTTTTGTTGTTGATTAAGCATCTTCTGCCACATCTGTCTGTTGATCACCCTCTATCACGCATCTGGATGCTTCCCAGAGAAAGCACAATGTTTTAGATTCAGTTCAGATCGTGTCCTAGAAAAACCCCACCAGATCCATATAGTAATAGGAATCCTGTGAGCCAATTAGCTAGAGATTTAAAAAAGCAAATTAGTTGAGACAGGGGAAGTACCTAAGGTGCTTGCACATGGCAGGAAAGGGTTCTGCTACTGAGCTGCACAGCAGTACCCAGACATTCAAAAACATTTAATTGAAACACAGTATTTAAATAGTAAAGTATAGAAATCATGTATAAATTTGACGAATTTACACACACATACACACACACACACAGCCATAGCCTACCTCAAGATGTAAGTTTTACTTTAGCACCATTCACCTCAAAGCTTCCTTGCCTCTTTTGGACCCTTTCCTGATAATTATCCCACCCCAGAAACTACTGATGATAGTGACAATAGATTTGCCTTTTCCTCAACTTTGTAGTAAACAGAACCATATAGTTTTGTGTCTGGCTCCTTCCTTGTGGATACATCAGTGAGATCTGTCCATGTTGCCTAGGATGCTGTATTCTTTAAAAAAACAATTGCTTCTTATTCCAGTGTCCCCATGTGTCACAAATTATCCACTTGTTTTGCTATTGATGGACTCTCAGATTGTTTTCTTTTTCAAAAGACTCATTTATTTATTTTATGTACATGAATGTTCTGTCTTCAGACACACCAGAAGAGGGCATCAAATCCCATTAGACATGGTTGTGAGCCACCATGTGTTTGCAGGAAGGTGAACTCAGGACCTCTGTATAAACAGCCAGTTCTCTTAATCGCTGAGCCATCTCTTCAGCCCTGGACTGTTTATCAACTGATGGGCACTCAGGTTGTTTATGATTCTCGCTTACTGTAGATAAGACCGTGTCGTCAGAAAGTTCCAGGTGTAAAAGAGCATCCAGCTGCACACAAATTCTGTTATTTAGAAATTATAGGATGAGTAGAAAACCAAATTGAGATGCCTAGGAGGTTGTTTGTGAGACATCCTAAAAGAATCCATATGCCATCTGAGGCCAGGTCAACCACAGACTGTAAGCAACAACACAAGGCTTTATACACTGATCAAAGTTAAAAAGGTTGTATATCAAAGGATAAGAGCCCTCAGAATGAAGGGAGGTGTGTGCAAACTGCATATCAGATAAAGGATCTATATCTAAATATAGAACGGATGGCTAAAACACAACATTAACAACAAACCTCTAATAATCTAGGTCAACTCTAAGCCAATGACTCAGCAAGCATTTCTGCATGAACTAAGATCAGCATCAGCATCATCAGTCAGTGGAAAGGTGAACGGGAGACAGCACTCTTCGTTTGCTAAGAGAGTTAAGAAACAGAACGAAACTGTAGTTATCTATAGTTAAGAAACAGAACAAAGTGGAAAACAAGAGTTGGTTAGGATATAGGGGGCACCGAACCTTAATGAGAATGGCCAACGGCAAAGCCATTGCAGGAAACAGTCTAGCAATTTCTAGAAGTTGGAGCTAAAACTACCATGTGACCCAGCAATTCCATTTTTACACCCAAGAGAGTTGCAAGTGATTACCTGAACAGGTATCTGGAGGGAAAGTGTGCCACAGCCTTCTTCGGGATAACCCGGCTTAAAACAACTCGAGTTTATCAACAGAAGAATGAGAGGGGGTGAAACATGTCTGCAGGTGAATATTAATTATTCAGCTATAAAAAAAGTGAATGCAGATTTTTTATTAATTAATTTTGTTATTATGCAAAAAGATACACATATAAATTCTGGTTATACCCTCACCCACTATCTTCTCCCTCCTTCCTCTCCCCACCAATGACCTCCTCATCCCCACAAGTCTCTTTTCTCAGATGGATGACTTTTGGCTTGTATTGTGTCCCATTTCATGCAACTATGGCCATCTGTGTGATCACTGGATTCGAACCACCCACGGGGCCCTGGTGAGGTTACTATTGGGTATACAAGCGAAGAACATGCCTTCTCTCATCCCTGAGTGGTTCAGAAGTGAGTGATGAGACCCTGAGTGTCCACACCTGAGGTACTGTCCCCAAGCACCAGTCTGCAGGGCTGCACACAGTGTCAAGTCATCCTTTCCAGGCTACTAGAAGAAAGTCCTTGGGACAGTGTGTGTGTGTGTGTGTGTGTGTGTGTGTGTGTGTGTGTGTGTGTGTGTTTGTGTGTGTCCGGGGGCACAAACTAAGTTCTCATGCTTACATGGCTAGTTCTTTAATGACTGAGCTATGTTCCTTACCTTTCTTTCCACAGTGTGGACTGCTGGCCAGGGTGGTCATCTCTGAGAGGCTTATGTAAATTAGATGTAGGTGAGATTTTGTGATGGGTGCCTGTTCTTCTGGAGTAAGCCATCTTTACTCCAAGCTCCCCAACAGGTCAAATGAAAAAAAGCCAGGGACTAAAGAACACTTGGGGATAACTCAACTGCCACTATGCAGAGCCATCCCTGAAAGCCTCCGAACTTTCCTGCCCCAGGATGCCACATTCAGAAAGATCTGGGTTAACCTGATTGTGCCCAGCTCCTGCCAACAGAGATCATGTTCCAGGCTTAATCAAGAAAGAAAAGGAAAATGTAAGCGGAATCCAAATGAAGTATAATTCTATTTCCTTTTTTAACTAAGTGACTTAGGAGGACAAAGGGTATGGGATCTGCTGAGAGCAAACTGAGTCTCTTGACAAATCATAGTGGCTTTTAGGGCGTCGATGAAACTGGGTTACTGAGAGGGGAGGTGTAGGAGGCATGGAGTCCTCATATTCACAGTTAAGCACCAAAGGAACTAAGAGTGTCAAACACACAGGGCTGTTCTTCAAAGGCAGGGATGCATAATCTCTTCTGCACAGAAGGCTGGGGGCAGAGATGGTCAATAGCCTGGTGACCTTGGCACTCTCTGTGTGTCAACACCACACTGGATCATCCCCCAGACCCCCACCATGAGCCTGATAATCTATAGAACCTATCTTTATGGAAGATGTCACATCTACTTTACAAAGAGTTACAATGTAGTCATGTCTTAAGCTTTTTTGTGCATACAAAATGAAGTTAATTACCATGAAGAAAGTTTTCACCAAATTGTGCTGTGCTTAAGTGTGCCTAGAATAACCTACTCAGGATCAGACTTCTGAAGTTTGAATGAACTCCAGCTACTGAGTTGTGTTGAACTTAACTACTTTCTTTTCTCCCACAGTTCTCTGTGGGCCATGGTACAACAAGACCCCTGCAGGAAAGTTGGGACACTTAGAGGGAATAGCAAGTCTCCAAGTACTACAGTTTTGCTGCCAACAGTGAGGTGTCATAAAATGTTCTGAAAGGAAATGACTTGACCAAAGATGTGATGTTTAAGTTTCATTTGTTTCCTAAGGCAACGTTTAGGAAAGCTGAACTTGCCAGACTTGGTAAATATTAACGAGTAAATGACTCACACGGAGGTACAGACAGGTGAGTCTGGTCAACAAGTCCTGTGAAAAAAGATTAGAAAATGATACAGCTCCAAACTTTTCTATTGCTGTGATGAAACACCATAACCAAGGCAACGTGGAGATGGAAGGGCTTATTTGGGATTTATGGCTCCAGTGGGCTAAGTGGCCTTCACCACCACGGAAGGGAGACATAGCAACAGAAAGAGCTAAGAGCTCGCTCAGAAACCACAAGCAGGACACAGAGATCAAACTTGGGATAGCATGTGGCTGCAAAACCTCAAAGGCCAATGACACACTTCCTGCAGCAAGGTTTTATCTTCTAAACCCACCCACGTGGGACCGCCAACTGGAGACCAAGCATTCACATGCTGAGAATATGCCACAACGGGTGGCTTTGGACTATTCGTTGGTAGCTTTCTTTCCTCTCAAACGTCAGTTTATACAACACAAGTACTGACAAAAGTGACCTGTCTACTGCTCCGGAAGTCTCTTTTCTGTGATCATCTTACACAGCACTTTATGGTTAATTCATGACCAGTTCTTAACGTACCAACACCACCCACTATTGGCACAAAACAGCTCACCCTGGAACTAATTAAAGCCTTGAGTTTTATGTTGTCAAGCTTTCTTCTCTGGTCACTGTTGCATGCTAACTACCTTCATCTAGAGGGGAAGCAGAGCCTTGTATGTCTCTTGCTCTTCTCCCTCCTCTTTTCTTTCCCCCTCCTCTTGTCCCTCCCCCTCTTACCTCCTTATCTTTCTCCTCCTTCCCCCCCTTCCTCTTCTATGGGAACCTTAGAAGAAGAAGGGAATGTGGACAGGGTTTTGGTTTTTTTCTTTTTTTCCATTTTGAGGCAAATGTTACACATTCTAGGCCTTGAATTCACTAAGTAGCTGAAGATAACCTTGAACTTCTGACCTTCCTTTGTCCACTTCCCCAGTTCTGGGATTGCAGACATGATCTACCATGCTCACTTTATACAGTTCTGGGGATTGAGCCCAAGGATTAATGCTGACATTAGTGCATGCTAGGCAAGAGCTTCAGCAATAGAGACATATTCCTAAGCTGATAATTTGTGTTCTAGACTACTAATTTATTTTAAGACAGGGTCTCATGAAGCCTAAGCTGACCTCCAACTCTCCATGTAGCTGAGGATGAGTTTGACCCTCTGATCCTCCTGCCTCCACACCCAGAATGAGAACTAATTACTTCGTTCTTTGCTATCACCAGGCTTAGAGCTGAGTTAGGCTAATGTGGAAGGCCAATATTCATGGTTGGTGGTGGTTCCTTTTTGAGTGTTCTCTGGAACTCTGTCGAAGTTCCTTGGTCTTTTGGCAGTTCCCCCTTGGAGGACGCAGGCCAATTCGTTGTGGGAGAGTACTAACCCTCCAGGTAAGCCTTTCAGGGGCACCCTCAAGCTGACAACCACCTCTGTAACTCTTTGTCATCTACTCCGTGTCCCCCAGGTTGTCACCAGCACAAATGGACCAGCTTTCCAGACTTAAGTAACAAGCATTGGGCTCTCACGGTTGACTGACTGAGCTGAACCAACTGGACAGGTGACTGAACTGGAACACACGTGTCTGACACATGAGCACCCATCAAATTGGAGCTGTTCCTCTTTCTGTCCTCATGGCTCTGTGTTCGAAGCTGCCAAACATCTCTCTTCCACTGACTCGTGGGCTGTGGCGCCGGTTACGGTGGAGGATACCTATTTACTGTTTTGCAGAACAGAACAATTGGTTACTTCTATCTGTATTTAGATATCCATTAGCCAGCCTCCCCCACCCCTCTCTCCTTGGGTCCTGTCACTGGTACATGTGGTGAAAATATGATTGTCACAGCTCTGGGCATCACTGGTCTGAGGGCAGAGAACGGGGCAGCTGGGGAGTAGGCACAGCACTGTCCCTTTGCTTAAGAGCAGAAGACAATGTTTTGATTGAACAGTAGATATTTATTTCTTGAAGGTCTGGAAGCTGGTGACTGTAAGACCAAGAGATTGACAAGGTCCTTTCCTTCTGCCATCTAAGTCTGTTATGTCCTCCACTTCTCATGACAGGGATGTCCTCACTACTGGTTTGTCATGGTAAACACAACAGAGGGCACAGATAAAGAAGTGCAGAAAGCAAGAGGAAGAGCACAAGGCAGCAGGAACCAGAAACCTCCATTTGGGTTATGGTCCAGAAGCTAAGAATCCTTTTCTCAACTGTTTCCCACACTGCTCCTTGTCAAGTCTCATTGGCCCAAACCAGGAACACAAACACCCTTAGCCGCCAGGAGGAACCGGAAAGTGAACATCTGGCAAAGGGGCGGGAGAACGGTAGAGTACCTTTACTGACTTCAGTTGATTATGTCAATCTCTCAGAGCTGGCTACACACACACACACACACACACACACACACACACACACACACATACACATACACACATATATGTATATGTATATATTCACATTTACACATATATGTACAAATACAAATAATACATACATAGATATGTAGTTAGTACAAGAGAAAAAAAGAAGACCTATTAGGAGGTTCCCAATAGCAACAACAATTAGAACTGTAAGGTTGACTATCAACAAAACTATTCTATTACCCAGCTACTCTTTTTAAAATATTTATTTATTTATGTATGCAAACACATACACTTCTTCAGACACACCAGAGGAGGGTATTGGAGCCCACTACAGATGGTTCTGAGCCACCACGTGGTTGCTGGGAATTGAACTCAGGACCTCTGGAAGAGCAGTCAGTGCTCTTAACCACTGAGCCATCTCTCCAGCTCACCTAGCAACTCCTAACCTAACTTAAATCTCTCCCTATCTGTCTGTCTGTCTGTCTATCTGTCTACCTATCTACCTATCTATCTATCTATCTATCTATCTATCTATCTATCTATCTATCTATCTATGTTACAAAGTATTCTTTATTCAGCCAATTCTCTGTGCCTGGAACTAGCAGCAGATGTTAGATATGTGTTATCTGTGATTTTCTTACTGTCCAGCAAGATGACTGGCTTCCAGCATCATCATGTTCAGAGAGATGTTAGGTTACTTTCCATTAGGGAATGGTAGGGAGGTCTGTTCTGACATTTGTCATTAAAGTCTTTCTTTTCTTGAATTTAAAATAAATTAGATCACACATCCTGTTGTACTTTTCCTCGCTGACTATTAGGCCCTTGATTGGTAAAGTACTTCGATGTATTATGTTTTAGAATAGATTGGTATTTAGGATGTTTCCACTTTGGAGGTATGAATAAAACCTCTCTTAACATTGTTATAAGTTGGGCGTAGTAGCATATGCCTATAATTCCAGGCTGAAGCAGGAGGATTGCAATTTTAAGGACATTCTGAGCTGCAGAGCAAGACCCTGCTTCGAAAGCAAAACCAACCAAAACCTCCTACTCTTGGGTGTGAGTGTTGGTGGGCACCGGTGCTCCTTTCTGCTGGATTTGGCTGTAGAAATGGAGTGGACCATGTTTGTTTGGCATCAGTAGATAAGCTCTTAAAGATTCCAAAGCAGTGGTGCCAAGTTATAAATCCAATCAGCAATGTGAGACAGTGTCTGCCAGTGCATAGTTAACTGTGTGTGTGCATGCGTATGCATTTGCATGCGTGTGCATGTAATTTTAGAATGTATTTAGTGCACTGAAGAGAGAAAAGTTGATCAACTTCACAATATTGAAAGTGCTTTTACATTTAACTTGTAGCCTAAGTTTTAAAAACTTTGTGAACAACATAGCATAACCACATTCTTAAAAATACACCCCTTGACCTTGGACCCAGATACCATTCCAATTGGAGAGTCTCAGATATGGTGATGTAATTTAAATGTGGATAACATATTTTGCTGGTAGATTTTTGTGGCTAATGAGACAGTTCCTATGAAGTAACCACAAGGTTGTTTTATTTTGTTTTGTTTTCCATTCAGGGATGTTGTAAAAATAGAATAATTCAAGATCTTTAGATGATTCCTGGAGACCCATTTCAAGGAATGAGAGCTCACTGTAGTAATATAATGAAAATCTCTGCCGTTTATAAATTATATTAAAGCAGTTAGCCCAAGGGAGAAGCTCCAGCCCTTGTAAGTCAGTCCCTAAGCAGAAGTGGGAATTAAAAACAAGGAAAGGATGTCAGAGAGCAGGGAGAGGTCACTTCAGGCCAACTCAGTGTCAAATGCCAAAAGGCACAGATAGTGCAAGGTCTAGGCCAGACCTGTGAACAAACCAGCCAGAGTGCAGGAAGCCGAGCTGTCAGTCAGAGTGTTCCGGAACTGGCAAGCCCTGCTAAATCAGAAAGACACCTGGTAGTCCTCAGTCTCCATGGCAACCTCAGGAGCAAGCTAAGGATTCAGAACCTTTTTCTAGTTGCTTGTCTATTAAACTGTGGGTGGGATTTTAACCCACACAGCCCAACTCTAGCACCGGAAAGGAAATTCTAGGTGGGTTTGCATAGGGCTCAGAAGCCGATGGACCAGTTTTCTTTCACTTGTGTACTCCAGTGTTAGAGCACCTGGACGTCTACACCTTAGTGTCAATGGTTCAGCTGGGATGGCCTTGTGTGAGCTGTACTGCTCAGCCTGCTCAGAATCAGTGACATGGCTTTCAGGTAGGTCACACTCCCATGCCCCAGTTTTTGTAGATCAGTGCTTTACACAGTTTGGGGGCTTGGGAGATTTATCACTAGAGGCCACCAAACATCAGGCAGGCCTTAAAGGAAGACAAATTCGGTCCGAGGTGTAGGGTTCATTAACCAGAAGCTCTGGAGGAGGGAATCTAGGAGACAGATTACATGGGCGTGTGGCAAGGCAGAGCATAGGATGACAGGAGGGCTGTGCAGAAATGGGAGTGACTTGGTGCCTAGAAGGTCCAGACAGACTGGGAGAGGGCAATCAGTCAGGCTTAATGAGACTTGTTTCCTTGCTGTTGCCATAGTGCTCGTGGCCCCTTGTGGCCACTAGAGGGCTTCCCCGCCTCATCTGGAATCCACACTCGGTTCAGGTTTCCCAACTAGGGCGGTACTGTAATTCAAATCCCAGTCAGGCTGGCCCCTGGGCTGCTTGTTTAATCCAAGCTGGAGTTCCAAACCCACTGAAATTTGGGGTGCCTCTCACTGGATTGACAACAAGGCTGGGAACCACGCCTCAGATGCGGGGTGACAGAACGTGTGACAGGGTGGCCTTGGGGCAGCAGGATAAAGGGGAAGACAGAAGCCTTCCAAATACCAGCAGAGGCCAATAAGCGAGGCTTGAGGGAGACAGGTTCTAGAAAGTGTCAGCATCCTTTTCCCTCGAGGTGGGCTGTTCGACCTCTTTGGTTGTTATTGGTAAGAAACCCTCCCTTTCTTGGGTTTGTTAGCATGGAGGAGCTGGGCTAAATGGCCCAGGACAACAGACCATATTGAGCAATGATCTCTGGGGCTTTCTGTGCAATGTGTGTGGTGTGCTTGTGTGTGTTCATGAGTAGGGGACATGCTACACAAAAATTCTGGGACCCAGGCTGTGGTGTGAGAGGGTCATCATGGGCATGGGAGGGTCACCATAAAAGTCCAGATATGAGCTTGTCATTCCCCTAAAGATCTCGGGTACGGTCTTTGTCTCATTTCTCAGCACCTTTCTCCCCTTAAAAGGACTTGTTTTTATTTATGTGTATCCATGTTCATATGTGCATGTGGCGGTATCATGTCCCTGGCATTGGAGTAACAGAACTGTGAGCTGCCTGATAGGGGTGCTGGGGACTTAGCCCTGACCTCCTGAAGTAGCAGCAAATATTCTTTCTTAACAGTGGAGTCATCTCTCTATCCCCTCTCCGCGCCAATCCTCCAGCTTCCGTTTTGGCCCAACCTTGAATTCCCTCAACAGACCTTCTACAGTAGAGAGTTGACTCCTGCCTACCTCACTGCCCCAGGGCCATTTCTTCTTATTTGGTTACTGCTCAGCTGTACCCACTTTGGCCCTTTCTATCTGCTGGGGACTTAGCTCAAACTGGACGTGGGATGGTGCAGTGGCTACATGGATGATTTGGGGTTTGGAGGAAGGAGATCTGTGTATTTATGAATGCTGGCTGTGAGAGCCACTGGTAGGAAAGAATGTTATTGACCCCGAGGAAGGCTCTTCTCCATTGACACTTCGGGGGTGAGGGAACGTCCTGCTTCTCTGAATGCTCAACTCATGCATACTCAAAGACATTGGTTAAGCTGTAGAATGAATGCCCCCAGATACCAAACTGTACGTCCACCCTAAAAGCATAGGGCTTCTCACGGGCTTATACTAGTCACTGTGAGCACATCCCATTAAGCACACACTCTTATTGAAGCATACACATGAGAAGTCTTTAGAATATGTTTTCACTTTCTTTTTTAATTAAAATCTGTCTGTAAGAGCAGTTCTTGAGGACTTAGGTGCTCTGGTATGGGTTGAAGGCATTTCACTGAGCATACATCCTAGTATACAAGGTGGTGGTTGTTCCTTAGACATGATTGTTCATAGTGCATCAGGTTGCTTCCTGGTCTTTCCACCTTCTTTTGCCACTTTGTGGCACGTATGACCCAAGGCTAGATCTTCCTTCCTTCCTTCCTTCCTTCCTTCCTTCCTTCCTTCCTTCCTTCCCTCCCTCCCTTCCTTCCTCTCTCCCTTCCTCCCTCTCTCACTCCCTCCCTCTCTCTCTCCCTTCCTCCCTTCCTCTCTCTCCTTTGTCCAAGGCTCTCCATATATGGTCTGCAAAGCTTTGAACTCACTGTGTTGTCCAGACTGGTCTTGAGTTCTCAGTCATCCTCCTGCTTCAGTCTCTCGAGTTACAGGCCTATGCCAGCACGTTCAGTTCGTGCAGTCTGCTCTGGTCCCCACCCAGGCACATTACATCAGAATTTCTGGGCAGGCCACAAGCATTCTTTTTGTATCCCACCGTCATTCGTGATCCCAAGCCAAGTGGTCCCCAGAGCATTGAGGAAGGTGTGGTACAGGGTGGCCTTAGGTTCTTGCTGTGATGGGCTTCTACAGGTTGGCTTCTGAATGGCGGACATGGAGTTCTCAGTGTTCCAGGGGCTGGGAATGCTAGGTCTGGGTGGCCGGGGTGCCCTGGGTGCCAGCAGGTTTAGTATGAGATGAGGGTCCCCTACCCAGTGTAAGGAGAGAGTCTACACTGAATCCAGCTCCCAGTTCTCAGTGACTCGCTCCATGTTCTGTGGACAGATCCTGGTCACAGCATTGTTTTGGGGCTTAGGATTCTAATGTACAAGTTTGAGGGAACAAATACTTTCTCTCTCTCAAATGTTGAGTTTTAAGAGTTCTCTGTGTGTCCTGGACACAAGGCCTTTGTCAGACATAATTTGTAAATGTTTCTTCCACTCTGTAATTTTTCTTTTTAATCCCTTTTTACAGGAATTTTTTCCCACAAAGCAAGTATTTCTAATTTTGCAGAGGCCCAGTGTATAAATTTTCCCTTTTATGGATTGTGCTTTTTGTCTTGAGCTTAAGAATTCTTCTCCTAGTTCTTCAATTTTTTTTCTAGTAGTTTCGCAGCCCCAGGATTCTGTTTCAGTCTGGGATCCATTTTGCATCTGTTGTGTGTAAGGTGGGAAGTTCAGAGCCAGCGGCTCCAAGCTGTAGAGAGGCAGTCTTTTACCCATTGGCTCACATTTATTCTTTAGTCAATATTCAGAAGCACTTAATGGGTCAACATCAGAGTACATAGGCTCCCCAGTTTACCCAATAGTCATTCACTACGTAGCTTGGGCAGGCCATACCTCCACTTCCCAAGTCCTAGGACAACTGATGTGTGCACCCCAACATGTTTCTGGGTTCTGTGCTCTGCTCCAGTCATCTCTTTGCCTGCTCTCTGCTCCATGAACATTGTCTTGAGGCCATGGCTACACACAAATGTCAACATTGAGAAGCATGCTTCTTTCTACAGCGTCCTAGTCAGGGTTTCTATTCCTGCACAAAACATCATGACCAAGAAGCAAGTTGGGGGAGGAAAGGGTTTATTCAGCTTACACTTCCACATTGCTGTTCATCACCAGAGGAAGTCAGGACTGGAACCCAAGCAGGTCAGGAAGCAGGAGCTGATGCAGAGGCTGTGGAGGGATGTTACTAACTGGCTTGCTTCCCATGGCTTGCTCAGCTTGCTTTATTATTGAACCCAGGTCTACCAGCCCAAGATGGCACCACCCACAATGGGCTGGGCCCTGCCCCCTTGATCACAAGTTGAGAAAATGCCCTACAGCTGGATATCACAGAGGCATTTCCTCAACTGAGACTCCTTTCTCTGTGATAACTCCAGCTTGTGTCAAGTTGACACAAAACCAGCCAGTATATACAGTTTTCCTTTTTGCCCCAGAATTGGCTGTTTCTGTGACTGTTTCCTTTCCACACAAATTTGTCTAAACTGGCACAGAAACATGTTGAGATTTTGACATGAGTTGTTTTCAGTCCAGGTCAGTTTTAAGAAAGAACTGTTTATTTTCACTCAGCCCTGGAACCTGACCCTAGGATACATGGTCCCTTCCAGCCAACACAAACACCTTTCTGGTTGCAGGAGAGAAACTCCACATGGACCAGCTTTGGCAGTGTAGACAGGCAGTAAATTCTGTTCTTAAGCTAATAATCCTGTTATCTGAGCAGATTCAAGCCCACACCTGCTTCTTCAGGGCTGGGGGAAGCTTCCTGGGACTCAGCTGTCTTTAGGGAAACCACTGATGAGGCTTGGAGCAATGCTGGGAGACCCAGAGATTCCGTTCAGTAAAATCCATCTCTGCCTCTGCTTTGCTGGAGAAGGGGTGATCTCTTGGCTAAGAGCTGGGCAAAGCACAGTGAGGAATCGTGTGAGGACGTGTGATGAAAGATAGTTTTGTCAAAAGCCTTCCCACTTATCTTTTGGCTCTCTAGATCCAATACCCTCTTCTCCAGAGAACGGAACAACTCACTGGGTACCAGAGTCTCTGCTTCCTGTGGCCTTTCTTTCCTGCAGCCACTTCCTCCTGGCCACGCCCTTTATTCCTGATTACTCTCAACCTTCATTTCAGTTCCTTATCCAAAATGTACCTCAAGCTTTTTTTTTTTTTTTTTGAAACTAGTAAAGATCTCATGCAGGCTCTATGAGCCCTTGACCTCAGTATGTGGCTGAGGAGGATTGTGAACTCCTGATCCTCCTGCCTCCACTTCGCAAGCATTACAGGTGTGCCTCTGCACACTGTTCAATTCTGTATAGTCTCTAAGAGTTCTTTACCACGGGGGGGGGGGGGGCAATCACAAGGTTTGTTAAGAAAGACCCAGCTTGTAGATGAGGAATTGTATCCACCTAACAGTCAGTTGCACTGGGTAGTTAAGAATATACTATGGTTTAGATTGTTCTCCAAGGGGCTGAAGAGATGGCTCAGTGGTTAAGAGCACTGACTGCTCTTCCAGAGGTCCTGAGTTCAATTCCCAGCAACCACATGGGTGGCTTACAACCATCTGTAATGGGATCTAATGCCCTCTTCTAGGGTGTCTGAAGACAGCTACAGTGCACTCACATAAATAAATAAATCTTTTAAAAAAAGATACTTAAAAAAATAAACTGTTCTTCAAAAAGTGTGTTCTGGACACTTAATCTTGGACACAAGAGTGTTGGGAAGAGGTAAGGCAGGACTTTAAAAAGTGTTTGTTTTATTTATTTATTGTAATTAGTTTTTTTTTAAAGATCTGATTTGTTATGCAACCTGGGCTAGCCTTGAACTCTTGATCCTTCTTCTAGGTCTCCTGCAAGCTGCAATTGCATATGCTACAGTGCCTGGCTCCCAGTGCCCTTACTACAGCAGTGAGTTCCTTCCGCTGAGTCTGACTTCCCCCATCTTGGCCTTCTGTCCCATGGTGCATTGCTGCCATGCTGTCCTGAAAGATGCCTCTCACAGAACCATGAACCGATACATTTCTGTTTGTTATAAACTTCTCTGTTGGTGAAGACTGAATGGCAGCTACAAAAGTGGTGAGGTTCAAGTTTACCATCTTCCGGCTCCCAGTGCTTCCTTATTAGGAAAGCAGTGACATCCGCAGTCAGCTCTGGCTAAGGAAGTGACTTCATCACAGCCCAGAAAAGGCTTCCTCCCCCTCCCTCCACTATTGTTCTTATTTTATATTGTCTTCTCACCGCTGTCCTCCATCCCTTGCCTCTTACACTGGGATGCTCCGGTCTAAATGCAAAGAGGAGCTTGTGGTCTGCTCTACCGCTACCAGTAGTTCATACTGGGTGAAAGGATCACTTAGGGCCTGAGGGCTGGGAGCCAGGGGTGACACAGGTGGAGGACTTCAGAGTCAACCCAGCAGCTGCCAGCCTGCAGCATACATCCTGTGCTTAGACTGGAGAACCCACAGCTGCCCAATTTGAGGATTCCAGAAGCCTGGGGGTGGAACTCGGGGCTATAGAAACGACCACACCCAAGAGCATCGGCTGCTGTCTGTTCTTTGCTGAAGTCATTCCCCAAGCCAATGCAAGCCGGTCATGCTTCCTTCCTGAAACTGATACCCCCACCTCCCTGCTTTTCTTTTTGAGATGGGGTCTTCCTGCACACCCCAGACTGGCCCCCATATGTGGTTTAAGATGACGCTGAATGGCTGATCCCTTGCGTTCCATCTCCAGCACCTCTAGGGCTAGGACTGCAGGCGAGTCCATGTAGCGATGAGGACCAGCTCTACCATCCGAGCTCTACCCTACCCCGAGGTACTCCTGTTTGGTAAGCACAGAGGGGCCCCGGCTTTCTTAGCTCCACTGCTCAGCCCTTTCTCCGGGGTCCACAGGCCAACTGCAGAGTTATTTTTGCAGGACAACATGGCAGCAAAGCACAATGGGACAGAAGGCCAAGATCTGGGGAAGTCAGCGGAAAGAACTCACTGCTGTAGGAAGGGCGCCGGGAGTCAGGCACCTTAGCATACGCAATCGCAGCTCTAGGCCATCACGAGTTAGTATCTGTCAGGGCTTCTCCCTGTAGACACTGGACCCAGCTGTCTCGTGGGGTTGACAGCTCCTGTGGGGATTTGCGTGGACTCTGTTCCTGTGGCTGCAGGGATGAGAACCATGGTTCTCAAGTCCTTGGCTTTTTGAGAGGGGCTGTGAAACTTTCAGATTGAATACAACCCAAACCCTTCTAAACAGCGGTTGCCAACACTTCCTGTGTTGCAATAACAAGCGCCCCTTTAGCTGCGGCCATCTGGGCTTGGCTGTTGAGCCCCTCCAGGCTCACAAGGGAGGCTGGGCTGCTGTGGGTGTGGGGAGCTTCCTGTTCATCAGCTCAAGCTAGAGAGCTCTTCCTGCGAATCTCTTCCTGCTTCTGTACTGTGGCACGGTTGCCCTTCTTAGACCTCCGTGTCTCTCCTGTGCCCACGGATTGCTTTCATCCTTAGGAACCCTGTGGCTTGTTGAGGCTTCTGGCCCCCTGTTTGCTGGTGTTTAATCGGCTTGTAATTTGCTCTCAGCGACAGATTCTCTTCCTCAGAATCGAGCTCCTCTTTCATTTAGCAAGCGGATCATTGCCTTTTATCTTTAATGCTCAGTGTTAAGCATCAGCTGCCAAGTTGGGCTGATTAATCATCCTCAAATACAGAGGTAATGAGCTCTGGTTCAAAAGTGCATTTTCTGGCCTAGAAATGCACGTCGGTGGTGGATTGCTGGTCTGCATCCCGGAGGCCCTGGGTTAGATTCCCAGAGCTGCAAAGAACACACACCCGGACTTGGCAGAGAGTCTTTCCCATCACCTGTATGTATGGCTGCTCTCTTAGATCTCCAGTTGATTGTGTAGAATCCATATTCCTTCTGCTCCATCCTCCTCGCCTCCTTTTTCTTCCTTTCTACTGCTCCTTTCATTTTTCTTGTTCAACAAAGTCTCTTCTAGACAGCTTGGCTTTGACATCACCATGTAGCACAGGATAGCTTTGAACTTCAGATCCTCCTACATCTACTTCCTGAGCACTATGGGCGCCCCTACATTCACCTTCAAATAAAGATTTCAAGAGATGTCTTGAGGGGTGAGAGAGGTAGCTCAGTGGCTCGGCGGTTAAGCGCCATGGCTGCTCTTCCAGAGGTGCTGAGTTCAATTCTCAGCAACTACATGGCATCTCAGAACCATCTATTAATGAGATTTGGTGAACTCTTCTGACCTGCAGTCATTGGTGAACATAGAGCCCTCATGTACATTAAATTTAAAAAGTTAAAAATAAAAGTGAAAAATAAAGGGTTGGAGAGATAACTCAGTGGTTAAGAGCACTAACTGCTTTTCCAGAGGTCCTGAGTTCAAATCCCAGCAACCACATGGTGGCTCACAACCAACTTCAGCAAAGTGGCAGGATATAAAATTAACTCAAATAAATCAGTAGCCTTCCTTTATACAAATGATAAACAGGCTGAGAAAGAAATTAGGGAACAATTTCCTTCACAGTAGCCACAAATACTATAAAATATCTTGGGGTAACTCTAACCAAACAAGTGAAAGATCTGTACAATAATAACCTTGAGTCTCTCAAGAAAGAAATCAAAGATCTCAGAGAGTGGAGCAATCTCCTATGCTCATGGATTGGCTGAAGATTTAACATAGTAAAAATGGCCATCCTACTAAAAATATACAGTGGGGGAAAAAAAGTCTTCAATAAATGGTGCTGGTCTAACTGGTTGTTTCTATGTAGAAAAAAGGGAAATAAACCCATTTTGTCACCTTGCACAAAGCTCAAGTCCAAGTGGTTTAGGGGCCTCAACATAAAACCAGATACACTGAATCTCATAGAAGAAAAAGTGGGGAAGAGCCTTGAATTCATTGGCACAGGGAGAAATTTCCTAAACAGAAATCCAACAGCTCATTCTCTAAGATCAAGAATTCATAAATGGACTTCATGAAACTGGAAAGTACAGGATACTCAAGATACAGTCCATAGAACTCAAAAAAAGGTCAACAAGCTGAAGGGCACAAGTGTGGACACCTCAGTCCCACTTGGGAGAGAGAAGAAAGCAGTCACAAGGTGGGAGGGGAGACCTGAGAGGGAAAGGGGATGGAGTAGGGGGAAGAGGGGAACATGACCTGGCATTGTGTGGGGGAAAAGGACTGAATCCCTGAGGGCCTGCAGAAAGAATGGAACAGGTAATCTCAGGAGGTTGGGGGACCCTTCAGAATGTACTAAAAACTTGGGAGGTGAGACTCTCAGGACTCAAAGGACCTTAGGTGAAATGACCTACAGTGGGGAGAGGGAACTTGTAGAGCCCACCTTCATCAGAAAGACAGGGTATCAGTTAAAAGTCTGACCCATAACTGTTCCTGTCTGAAAGAACTACAGGGACAAAATGGAGAAGGGCTTGAGAAAAAGAAGGTCCAGTGACCAACTCAAATTAGGATCCAGCTCAAGGGGATGCCCCAAGGCCTGACACTGTTACTAATTCTATGGAGCGCTCACAAAAGGAGGCCTATCATGGCTGCCCTCCAAAAGACCCAACAAGCAGTTGAAAGAGTCAGATGCAGATATTTGCACCCAACCAATGGACAGAAGCTTCTGACCCTGTGGTTGAGTTAGGGAAAAGCTGGAAGAAGCTGAGGAGGGTGACACTGTAGGAAGATCAGGACTATCAACTAACCTGGACCCCTGAGATCTCTCAGACACTGGATCACCAACCAGGCAGCACACACCAGCTGATATGAGACCCTCCCCCACCAACACACATACGTCAGAGGACCGCTGGGTCTGGGTTCAGTCAGAGAAGATCCATTTAACCCTTAGGAAATTGGTGGCCTCAGAGAGTTTAGAGGTCTGGTGAGCAGGAACATCCTCATGGAGATAGAGGGGCAGGGAGGAGGTATGGGATGTGGAACAGTCCGTAGGTTAATCAGGAGGTAAACAAAATCTGGAGTGTAAAAATATAAATAAAAACAAGAAATATTGTTTTCAAGAATATCATGTGTTTTTTTTTGTTTTTTTCATAATATAACTATTTATATTTGTTGGTAATTACATTATCAGAGTATATGTCCATATATTTTATTTCAAAAAGAAGGAATATTAAAAAAAAAAAAAAGCCCTGAACATCACAGAGCGCCTAACCTAGGAGGGACTGCAGAGGATTCTTTGGGAAAGGGAACTAAGTATTCATTCCATGTGTGAACCACCACGTCTGTGTCCATAGGCACCTGTGTTGGAACTCAGGTCTTCATGTTTGTATGGCAGGAACTTTAGAGCTGGCCTTGGCTCCTCTTGAGGATATGACTTTCTCTATCCACAGTTCATCCCCTTACAGCGCAGTGCTGGGCGGTAAGAGCCACAGCCAACAAACCTGCTAGCCAAGAGAGCAACACACAGCATTCACTTGATTCTACCTGACCCCATCCGTGGAGGCGGAAGATGCAGGGAGACTCCCACATTCTGACACTGCCATTTACATTTGTCATTGTTCCCAAAGGGGTGGGAAACAGGATGCCCCTTGTTCTTTGTCAGGGTGATGCCCCTCCCAGGACGAGCAGCTTCTGCGTCTTCATCTTGCCACAGGCAGATTCCACACAAGCCCATAAAGATTGTACAATAAAGGCTCCTTAACTTCTCTTCTCTTGCTTGATGTACCACACGAGCAGACAGAAGTATAGATAAATGGTTTTGGGGGAGCAACATGGGTCGCCGGACAGTGTTAAGTTGATAGCCCATGTGGTTTTAAACCTTGGCTTTTCACTCCTTGGACCTTAGGGCTCCTCTAACTAGATCAACTCCAGTGGAACTCAGAGGAAGGCAAATAGTCCCCTGTTGCGGTAAATATTAAAAGGATGGCTTAACCTTTTATCGGACCCCATGGTCTCACTCTGTGGACACCACTCTAGTGTGGAGCCAAGTGCACTCTCCACACAGTTCCCTTCCAAGTGATTCACTCTGCCCGTCCTGTTGTTCTGTCCCAGGTAGATATGACCCACATCTTTCTTTCCTCCATCATTCAGCACAAACATGACTCCAAAGTCCGGTAGTTTATCAAGCAGGTTTATATATTAAATTCTCAATCTACAAACCTTCTACACAATACGCTTATATCCAATGGACAAAGATTTATATGAGGTAACAAGACCTATAGAAACCCTTAAAAATATTTATATCAACCCATCGCTAATTAAGACCACCTGGATCTAGATCTTCCTTCTCCAGCTCCATCTTGATTTCTCACTGAATCCCCTTCCTCCTCTTCCATTTTCCTATCCTTTCTCCGCCTTCCTCTCCACTGTCCAGTCATATATCACCTTAACATTCATCAAGCCACAGCCCTCCCCCCTCAGACAGTCTCACTGTAGATCTTCCCTGTTACAGTCGCTTTATTTACAAAACAAAAGTCCAAGCAAAACAGGCTGGAGAGCTGGCTCCATGGTTAAGAATGCTTGCTGCTTTTGCAAGAGATTCAGATGCCCTCTTCTGGCATCACTGAAGACAGCTACAGTACACACACACACACACACACACACACACACACACACACACACACACTAAAAAACATTAACTTTTATATAGCACTCTGTACCGAGCCAAAGACTGTATGTTTTCCCAAAGCCCTCTCCAGAGTTTAGAGATAGCTCTCTCCTTGTGGTTGGCTGCTGTCAAGCCCCACTCAGCACTCCCAAATTTCCGAGGCTAGCTGGGACACACTCTGGCAAACCTGAGCTCTGCCATAGTTACCTGTCTCTGGAGCTCAGTTGTATCGCTGAGAGAAGGAAAACACCACGAAATTTTAGTTTAGAATCAACAGATAACACAATTGCTGGACGCAGAACCTAGCATCCTAAATTTACCTACTACTCAATGTTAGAAATCTTCCAGTGGTGGAACTGCCAACCGAGCTAACAGCCTCCTGCCTATATCGGATCTGCCTTGCTCCAGCAGTCCAAAAGGAAGTTCCTGTCTCCTGCCTTCTCTCTTCCTCTCTTGAACCCAGAAGTCCCGCCTCCTTCTCACCCAGTGATTGGCTTCTTATATTTATTATTTTAATCAATTAGGGGAAAATTTTTTGCTACAGCACTCTACTTCCTCTCACCACTGTATTTATAATATCTGAACTCCACAACACAGTGATGATTGTCTTACTTCTGCCGTTCCTGTGTGTGGTGTGTGTGGGGGGGGGGAGGGAGGGAGGGAGGGAGGGAGAGAGAGAGAGAGAGAGAGAGAGAGAGAGAGAGAGAGAGAGAGAGAGAGACTCACTCTGTAGCTTAGACTGTCTTGGAACTCAGTACATAAAGCAGGCTGACCTTGAACTCACAAAGATCTGCCAGCAGGGATTAAAGGCATGCACCACCACTGCCCAGAAGCCTTTCCCTCTATAGGTCCTGCTGCATGCTGTGTTGTTGCAAACAGCATTTAATATCCCCTTGATTGGGTTAGTAGGCAAGTGTTGCAACTGGGGCTTAGGTCCCCAGCACCAGAGTAAATCCATAGATGCTGGGTGGGTGTGGCAGCCTGCCTTTATCCCAGCATTCAGAAGGTAGAGATGGGATTCTGGGGGCAAGCTAGCCAGCTGAATGGGTGAGTGGGCTCTAGGCTCAAGGGAGAGAACTTGCCTCAATAAGTAAGGTTGAATGAGATTGAGGAAGCTATTTCATATGTCCTCACGTATGTGCGCACTCACATGTACATACACACTACATATTCTAGAAAAAAAAAAAAGCCCTGGATATTTACTAGGTGAATGAAGGTAGACTTGGCTTTCAGGGACTGTTTGGTCTGTGGCTATGTATTGTAACACTAAATTCTGTACCTGTAGGTCTAGGCCAATGAATGAATTCTTGTGTTTGCAAGCTTTTGTTGTGTAGAACTTGTTCCTTGATTTAAAGCTATCGATTAAATAAAATCAACTATAGCCCATTGCTGGAGAGATCAGAGGTAGTTGGGTGTTGAGTTACCTGGTTGGGGGCAGAGAAGAGAGGGAGTGAGTAGAGACCAGGACCAGGTGCTAGAACAAGAAAGAGGAGGAAGCTTCCATAAGGAGAGATGGACTGTTAGCATATGTTCAGGAGAAACAGAAAGTTTCTGGGGTACACCACGGGGGAGGTAGCCAGGCCAGCAGTTAGAACACTAGATTAGGGGTGACCCCCCAGTAATTGTCAAAGCCGAGTAAAATAACCATAGCCTGAGTCTCATTTATTTGTAAGCTAGCTGGGGGTCGGATGCACCACAGGAGGTTATTGCTGAGTTTCTGGGCTCACTTCTTCAGCACAGCCCTCTTCTGATGTCCCTCTCTTCCAGCCCTCGTTCTCTGGGGATGGATGAGAAGACAGTGGAGAAAGGAGGAATAACAACACGTCCAGTCAACTCTTTGCAAGACTCTGGTGATCAGGTTGGGATTTCCCAGGCTGCACTCGGCCCAGCAAACCAGACGTAGGTTATTGGGTATGAAGAGAACATTAGAAAAATGAAGTTGGCAACGGGCAAAATTGTTTTGTGATGTAGAAGTAAGTGGCCTATAATTTATTTTGTTTTAGAAGTGTTTTCTGGCAGGGGCAGGCTGTGGGACTTAACTGAGCCAGGATCCTATAGGGGTAGCAGCAGACCTGTTTTGAGTGACTATTGGCAGCTTGTGTTTAAGGATGGAACAGAGCTTATGCACTGTTTCATTTTGCCAAAGTTTGGCTTCTCTTTCTGAGAAACCACCAACCATCAGAGTTGGGTATGGCCCAGGCTTTGTCAGCCAGGGAGACTGGACCAACACCTATGAACACGAGAAAAACCCATTGAATTCCTTCCTTCTTTAACCGCCTCCCCACGTAATACCCCAAGGAATCGACTGTTCTTGGTTTTCCATGGGGGCTGACCTTGGAAGAGTGAGTAGTTCAACATATACTCCCAACAAGCTCAGTGTGACATCCTGGGACTTCTGCAAAGACATATCTGTGCCATGCTGTTCTAGGGTGGCTCACGATATTTGCCCAAATTTTGACTATGCAGTTGGAAGGCAGGGTGATGTCAGAGAGGGGTGAGGGGGGCTCGAGGAATGGAAAGGGGTTGTGATATGTCTCTGCCGCCCACCCCCACCCTCATACCCACCCAAGGCCCCTGACCCCCACCCCACTTTGGTTTTATCTTTGAGGCTGAGTCTTATTCATTTTTGAGATGGGGGGGCACTGAATTTGACATCAAGGTGTATATGTGGGGGGAGAGCAAGAGAGTGAGAGAGCTAGAGAGAGAGAGAGAGAGAGAGAGAGAGAGAGAGACAGAGACAGAGAGAGACAGAGAGAGAGACAGAGAGAGAGAGACAGAGACAGACAGAGAGAGACAGAGAGAGACAGAGACAGAGAGAGACAGAGAGAGATAGAGAGAGAGACAGAGAGAGACAGAGAGAGACAGAGACAGACAGAGAGACAGAGAGAGAGATGCCCCGAACTGTAGAGTAAGAAATTCAGCTTCCAGCAAACCCAGGACTGCTGCTGTCTGTGCAGAACCTGTACATTCAGGTACCAGCATCGAGCCTGCCATTGTGCTGGAAGCCCGGTGTCTTTTGCATTTTCTTCTTCCCCAGGCGTTGCCGTTTTGGGGAAGATGCTGCCTCAGCCTTCTGCTCTGCTGTCCCTCCAAACCTCTGTTTGTTACTAGTTACTGACTTAGTGTCCAGGCGTTATTGGTCAGGGATGGCTCTGGGCATGTGTCCCATGTCCTTCTAACCATCCCGTGAAATACTGAAAGAATGTAATGCGCATGCTCAGAGCCCCGGTGGCCCTGTAACCGGATGGTATCAGATCTCAGCCTGGGAAGCAAAGCAGAAGCTGAGCAGTTGACGAGAGGGCAGACGTTCCTGTCTGTGGAGCCTCTGAAGCACGAGCACAGAAGAGCCACCAGATTGCAAGCAGCGCCCTGAGTTATTCAGAGCCTGGCGTGGATCCATTCACATTTCTACACGTTTCAACCTTCAACAGAATGTGCTGTTTTTAATCCCAGCACTTGAGAGGCAAAGGCAGATGGATCTCTGAATTTGAGGCTAGCCTGGTCTAAAGAGTGAGTTCTGGGGACTTCCAGGGCTACAGAGAAGATTCTGTCTCAAAAAAAAAAAAAAAAAAAAAAAAAAAAAAAAAAAAAAAAAAAAGCCTGTGCTAGATATTTGGCTTGTAATAAACTCCATTATCCCATTAAATATCCACCAAAAACATGTTACACAACAGAAGATGTTTCCAGTGCTGAGGGTACATGATAAAACACAAAAATCACAGCCCTGGTGGAATCAGGAGATACAGTATGGAGATGATGACAGATGTCACAGGCTAAAACAAGGGAAAGTGGTGGCAAGAGTTCTGGCAGGGCAGTGGGGGACAACCTGGCCAGGAGTGAATCCATGTAGCAGTTCCATGAAACATTGCTCCCGCAGTGCTCTCTAGTGTCTGTATTTCCAGCACTTGGGAAGCTGAGGCAGGGGGATGGGAAGTTTGAGGTCAGCCTAAGCTACTTAATAAGAACTAGTTTGAGCACAAAGTTGCAGACAGTGTTACTTTTCTTTCACAGAACTGGAGTTGCCAATGGCTGTGAGCTCGGTGAATCTAACCGAGGATGTCTGGAAGAGCAGCCAGTGCTCTCAAGCTGAGCTGTCTCTCTACCCAACCAGAGACCTATTCTATGGTTTTTTTTTTTTTTTGTTTGTTTGTTTTTTTGTTTTTTTTTTTTTAAATCTCAGTTAACTTTATTTAAAAAAATATTTATGAGTACACGGTAGCTATTCTCAGACACACCAGAAGAGGGCACCAGATCTCATTACAGATGGTTGTGAGCCACCATGTGGTTGCTGGGAATTGAACTCTGGACCTCTGGAAGAAGAGTAGGAGCTCCAGCCCATCAGCCAACTTTTTTTTTTTTTTTTTAAAGGCTATTACATAGTTTGATCAATTGAGTGATTGTGTGTGTGTGTGTGTGTGTGTGTGTGTGTGTGTGTACTTCAGAGGGCAACTTCCTGGAGGAGTTTGTTTTCTCTTCCCACCATGTGGAACCTGGGGATTAAATTCAGGTTGTCAAGCCTGGAGGCAAGTGCCCTTACCTGCCTCAGGCAACATCTATCTATCTGTCTGTCTTTATTTTATTTTATTTTATTTTTTTTTTTTTTGAGTCAAGATTTGTTTTTGTAGTCCTGGCTTTCCTAGAACTCGCTCTAGCTTCAAACTCAAAGATGTCTGCCTAATTCCTGTCTCCTAAATGCTGGGATTAAAGGTGTGCAACATCACCACCTGGCTCACCAGCTTCTATGTTAAGTAGAATAGTACAGTTTGTACCAACACTGAACAGAAAGTAGAGATTTCTGACACACCTGGTCTCCCACACTCACAATAGCCTCCCCAACAATGATGACTTCCAACAGCCTTGTGTTTACAGGGCTAGCTTTTTCCACAGCCCACTCCTTTCTCAAGGATCTGGGCTGTGGGTTGCAGTAGTTTTGAGCACTGGATTGTGAGTCATGCTCCCTACCCCTGCCACCTAATATTTCAGGAAGCCATGAATCTGCCACTGTCCCTTGGTAAAGGATGTCAGATGGACAGTAGATGTGGGCAGACAGATGGAAGCCAGGGAAGAGCTCAGAAAACTCACTCCCAGTCTAGGCTGTGGATTCTTTATTTTCTTGTTTTTCAGCTCACAATGGCCTCAGACTGTGCAGGCCAAGATGAACTTGACCAAAACCCGGACTCTGCCTCCTGAGTGCTGGGGTCACAGGCTTGAGGTGCTGGGGACTGAGGATCCCTGTATGCTAGGTAGGCAAGGTTCTCCCAGGGAGCAATATCCCTGCCCCCAGACCATGAGTGTTTTGCTAGGATTTTCCCAGCCCTGGACTTCACCAGTGACTCTTGAGTTTCTCACTGGAGTTGACTCAGTCTGACCTGCAGACTTGTCTAAGAGCTCCCATTTAATGTTGAGTCTAGAATTAATTCTCATCTGTCACCATGCTGAGTCACAGGGCATGTCACCCTCAGTGGCTCATGAGCTTTCAGACCAGCAGCTTGGCTCTGTGGCTGGCTGGAAGTAGCCCCAGCCACACACTCCCACCCTAAGGCGGAGCTACACTCTCAGAGGCTGTGGGGTCATCTGCCTGAAGTTTGGAGCAGCTAAAGAAGGAGCAAAGGCTCTTAGGGAAGACACAGTGGGACCTGGGTGGGTTCTCACCTCACTGTAGGGAGGCCATGTCTGGTTTGCACCCTAGTGACAGTAGGTGAGGTCACTCATAGGCAGAGGATGACCTCATATAATCAGCCTTTGTACTATTTGGGCGAAGAATGAGAGTGTGCCCTGCTTCCCATATTTTTGTTCAAGAAACAATAGGATGGGGAACACCGAGATCAGTGTGCTAGGCAAGGTTTTCCTAGATGAGCAACATCCCAGCCCTCAGCTGGGAAGGTGGGGAAGTCCTCGACACGATTTCTGTTCTCTGCCTTGTGTGTGACTGAGCAGATCCTCCTCAGTGACATGCTGCTCCCTGGTCCTCCCCAGAGCCTGGTGCTCCCTAGTGGCAAGGTGCTCTCCAACGGCACAATGCTTGGCTGGTTTTGCTATTTGGCGCAGCTGCTCAGGGTCATTCTCTTGCTTTCATGAACTCTAAAAGTTTTCACCTTTATAAGCTCTTTTCCTCCAATAAAGAAAATAAAAATCCGATTTTACAACTGTGTTGTTATAAGCTGAACATCAGCCAGGGTGGATTCATTGCGTAAATAATAGTCTTTTTTCTTGTTTTGAGTTGGTGGAGGGGAGGTCTTTAAAAACTATTTGTTTGTGTTTATGAGTATGTGTGTGTGTGCAGGTGTGCATACATGTGTACCACATGGAAGTCAGAAGAGAAAGTGGAATCTTTGTCTGTCACTCTCCTCCTATTCCTTTGGGGCAGGGTTTCTCCCTGTACCTGGGCCTTGTCTTTTCTTCCCTAGGCTGGAAGCTAGCCTGCCCCAGAAATCCTCTAGTCTCTGCCACCCAATGGAGCTGAGGCTACAGGTATTTGAGACAGGCCTGGCTTGTTCCATGGGTGCAGGGATACACGCTCTTGTCAGCCAGCACTCTCAGTCCCTGAACACTCTCCAGCCTCCTTGTTTGTGCTTTATGCAGTGCAGTCTGCCCTTGAACTCCTTATACATGATGTATAATACACAGACAAGGATGACCTTGAACTCCTTAGACATGATGTATAATACACAGACAAGAATGACCTTGAACTCCTGATTGTCCTGCCTCTTGAGACCTCCAGAGTGCTGGGATTCCCGGTGTACTGCTATTATGGTTTATGTAGCTCTGGGGAATCACACCCAGGCTGTGTGCATGCTAAGCCAATTCTGTGTCAAGTGATTTCCGTAGTCCCTCCCCCACCCATTCCAACGTTGCTTTGAAAACAAAGAACAGCATTTTGTTTGATCCTAGCACCATTGACTGGGAGAGAATCAGTTTTATGGTCCTCTCAAGCATTTCAGGGAGGTCTTCTGCAATGGTCAACTTAGTGACTGAATTGACTTGAGGTCCACTTACTATTTGGTTTCCTTCGCTTGCAGAACAGTAGCAGATACACCAGGCTCCTGCCCTTGCTTTATCTGAATGTTCTCTGAGAGACTGGGCTGAGGCCTTCCACCATGTGCTTCCTTGTGCTAAGACACCTTAGCTGTTGGAGACTGGAGGGCCACCGATTGAGCAGCATGCTTGTCAAGGATGCTCAGATTAAGGGCCTGAGGCTAAGGAGTTCAACAAGCAAGGCACAGGCAGAACACAAGGCAGGTTTGGAAAATCTAATGTCAGAGGAGATGAGTAAGGGCTGAGAAAGCAGCCCAAGGTGGAAAAGATCATGGGACTTGTCTGCATCCATCCACTCTGTATTAGCTATTTCCACTGTAAAGACATAGACTCTAAGAACTATAGAGAAGAAGGTACGTCCTGTGATTAAACACCATGAGAGTTAACAGTGCTGGGAGGTGCCTGTCACCCCTGGGCACATGGAGGTCCAAAGTGGGGTCATGATCACATGACTCATAAGGGAAGTGGTTCACCCTCATTCTGAAGTGGTGGAAGGTTTCCCTGGGCCAATGCAATGAGTGTTTTATTTATCATGCTGGGGTCTCCCATTACCAAGAGAGAAAGAGAGAGAGAGAGAGAGAGAGAGAGAGACACCCAAGTGAGCTCCCAGGCCTGATTTAAAGCACATTAGGAGATTCTGGGGTAGGTGACCTTTAACTTGCTCCATCTCCATGGACATTCCTTTATTAGGGGGTGGGAGCTGGAAATTGTTGGTGAGGAAATCTGGAAACTGCCAATGACCCATTGTCTTTGCCTGGACTTGCCCAGTTCTTGGAACCAGAGATTCAGGCCTTGTTTCCTGAACAGCTAATTTGAAGCCTGTTATGGAGTCAGCCTGGTCTTCTCAGTGGTGTGTGTTCCCTCTGGAGGTAGGAGGACAGCTTGAGGGAGTGGGCTATCTTCTTCTACCACATGCTCTTGAGGATCCAACTCAAGTCATCAGCATTACCTGCTCAGCCATCTTACCGGTCCCATGTCCGATGCTATAAGACAGTTTATATTAGAGGGAAATCTAGTTTTCCCACAGATTTCTCAGGGTTTACTTACAGGGAAGGTTGGACGCACCTTCTTTTTGTGATGGTGCAAATTACCTGATAAAGAGGCTAAATTGTGAAAGGATGGGAAGAGATTATGTTAGGACAAGGTTCTCTTGGTCCTTCTGGGCCTAGAGAGAAAGAGATGAGAACTAAGGGTCTCTGGAGTCTGGGAAGACCACCATGGGGATCTGGTGGAGAGAAACAGGTTTTCATATAGTGAGTGGAATGTGTCTGGTAGGTACGATCCTGTCCTCTAGACAGCATTTCTCCCAAGTATGGGCCAGATATAAGGCAGTGGTCATACATGTTTACAGGGCCTGGTGCCATTATAGGTGTTCTAGTTTGTGTAGCTTTATTCTATAATCTTTGCGTAATGGTGAAATTGCCCAAGGGTGCTTTTACATCTTTGCTGCCGCCTAAGATGCCTGTGGTCAGTCCTATGAGACTGGGTTGAGAGTGAAATTGCTTTGAGATTGCTTTGTAGTACGCACAGGGTTGTCTTCCCTGTGCTTTCAGAAGTCCAGGGAAGGTCTTGGGATATGCTTGAGAAAGACACTGTATCCAGCACGGCATGGACTGCAAACAGAAGCCAGGTTTCAGTGGGGAAATCCAATCAGGATTTTTAAAGAAGCCTGGATGTTTGGGATATTGGGAATTGTCTGAATCTCCTCCAGGCAGATGTCTTGGATGTGAGCCTTCGTGGTTTGGATGCTGAGTCAGATACATTGTGCAGAGGCCTGGAAGCAGCAGGTGTGTCAGATGCCCTGAGTTAGATACAGTGCATGGAGGTCCACACCTAGATGCAGCAGGGAGTCAGATGCTGAGTCATGCACACTGTGCAGAGGTCCTGATGCAGCAGGGAGTCAGATGCTGGGTCAGGTACACTGCACAGAGGCCCAGATGCACCAGGAAGTCAGATGCTGGGTCAGGTACACTGCACAGAGGCCCAGATGCACCAGGGAGTCAGATGCTGGGTCAGGTACACTGCACAGAGGTCCTGATGCACCAGGAAGTCAGATGCTGGGTCAGGTACACTGCACAGAGGTCCTGATGCAGCAAGGACTGGCATCTGTTCTAGAGCAGAGGCTCGTAATGTTGACTTGTCTTGAACATTTGTTAGGGCTTGTGTATGTGAGTGCATGTGCATACATGGGCGAATTTTCAGTGCTGACCTCTCTGAAACGTGAAGTCACTAATTCCATAGTGCCTTTGCCACAGTATCCACAAAATGCAAACATTTAAAATCTACTGGAGAGGGCTAGAGAGGGCTCAGCTGTTAAAGGCCAGGCTCACAGTCAATAATACAAAATCTACCTGAGAATCAGGCAAGCACATGCGTTCCTCTAGCTTCTCTTTCTGCTGTTTCGGTTCCCTGAGACCCACATACGTCCAATCATGTCCCACGGAGGCTTGCTAATTTCAGCATCCATGGTCTGCGGAGGCCCTAAGCTGCCATCGCATTTCTCTGATTCTGACTCAGACCTGTCAGTCATCAAGTTGCCACAGAAGCCAAAGACTTCCTTTTAATTCTCTCCCCGCCCCCAAATAGCTGTCAGAATGAGGAGAAGAAAGGAAACTGTTAACGAAAGTTCCAAATGCTGAGACTTAAAAAGTTCCAGTGACAGAACTTAATGTGGGGTGACATTCTGAGCAGATTCCTCTGTTTTGCTCAGTGTCTCACCTCACCCTGGTGGACTGAGGGGAATTCGAAAGACCTGGAGGCTGGGACGCTAGGGTGGGTGTCTTAGTCAGGGTTGTATTCCTGCACAAAGCATCATGACGAAGAAGTGAGTTGGGGAGGAAAGGGTTTATTCAGCTTACACTTCCACATTACTGTTCATCACCAAAGAAAGTAAGGACAGGAACTCACACAGGGCAGGAACTTGGAGTTAAGGAGCTGATGCAGAGGCCATGGAGGAATTCTGCTTACTAGATTGCTTCCTCTGGCTTGCTCAGCTTGCTTTCTTATAGAACCCAGCCCAGGGATGGCACCACCCACAAGGAGCCCTTTCATCTTGATCACAGATTGAGAAAATGCCGCACAGCTGGATCTCATGGAGGCATTTCCTCAAGAGAGACTCCTTTCTCTGCGATGACTCCAGCTGTGTCAAGTTGACACAAAATCAGCCCGTGCAGTGGGTGAAATGACTGAATGACTGATAGAGGGAGGTTGTTATAGGATCCCAGAAGTTCCAACCATGCAAGGGGAGGAGAGGCCATGAGATAGCAGATCTCTAATTCTGAAGACACCAGACAGTAAGATACCAGGTCTTTAACCACTCACAGAAGCTCACAGATTTTTGGTTGGCATCAGTCTTAGCTACAGAGTCATTCCTCCCATCTTAGGTTCTACCTCCTGTTTCTTTCTGTATAGGAAGTAGAGTATAAGTGTGTGTGTGTGTGTGTGTGTGTGTGTGTGTGTATACAAGCCTTTATGTGTGCATGCAGGAGAAGGGCATTCAGTGTCCCCATCTGTCACTCTACACCTTATTTCTTTGAGGCAAGGTCTGTCCCTGAGCCTGGAGCTCTTCTTTTATTTGTCAGACTGGCAGCCAGCCAGCACCAGAGTTCCTCCTGTCCCCACCTCCTCTAGCACTGGGGTTGTAGGCACATACTAGCTACACCTTCCTTCTTAAGTGAGCACCATGATTCAGTGCACCACCACCGCCTGGACTGGTGATAATTTTCTTTTGGATGATTGAGTTTCTAACCAACGAGCTATCTCTTCAGCTGAGTATATGTGTTTAAGTTAAACTGTTCTGTTGGTTTTGAAAATCCTTCAAGGAACAGCCTTCCTGTTAGGGTAATTTTCCCTGGATAGAAGGGCAGATGCCAACAGAGAAGCCTGGATTTTATTCTGAACTGATAAAGCCTTTGAACTGGCCTGGAATTTAGGGAGGAACAGATCTTTGTTTAAAGCTGTTTTCTTCAGAGTTTTCTCTCTTGATTTCTCCTAACAGTCAAAGCAGAAGAGCGTGGGGCCAGCGCGAGTTTCTGGTTATCTGTTCTTCAATGAAAATGTCTGGGCAGTCTGCTTTGTGCTTTTCCAGAGGCCGGAGAGCTTCTCACACCAACTCTCTCTAATTTTACAAACTTTGCACACATTTAGCTTCAATATCATCTTCATTCGTGATCACTGCTGGCTGTGAACATTTTTTTTTTATTCTTAATTTTTTTGTTGGTTATTTTATTTATTTACATTTCTTTTTAAAATTTAATTTAATTTAATTTTTAAACAGACTTTATTTATTTGTTGTCTTTTATAAAAACCCTTATGTGGTAGCCACAGCTGGAGCCTGGGTCCTCTGAACAGACTCTGGTGTGGGCTGTCACAAGACGATCAGTGAATTCCTGATAAAGAGACTTGATGAACACAGTTTCTTTCCAGAGGTCAGGGGTCAGGTGGCTGTAGGTCTTAAAGATGGCATCAAAGGTGGCCTTGGCAAAGTTGCCCAGGGTGGCAGTGAGTCTCTGGCTGAAGTGTAGCAGTCATCTATACCGGCCATCATCAGAAGTGTCTTGGGCACAGGAGCAGAGACAATGTCAGTGCCTCTGGGGTCAGGAATGAGACACCAGCACAGAGCCACAGCAGCCTGTCACCTTGCATGGGACAGTGTGGGGGCTTGCCGGTCTTGTCCCCCCCCCCGTAGCCTCTCCGCACAGGGACGATGGAAAGCTTAGCCAGGATGATGGCCCCTCGGATGGCAGTGCCAACCTCCTTGGAGCACTCAACACTAAGACCAACGTGACCATTGTAGTCCCCAATGATTTTTCAGAACCGCATTCTTTAGAGATTCACCCAGGAAAAAGTCGATAATCTCAGACTCCTTTATGGGCAGGGAGAACAGATCTCCTCCAAGGACTTGATATTTGTGGATCCTCATCACCAGGTGGCCCAGCTTGGTGACAGGGATCCACTCCTTGTCTTCACCTTTACCTCCATGAGCCCCGCGGCCTCGACCACGACTGGACTGCCGCGGACCCTAAGACCACAGAAGGCACCGCAGCCTCCTAATCCTGGCCCCCCTTCCCCCTACAGGTCCTCTGAGCCCTCCCGCCGCACCGGCATCATCTACTATTTGGTGTTTTCCCGAAGAAGCAGCTTAATTTAATTTTTAATTGGACATTTTATTTACTTACATTTCAAATGTTACTCCCTTACCGGGTTTCCCCTCTGGAGTTCCCCTATCCCATCCCTCCTCCCCTTGCCTCTCTGAGAGTGTTCCCCCAGGCACCCACTCAGCTCCCTCCCACTCACATACTCCCTCCCACCTCCTCACCCTGGCATTCCCCTACACTGGGGCATCGAGCCTTCACAGGACCAAGAGCCTCTTCTCTAGCTGATGCCCGATAAGGCCATCCTCTGCTACATATGCGGCTGGAGCCATGGGTCTCTCCATGTGTACTCTTTGGTGGTTTAGTCTCTGGAAGCTCTGGGGGATCTGGTTGGTTGATATTGGTGTTCTTCCTATGGGGTTGCAAACCCCTTCAGCTCCACACTATCCAAATCCTTCTATGAAGCCACACTTATGCTTATACCTAAACCACACAAAGACCTAACAAAGAGAACTTTAGACCAATCTCCCTTATGAATATCAATGCAAAAATACTCAATACAATTCTCACAAACTGAATACAAGAACACATCAAAATGATCATCCATCATGATCAAGTAGGCTTCATCCCAGGGATGCAGGGATGGTTCAATATATAAAAATACATCAATGCAACTCACTATATAAACAAATTCAAAGAAAAAAAACACATGTTCATCTCATTAGATGCTGAGGAAGAATTTGACAAAATTCAGCATCACTTTATATTAAAAGTCTTGGAAATATCAGGAATTCAAGGCCCATATCTAAACATAGTAAAAGCAATATACAGCAAACCAGGAGCCATCATCAAATTAAATGGTGAGAAACTTGAAGCAATCCCATTAAAATCAGGGACTGAACAAGGCTGCCCACTCTCCCTCTACCTATTCAATATAGTACTGGAAGTCCTGGCCAAAGCAATTAGACAACCAAAAGAGGTCAAAGGGATACAAACTGGAAAGGAAGAAGTCAAAATATCACTATTTGCAGATGATATGATAGTATACTTATGTGACCCCAATAATTCCACTAGAGAACTCCTAAACCTGATAAATATCATCAGTAAAGCAGTTGGATATAAAATTAACTTAAACAAATCAGTAGCCTTCCTCTACTCAAAGGATAGACAGTCCGTGAACAATTTATCTTGATTATTTAAAACACTTGTGCAATTACTAACACCGGAGGTGTTTCTGGAAAGGATTTGGAAACCGCTGCAATCCCGAGAGAGCACTACAGTTCAGACTGCAGTATCTCGAAAATGTCTACTGCCCCTTCACTTAGAAAGTCAGAATTGTGGCAGCCACTGGCTTTCAGTTTCTCCTTTGTAATGGTTTAGCACTACCTTTTTAGTCAGCAACCTTAATTAGAAATGCTTTCTGTTTTTCAATATCACAGATTTTCAATGTAGAAACAGGAAGGAAAGTGTCATGTGCACTCACAGTGCAGACAAACAGCTCTTAGATAGTTAGTACTGCCAACCTGACATGATTCAGAATTGCCACACAAGTTTCTGGAGTTTTCTAAATTAGGCTCATTGAAACCTACCTTAAATGTAGGTGGCACCATTTCATGAGAGGTAGGGTGCCCTGAACTGAAAAGAAAATGGAAAACGAACTGAGAACCAAGTTTATCTTTCTCCTTTTCCTGACTGTGGATGCCATGTGACCTACTGTGCCTCATGCACCAGTGGCCATCTTTCCTCTGCCAATAGATACTGCATCCTTGGAACTGTGAGCCCAGTAAACCTTCCTTCTGTATGTTGAAACAACATTAACTTTTGGTGAATACTCCTTGTCTTCTATGATGGTTTATATGCTTGGACCAAGAAGTAGCACTATTAGGAAGTGTGGCCTTTTTGGAGTAGATGTGTCACTGTGGGTATGGGCTTAAGACCCTCACCCTAGCTGCCTGGAAGTCAGTCTTCCACTAGCAGCTTTCAGATGAAGAAGTGGAACTCTCAGCTCCTCTAGCTCCATGCTGCCTGGATGTTGCTATACTCCTTCCTTGATAATATTGGACTGAACCTCTGAACCTGTAAGCCAACCCCAATTAAGTGTTGTCCTTTATAAGACTTGCCTTGGTCATGGTGTCTGTTCACAACAGTAAAACTCTTAAGACATTTTTTTTTTCTACTCATGCAGTTTCATTTATACTACTAACTTCTCACATTGTTACAGATATCTTTTTTATTCCAGTAAAATGTGTATTCCAGGCATGTCCTCCATGAAGTACAGCATGATATTAAACAGTGATGAACTTCAGTGTTTCATAATACAAATGTATCTGCTAAGAAATCTGATTGAGAAGCACAATTAGATAGTAGGCATTTTATCTTTGGCCTGAGTAAGACAGACCTGAATCGTCTTATACAAAGTCTTCCCGCTGATCCCTTACTATATCGAAGGTGATTTCTCAAAAACAGGATGCTAGAGGCTGCATGTGAACCAGCTCTCCCAGAACCAACTCCAGGAGGGAGGATTATATCCTCTTCTGAGAGCAGGTTAAGAGGGCAGCTGTCCACCCATTAAATACTCATCCTCCAAAGTAAAATGTTGTTAACATGACAAGGAAAAAAACCTGAGCACCTCACTTTTCTTAAAATTTCTTAGGCTGCTAGAGAGGCACCATGTTATGTGACTTTTAACTGGTCATTTGTGTACGGGCTTCCCAGGAATGGTGCCTGATGCTGTCTGTTCTGCCTCCTGTGGGATGATTATCTGTGCTTCTTGGACTGTGGGTGGCCTAATTGTTTGGCAGTTTTTATGGTCAGATCCATTCTAAAGATAACTTTTATAGCAATGTTTGTTTTATGGGCTATTTGTCACCTTCTCTGAGTTGTTCATGGAAAGCAAATACAGGTTAAAAACAAGCCAATCTATCTTGCTCCTGAATCTGTAACTAATCTTTTCAATCTACCCATGTAATTACTCTGTTTTGCAACTTTGTAATGACTCCTTTTCACCCTTGGAACGAAAACAAAACTAACCAGAAAAACTTCTTACTGCAGCAAACCAGATGGCAGACCAGAGCTTCGTCTGACACAGAAGGCTCCTGGGTCTTCGCTACCGTTTACATTTAAGGTTTATTTATTTATTTTTATGCATATAAGGGTTTTGCTCGCATGTGCATCAGCTGCATGCCCAGTGGCCACAGAGGCTAGATGAGGGCATTAGGTCCCTGGAACTGGAATATGGTTGCTGAAAAATGAGCCCAGGCCACCTCTAAGAGCAACCAGTGGTCTTAACCACGGTCCTCCTCTCCAGGACCTGCTGCTGACACTGCTAAATTAAACAACAGCAGCAAGGAAATCGGGGCTGAGGATGTGGCTCCGTAGGTAGAATGCTTGCCTAAAACGTCTTGGATCCACAGCATTACATAAACCGAGTGTGCTGGCAAGCCCAGCACCCTCCTTCGAAGTGGGGGTGGAAGGACCATGAATCCAAGTTCATCCTCAACTACATAGCAAGTCCAAGGCCAGTTTGGGCTACATGTTTTTTTTTTTTTTTTTTTTTTTAAACTAGAAAGAAAAGGAATCAAATATAAATCCCCCTCCTTGGCTAGCCCAATGGCCACACATACCTAGTGGCTATCATTTAGGACAGTCCAGACTCTGAACTTCTTAGTCAGCACTGGCCAGCAGATGTTAAATTTTACCTCTCTTTTCTACCTTTCAGACCCTCCTTAGAATATTCTTTTCCATGTCGTTGGCTGATTCCCATTTGTCCTTCAGCATAGAGCTCATATATTATCAAGTCCACGGAAGCCTTTCTGGACAAGTCCTGTGTCCTCTGCTCCCCACCAACACCTGACTGGATTGCACAGACTTTGGGGTCTGTTAGAACCTTAGCCACACAACACATATTAGACACCGCTGAGGACAGCCATTTAGCAGCTCTTGTCCCAGTCAGCTGGGTAGAAAGAGCACATGTGCTTCCATTTGAGCTCCCTACTTCCCCTTAGCTTCCGAGAAGCTGACAGAGTGGGTGTGTTGACCTTGCAGGCCCCACCCACCCACCTACCCACTGCCCCTGTGCAAAGCCAAATATCCTCAAAATGGGAGAAATTAGACTTCTGAATGCAAAGCCCAGGATTTTTTTTTCTTTTTAGTTAATAACAAAACAAAATAACACCACTAAATGTATTAATTGCAAGAAACTATGTTGTCTTGAGTTTGGGTGTTATGTGTAGCTCGTACAGTCATCAGGTTTACAAACTTCTTACCTCTGCCTTATAAGGATGAGGGTTATACAACTGGCTGGACCCCCCCCCCTTCAAATAATCAAACACAGACACACAGACACACAGACACACAGATACACACACACACACACACACAGAGCTCATAATCTTACTGTTTAAAATGACAACTTCTGATTACATTTAGATATTTGTATTTTCCCCATGTTTTTTTAAACATATAAATGTATAGTTTTATATCTTGAAGAAATAAAGCCCCCTGTAGCACTGTAGTTACTAAGTTTACTTAAAACAAAACAAAACCCTGACACATTGTTATTTTTCATGTACACTTAAGAATTCAAGAAACGTAACATTTAAAAAATGTTACTTTTAGGCTACTCCCCTTCCCCATTGCTGAAATGCTTTCCTGACATAATACTCAGAGCAGAGACAATTTCCTGTGGCAGACATAGGGGGTGGCCCTTTTCTGGGGCATTAGGGGTAACTGTACACCAGCCTAGCCCAACCCTTGAACAAATTAGCCAAAATTAGGCCCTAGTGGCACCCTGGAATCAGAAGGCCAGGATTAGAGGATCCCCTGGAGATAGGCAGAGGCAAAGCTCACAGGGTGACAGGGTCGCTCCATGAGAGGAAAGGGAAATCCGGGCATGGTAAATGAATAGTCCCATGGGAAAACAGCCACTTCTTAGGGTTGTTGGTGCATCTCTGGAAGAAGAAACCAAACCACTGAGCCATAGGAGGAATAGCCAAATGAGCTATAGGATGCAGAGTTGCTTTAAAGTTTGCTTTCTATTGGCTCATGTGCACTATATGGGCTGCTCTCCATTAGCTCATGTGTACCATGCCTGCCTGCCTGTTCTGGGTACCTGTTACCTCTGGCCAGCCACTGTGGAGGCTGAGCTCATCCTGTGAAGCCTGTGCTTCCTCCGTGTCTGAAAAGGATGGAAAGAGTCAAAGACAAGCAGTGCTCTGTCCTGCCTCAAGCTCACTGAGATCTTACAGAGACGGAGACTGAGGCTACAAAACACACTTGAACATGATTCCAGCTGAGGAGACGCGGCATCTCTAGCTTTTGCTCTTGTGTTCTTCTCAGAGACTCTGCACTGGTGACCCCCGAGGAAGTCTGAGTTCACTCTCCAGGAACAGGACACGAATGCAGCATTGGGAAGAACGGGAAAAGAAATTAAGTGCGTGAGCAGGAAGGCTCCACCTTTCCTTTGGGGACAGAAGAAAAATAAAGACCAGAAGGTCAGCTGGGAACATGTAGCTCAGTAGTGCGTGACCTTCCCATACCACTTGTCCTTAGCCCTCAGCTCACCTCCTGAAAAGCAGGCAGCATGGGACCGGGGCGGGCAGACACCACCCGGGGAAACTCCCTGTGTCCTGAGAACAAAGGTACCCCAGTGTGGCAGGCCAGGCCACCCAGGGTTCATCCTGGCTCTGCACCCGTGGCAGTTGGATTATAACTATCACACTTGGCTTTTTATATGGTCGTTGGGGATCCGATTGCAGATTGATGCGCTATCACAGCAAGCACTGTACCCACGGACCCACCTCCCGCACCTAACAGAGCAGCAGCACTGTAGAAATAATGGCAGCCGAGCAAGGGAAGAAATGAAAGCAGAGTATGAAAGGGGGTGGGAGGGCGCAGTGGTGGATCCGCGGGAATCTTTCCCTGGGGTCTAGTCACCGGCAAGTTGATGTGACATATTAGTGTTTGTGAGTCTTGCTTTGCACAGAGAAACTTGCTCTGGGCATTGTGAGCTGACTCTCAGCTACTCTCTGGCCTTCGGTTCTGTGTGAAACCAGACGGAAGCTTTCTTCTTATTAGGCCTGGAAAACAAAGAGTAAGTCCTCAAAACTCTGCAAAACTACCCTGGCTTTGTTTTTATCTCATTGTAATTGTTTTTCTTTGAAATGTGTTTTGTGTAATGTGCATGCACGTATGCATGTTTGTAGGTGTATGGGTGCACACGTACTTATGTGTGTGTGTATGTAGTGGGGGTCAGAGGTTGATGTGGCCTGTCTTTCTTGATAATTCTCTACTTATGGCAGCAGGGTCTCTTGCTGGACCCAGAGCTCCCAGGTTAGCTAGTGTAGTGTAGGGAAATGCAAGGGAATTCTGCCTCCTGAGCTCTGTAATTACAGGTAGACCACTGTGCCCACCCAACTTTTATGTGAGTGTCGGGGATCTGAACCTGAATTCTCACACTTCCAAGTCAAGTTCTTTATCACTGAGTCATTTCCTTTTTATATTCGAATTAATTAATTAATTAATTGTTTGTTTGTTTGTTTGTTTGTTTTTGAGAAAGGGCTCAAGGTATCCTGGGATGGCCTCTAACTTGCTGTGTAGCAAATAGATGGCCTTGAACTTCTGATTCTTCTGCTTCTTCCACCCAAGTGCTGCGGGTCACAGACTTGCTGCTCCATTATGCCTGCTTTTGTGCAGGTCTGGGGATGGAATCTGGGACGCCATGCATGCTAGGCAACTACTGTACCAATGCAGCTTCAGCCCTGGGCGCTCTCCGAGCTTTGACTATGACTAAGGATTGTACCTTCCCCACTTCCTGATGCTGGAAAACTAAGATAAAGGACACTATTCTAGCATATCATTTACAGGATGCCCTCTGGTCGACCGTAACATTCCCTTTTCTGCTCTCCATTCTAGTGACGAAAGAACCTTCTCTTCCCTGTCCCAGTGACTCCATATTTCAAGCTTCTGTCCCCAATACCTTCTCATGTCTGTAGGGGGTGTCCCTTGCATTGAGGTTCAGCCAAGGTTCCCTACTGGGATCTTTCTTCTGGTTAACAGTCTGGGGGTTGGAGAGGGTCCCACCTTCCTTGTGATCCTGTGTGAACAGGCTTCTGGGCTGGCTCTTATGACCCACTGTAGCTATTTGACCGTGCAACAGTTTTTTTTTTTTTTTTTTTTTTTGTTTTGTTTATGTAAAGTTTGAGAACAACTATTTTTTTTTTGAGAATGATTTTCATCCTCTCTATTGAATCTTTTTCAATTTTATATCATCATAAAACTAGTAAATTTCATGGGTGTGAGATCTCTCTCTCTCCCTCTCCCTATCCCCCCCCCCCCGTGTGTGTGTGTGTGTGTGTGTGTGTGTGCATACAAGTTCATGCAGAGTCCAGGGGGTCAGACATTAGTCCTCAGGAACCACTAACCTTTCGTTTTTTGAGACAGGGTCTTTCATTGGGAGCTGGCTGGCCAGAGAGCCCCAAGGATCTTCCTGTCTCCACTTCCGGTGCTGAAGAGTGCTTTTGTGTTTGTCCTGGGGATTGAGCTCAGGTCCTTGCACTTGCTCAGCAAGCAAGTTATTGACTAAGCTTATTCTCCCAACCATCACACTTCTTAAGAGTAAGCACTGAGGTATTGGGCTGTATAAGTGTGTAAGTGACACATCTGACACCGACCATCACAGCAGCTTTTAAGATACGTCTCTGATTTACAGATGAAGAGGCTATGCACAGGAAACCGGGGGCTTTTCTCAGCACATGCATTGAGAACACAGCAGAGACAGGATGCAAACTGGCCAGAGCGTAGGACAGTAACACTTTATCTCATGTTGACTCCTGGCGTAGATGGTAGGGCTCGACATTTTGGCCTTAGCATTTACCATCTGGATCTCCAGCAATGCCACAACCCAATACTCATGAGCTGTAAGAAGAAGAGGAGTCCTTTTCCCATTTCTAGTGTACTCAGCTCAACACTAACTGCATCTTGGCAGAGCCGACTTCCACCCGGCTGAACATAGGCTGATATATCACCATTTCCTCATACATTCCTGCTATCAAAAAGTAGTTATATCGCTGAGAAGAAGCAGGGAGATGGCCATGGGCACAGTTTTCATTTAGAATGGAACTAGGACTGGTAATAAACAGTGAGGAGAAATTTATAACTTAGGACAGAACTGGAATGTTCTCAGTACTAGGGTACAAAGTATCTTAGTGATGCCCTGTGGAAAGGGGCAGAGTCAGAGTCAGTGGCCTGAAAATAGGAGCAGACTGAGGATTTATGCATCCCAAGGAAGGGGAAGGGCACTAAAGGGTGTGGCATGAGGATAGGAAGAAATTAATTGCCTCTGAATCTTAAGGAACCTGTACACCAACAGACACAGTCCATGTCATCTTATATTAGATGATATGCATTGACTAGTTATTTTTTGTTTGAGCCAAATATGTTGGTGGATCCCCCCCCCCATTTCTCTTCTTTTTTAAAGCAGATGACAAAAACCCAAATTACCAACATTGTTTTAAACCTAAGCTTAACATTACACATTTAAACAATAGTCAAACTGACGAGCTTGCCAGCATCCATGCACAACTAGAAAACATCCTTAATTTACCCTAAACCAGAAATGCGTTACCATTGATGCAGTGATCTTTCCTCACTAAATACTGAAAATAAAATTGAAATATTTCTGTAGAAGATTCGTCTGGCAACGTTAACTTAGTTGGTGAATTTTTACAAGCATGAATATGACTAAGGGAAGCCCTGAGAGAGAGAGCTGCTTTGAAGATTTAGTAGGCTGGAGGCATCAGGCAGCTCCTACTGTGGCATTACGTAATCATAGTTTCTATCAGCCGTAATTCGGCAGGCTGCCCACTGCGAGTCATCTTTAAATTGCGTGCTGGAGATCATCTCTGGAACTTTTTCTGGTCCCTTCGCTCATGAGTAATTGTTTCCTAGAAAACGTTTACAAGCCTCAAATGTTCCTACTGAGCTGGAAGGGTGTGGGCCCACTGGAAAGGCTGGTGTGAGATCTGTGCCTTCAAGGCATACACTGCCTATCTTGGTCACTGTAGAGGATTGTCACCGTCACTGAAGTGTCAGGCCAGGGAGGGGGCATCTGGCTAGGGCTCTGCACAGCCTCTTGCATTGGATTAGGATAGAAAGATGCTAATGGGCTTTGTTAATGTTACCCAGTCTCTTCTCTTTTTATAACCGTCAAAACCAATGTGGCATTTTCTCTTAGTAATTTGTGCAAGTCACCAGAGATGTATATGCCTGTATGTACAATGTGCGTGTTTCTGAATGATACTGGATATTTTGGGCTTACATGCAATTTGTGAAAGTACTAGCTGGAACCCTTTGAAAAGATGATTTTTTAAATGTGGGAGGCTGAGCCGGGTGGTGGTGGGGCACACCTTCAGGTCCAGCACTCTGAAGGCAGAGGCAGGTGGATCTCTGAGGTCAGATCGAGCTCTAGGAAGCCAGAGTCACACAGACAAACCCTGTCTCAAAAAAACCAAAATGGAAAAAAAAATGTAAGGGACTGGAGAGATGGCTCAATGGTCAAGAGAGCATGCTGCTGCCTTTGTAAGAAGAGTTTGGTTCCCAGCAGTCATGTCAAATGCCCTACAAAATTCTGTAGCTGCAGCTTCAGGGGCTCCAACTTCCTCTGCAATGTGTGTGTGTGTGCATGTGTGTGTATAAAATATATGTGCAATTTAGAGATGAAATTCTTAAAAATGAGATTTAATAAAAAAGAACAATGGTTTTCTCCAATGTACACTTTTCAAAATACCCTACCTTGAAAAAAAGAAGAAAAAATGGCTTTCTCAATTTTCTTGTTTTGTAGAATAATCAGTGCAATGAATGGAACTCATTCTCTATGGACCTCACGCCTGTCATCCGTCAATGATAGTAACATTAAGTAGGGTCTTCACACATGGAACATTATGGAAGTGTCGTCTCATCTATGATAGGAAAGGATGAGGTGAGACTGGGATGGTGACAGAGTCTGTGTTTCACCATGTCTTCTGTATGTATATATGTATATGTTTGTGATGGTTAGTATCGAATGCCAATTTGATGCAATCTATACTTACCTTGGAAGAAAATCCCAGCGAGGATCTGTCTCTATTGGGCTGGCCTGTGAGCATGTCTTTGTCTTAATTTTAGAAACTGGGGTGGGAAGACCAAGCCACCATGGGTGGCACCATTCCAGGGGCAGGAGGGTCCTCCATCGTCTCTGTGTAAAGATCAGACTAAACACATGTATTCTCTCGTTGTCTCTCTCTGTTGCTCTGTCTCTCTCTGTTTCTCTTTCTCCGTCTCTCTGTCTCTCTCTGCTAATCTGTGTCTCTCTCTGTTTCTCTTTCTGTCTCTCCCTCCCTCCCTCTCTGACACTTAACAGAAAGGTGGGGACCTGAGCAAGGTCTCGGGCGATTCCACCTTCATAGCACAGCAGGAGTGTTGTGCGTGGCTATCCATAAAAGGCAGGCCACCTTCCCTCCTGTGTTCAGACATCACTTTGGAACCCTACACCGTCATAAGATGTCTCGAGCACTGAGGCTGCCATGCTGGGAAGATGCCCAGGCTGTGTGAAGAGGCTTGTTCTGGCTGGTTGTCCAAGTCAAGGTTTCAACCTATAGATAGAGGCAAATGCCAGACTCAGGATAAAGATACCTTCACATGATTCTAGGTGTTCAGACGTCATGTCCTGCCAGCCGAGGAGCTATCACTGAGAGCTATAAATTCTGTCCAAAGTTCTTACTGACAGAGTATGGGGCTCATAAAATAGTTTATGCTGTGGAGGTTTGGACTGGCTTACTGTAGGGAAACAGATGCACATTAATATCATTAATATCTGTTAATTATGACAGATATAAAAACCAGGAGCCTCATGTGCTCCAGAGTTTCCCCAAAATACTTCTGTGAGAAGCTCAGGCTTCATATTTAAAGTAAGATTTGTTGTTTATTTTTATTTATTTATATATATTTATTTTATATGTATTGATGTTTTGCCTACATGTATGCTTGTTTGAGGGTGTCAGGTCCCCTGGAACTAGAGTTATTAGACAGCTGTGAACCACCACGTGGGTACAGGGAATTGAACCTGGGTCCTCTAGACGAACAGCTAGTGCTCTTAACCACTGAGCTATCTTTCTATCCTCTCTTTTAACTATGTGTAACTATGTAGGAATATGTTCGAATTAGTACAGTTACCTGAGAAGCAGTGAAGAGAGAGGCAGATCCCTCTAAACTGGCGTTACAGGCAGTTGTGAGCTGTGGGGTCTGATGCCAGAACTGAAGGTGGTGTGTACTTTGAACCTCAGAGCCATAACACTACTTGAAAACTTTTGGACCAGCCAGTCTTCAAGGATCTAGCTTCTGCTTCTAATAAGCCCACATCAGGATAGATTTGTCTCTACAGAAAAGCATCTTACCCAGTTCCGTAGATTCAGTTTTTGTCTGTGCATCTCCCAGGTGTTGAAGTCCAGGCTTCCCTTACCTAAAAGGGTGGAGAGCTAGTCTAAGATCTATGAAAACACTGTTTGCGGAAACCTAACATCATCATGAGTGATATTTAGTTTCATTGTCAAGCAGACTTCATAAAGAGTCACTTGTGAAGTGATTGGAATTGAGAGATGGCTTACATCAGGTTGGCCTCTGGGCATGCCTGCAGGGGATTGTCTTGACTGACCTTTGTTAATGTGGGGGGAAACTCATTCCACTGTGGGAAGCACAGTTCCCTAGGAAGAAGGTCATGAACTGTGTATGAGAGGAGAGCAAGCAAGCTACTGAGTATCATCTGTGGAGTGACTTTTCTCTGCTTTGGAACACAAATGTGGTGTGACTGTTTTAGGTTCTTACCGTTTACCTGGAGTCATGAGCTTTTAGTCACTTTTCCTTTTAGTCTCTTAAAAATTATTATTATTATTATTGTTTTTGAAATCTAGTATCTCATTATGTAACCCTGGCTGATCTGGAACTCTCTATGTAGTATATAAAGATCTGCCCACCTCTGCTTCCAGACTGCTAGAATTTTCAGCATGTCTGGCCCCTGAGATGCTTTTTGTCAGGGTATATTTATCACAGAAAGGAAATTAGTACAAGATATCCTTGCAAAAAGGGAACATTTGGGCATGGATGTTGATGCCATAATAAAGAGGAAGGTAGAGACCGGAGTGACGCGTTTATGGGTCAACAAGGGCTTCTTGCAAAGCGCCACACCCTCACAGGCCTCAGAAACCCATTAGGGTGCTGATGCTCCCACGCAGAACTGAAAAGCTTGGGGTGGTAGTGCGCATCCCTACAGCCTCTGAAGTTAGAAAGCTAAGTCAGAGCTTAAAGCTGAGCTTCAGGCTGGAGGGGGGATGGCAGGGGAGGTGGAGGGTGGTGGTGGGGGGGGTGACGGGGTAGGGTGGTGGTGGGTGGTGATTGATGGGGTGGGGTTGGGGGTGGGGAGTGGCAGGGGGGGGTAGTGGTGGTGGAGGGGGAGGTACACATTGAGACTTTCTCAACCCAAAACCAAGTGAAGAAACTGAGATGTTACATTTCTTTCTTTTATTTTTTAAATTGAAAATAGATTCTTCTCTCACAGAATACATCCTAACCACAGTTTCCCCTCCCTCCACTCCTCCTAGTTCCCGCCCCCCCCCACCTCCACTCCCCCTCTGTTTCTTCTTCAAGAAAGACCAGGCCTCTAAGAGAGGACGGCCAAACAGGACAAAACAAGATACAATGGGACAAGGTGAAACCTTCATACTGAGATTAAACAGGGCAACCCAATAGGAGAAAAAGCAGGCAGAAGAGCCACAGACACACCCACTTTTACAAACACAGGAGTTAGGAGCGCCACAAGCACACCAAGGAACAGACATAACACACACACTGCAGGCTCCCTGCTTGCTGCTTCAGTGTCGGTGAGTCCACGGGGGCCCATCTGATACCATTGTTTCTTCAACATGGTACTTAGACCGAGCCGCAGGTAGCTTTAGGTTTGGTTTCTGCACCTGCTGGACCTCCAATGCAGAAACAGGACAGGTCCTGAAATCACCCCCAATGAAGCCAAGAGTGGCCCAAGTCACATTACAGATTTAAATTATTAGAAAGAAATTTAAATAAGTCTTAAAACCCTTAAAAATATTTCTCAGATTGCTCCATAGGCTCCGGCCAGTTCATTTATATACATTTCTAGTCCCTAAAGCACCTACAGAGTATTGGATACATTTTTGTGTGTCTTTCCCTCTCCCCGTGCACACATAAGACTGCAAAGACTTTCAAACTGCTTTTAGGTGAGTCCTGTAACGGTGTCTGGGAGTGTGGTCAGTGCTGCTGAAAATGACATTGTAAAGCTTTTAGAGTCACCTTTAGGTGATTTTGTTTTTGAGACAAGGTTTTGATATATAGCTCAGGCTGGCCTCAAACTTGGGATCCCTCTGCTGAGTTTAGAGGTCTGAGCCATCATGCCTGCCCTTTTAATTTTATAACTTTATCTTAATTGTTTATTGTGTTGGGATTCTGTAAACCCCACCTTGCAGTTACCTGGCAACGGTTAGGTATGCTCCATCCCAGTTACTTGACACCATAAAAGGGGCTGCTTTCCCCTCCTTTTCCTCTTGTGTTTTTGCTCTTCGCTCTCTCATTCTCACTCCCCTCTCATCTTCTCTCTTGTCCCTCCTCTCTCCATTCTGCTCCTCCACCCCCACGTGCTCATGGCTGGCCCCTGCTTCTCTACTCCTCTCTTCTCTTTCTCTCTGCCCCTAATACCCCTTTAACTCTCCTCCCTTGCCCTGAATAAACTATTCTATATCATTCTGTCATGTGGCTGGTCCATCAGGGCGAAGGGATTCCCAGCATGGATTCCCCAGAGGTATCCCCTTTGCCCCCATGCCTTGAGGCACCTCCATGGAGTATATTTCCCCCTTCATCTTTTTCCTAACATTGGTGCCAAAACCCAGGACATCTCTTTTCTTTTCTATATACAGCATCATATTAGACTTTCATTTTTGACATAGAATCTTGATCAGATCTAAAATTGAAGTGGTGAGAAGTTTCTGAGTTAGATTATCTGATGTTTTCTAGCTGGTTTTCTGTGCTCGAGACTTTTGTTTGCTTGTTTGTTTGTTTTTTCTGCCAGAGACTCATTTTTTTTCCCCTGAAGATTGGCAGAATTTAAGTATCAGGAGATCACCTACTAGCAAGTGGCAGCAGCGGTTTCCTCAGCCCACACCAAAGCTTATTTAGTTAAATTAGCTATTTAACTCCTTGTGGTAAGGTTTACTATACCATCTGATACTACTGTTTCTTCAACATGTTACTTAGACTGAAACATTTTTGCAGGTAAGTGCTTTAATTTAGAGTGTGGAGGCACAGACCCAAGGGCCACCAGCATCCTGCTGTTTCTCGATGTGTAAACAATGAGGAAGATTGTCAGGCTGACTCTGCTATTGGCTCACAGTGCCAGGAAAGGTTCTGAGTCACAACCACAGAGTAGGGGTCCTGGAGAGAGCTGATCAAAACAGCCTTCTGATTCTAAACAAACTCGTTTCTGCTACAAACATTCGCAGAAAAGCCCCATGACACAAACATGCTAAGGTTATTCTACATGGCTTCTTACATATTTGTTGAGATTGTCGACCCCATGAAGGATTTTTCATCAAGAAGTTTAAATTACTTCTCTCATTCCTGTGATAAAAACACCCTGTAAAAACAGCTCTGGTTTGGCTTTACAGTTCTAGTGGGTGCCGTTTGCCACAGCAGGGAAGTCACAGCCACCAGAGCCTAAGGTGCTGAAAGTTATGGATCTAGTCAGGGAGCAGAGGGAGATGTATGCTGGCCCTCAGCTCACCTTAGCCTTTATTCAGTCTGGCCCTCCAGCCCATAGATTGGTTCTGTACACCTTTGGGGTGAATCTTCCTGCCCCAATTAACCTCATCTGGAAAACCCCTCACAGGCAGGCACAAGGATTTGTTTCCATGGTGATTCTCAACCCAGACAGACAGACATCAAGACTATTGTAGAATCACAACCTAGCCAGACAACTCAGCCGTACAAATACAAGTTGTCAGCTCTTTCCACTTAGGTCTCAATGTATTAATTAATCTCAGAGTTAATCCTAGGGTTAACTCAGCCTAAGAAAGATGCCTGAAGCCATCCAAGCATCACTGAGAGTATATTAACAAAAATCACCCATGCCATCTGTGTGAAGTTATAACAGAATTCCCAAACCCCTTACAACTCAGGGAAGGAAAAGTGTGTGTCTGTCCTATCAGAATCACTTCTTGGAAGCTCATTTTTCTAGATTGTAACCGTGGATTAAATATAGAGCGCAAAATGTAAATGTGAATCTTTTTTTTCAAGGTTTCTTATTCCTGAAATTTGTAATAAAATCCAAACACTTTTAAATTTACTTGTTTATTTAATTTTGAGACAGGGTCTTGCTCTGAAGCTGGGCCTGGCCTTGAACTCATAACCTCCTGTCTTAATTTTCCAAGTCAGATCGCATATGTAAGCCGCAATGTCTGGTTTCAAACACAGCAATAGTGTAAGTGTGGATGCTAGCTGACTTGAAATAAAATTAATTCTCCAAGGAACTAGAAAGGGACAGTCCATGTTTTGTTTGTCTCCAGAATCTCCAGACCAATCAGAATGGCCCTCTTGGTGTAGATATTTGATAGTATTATTTCTTACATGTATATTGTATGTAAACTATTAAAAAGTAAAAAAGAAAAACCCTCATTTATTTATGCCATGCTTACTCATACATGTGCTCATCTGTGTATTGCTGGGTTCAAATAGGTTTAAATTTATATTTACTTATTTTTATCTTATTCTGCAGTCTAGACTGGACTGGAATTTACTTAGCCACCCCAGGCTAGGTTCAAACTTGAAGCATCCTTCCCTTGGGTTCCTGAATGTTGAGCCTTTCAAGTGTTTTCACATATGAATGCCAACGTATAATCTGTATTCATAGATTGGCGTGTGAAGAATCATGTGACTAAAGAAAAGTGTTCTGCTTTCTTATGTAGGACGACATTCTTACACTGTGTCAGACTGTGGAAGTAGCCTGTAGCAGTTTGCAGATGTTTCCCCTAAGTCTTGGGTATTTGAATGTTCGATTCTCAGTCAGTGTCTGTTTGGGGGAGGATTAGGAAGTGTGGCCTTACTGGAATGTATGTCCCTGGGGAGGGCGTTGAGGCTTCAAAAGGCTACCCCATTCCTGCCTCCTGTTTGCAGTCTGAGCTATGAACTCTGACTGCTGCTCCAGCCAGCATGCTGATTGCTGGCTACAGTGTTTCCCTGCCATGACGTCTTCTTACCCCCTGGAACCTGTAAACCAAATAGCTCTTTCTTCTGTAGGCTGCCTTGGTTACGGTATTTTATCACAGTAACAGAAAACTAAACCGTGTGCCCGCCGCGTCTCAGATTCACTTTGGTGACTTTCCACTTGCACATTTACCCCTCTTCTCGAATGAAATGCCGGCCAGCAACCGTAACGAACCACGTCATTTGCTTAGCCTCATCTTGTCTCGCTATTCCACGTGAAAGAAAGTTCTGGAAGACAGAACATCGGAGGGTGTTAAGTTGGTGGCCTTTTTCTCGTGTGCACTGCTAAGAAAGCCATACCCTATGCAACCTATACTCTGAGTTTTGTTACCTAAAGTGCTCCCAGAGTTACCCGTCAACGAAACCTAACTCACTCAGCCCCTCCAGCCACACTCCCTGTCCTTCCTCATCACAATCATCCTTCCCCAGACAGGATTACCAGCCACATGATTCTACACAGAAAGTACGTGTGGCGAGTTATCAATAGTAATCACTATTTTTTTTAACGCCTATACAACGTGTAAAATGGTCTTGTAGTGGGATTCTGTGAGGTGTGCTTACTTAGGGCAGTGTTTCTCAACCTTGCTAATGCTGTGACTCTTTAATATAGTCACCGTGACCCCCAACATAGAATTAATTTCACCGCTACTTCATGGCTGTAATTTTATAAATTGTAATGTAAATATTCTTGGAGATGGAGGTTTGCTGAAAGATTCAAGGCGCACAGACTGAGAACTGCCGAATTAGAGACAACCTCCCTGGCTGCACGGGATCGTTCATAATCCTCTAAGTAACTACCACTATCATCATCATAAGGGGTATTTAATGCCGGTTGAGCTGGAGAGCCGCCACTATACAATCTGATTTGGCAAACTTACAAGAACTGTACTCTGGATTATACATTAACTCAGTCATTACATAAATGAAACTCCAGGGACACCTTAGGTAGATGCAGGACAGTGAATTCAGGAAGGAAACAATTTGTTGCAATGATAAAAACCAGCTCCAATGGTAAAGAGTGAATGAGCCTATGTCCTGCAGCCCAGAGAACCTTGGGAATGACTTAAGAACAAGGAATATGCATGAGATTTAAAAATAAGCAAGAAAGGATGCACCCCCAAGTTATGTTACAAAATGACTTTATTTTTATTCCTATACACTACATAGCGAAATAACATTAAGATGTTTCCTTTCATGAACATGTATTCTGACAAATCAATGATCAGTCCTTTTTCTTGGCAGTCCAAGAAGTTTGTCAGCACTCGACAATCTGAATGCACATGAACATAGTAAACGAATGCAAACCCAACACGAGCAAGCACATAAGGCATGGGGTGTTGACCTCAAAGAGCCATGTGTTGGGGGAACAAAGACACAAAGGAATCCACTAGAAACCACACAGGCCAGGTGTGCAGTAAACACTTGTTATCCAGTGTCCAGGAAGCCGAGGCAAGAGAATCTCAAGTTCAAGGTTAGCCTGTGTTAAAAAGCAAGACCCTGGCTCAAAAACCAAACCAGACCCTAAATACATAGTGGCTGCTATCTGGTAAGTCAAACTGTCCAATGTTATACATCCCTCTGATTAAAGAATAATTCCTTGGGGGCAGAGAGAGACTCTCTTCTCTCCTGCTCAGATAATCCTAAGAATGCCATATTTATTAGTGGGTGACTTTGGGAAGGGGAAGGTGAGCAGATACTTGTTTGGGAGGCTGGTAAACTTATCAGACTGAAGACTGAGAGCTAAGTCTGAAAATTCATCGCAGCTCTAGGTAAGACTGGGGTTTCTTACTATGTCTCTAAACAGAAAATGTGTAAACAGCCCATAGACTCTACTAGAAGTCTCCTTGGTTGTAGCCATTATGTTCACTTGAGTATGAAACCCTGTTGTTGAGATTCTGCCTTAATGTAAACTCTTTAATGGAGTCCTAACTAACTCTGAAAAACTGAAATTATATCAACAAGATTTGAAAGAGTAGTGCTAATAGATTTTTGTATCAATAAGCCATAAATGTTATTGTTGAAATGCCAATACTGTTGATCAGGTATTTAGTATGAAGATCAGAGAGTGAGATAAACTAAAGCCATAAACCAGCATACTGAAAAACCAACCAACCAACCAACCAACCAACCATCCAACCCAAACCAAACAAAACCCTGGGATTCTTTTGTTGAAAAACCCAAGGAAGAGTCCATGTTTCAGATCTTTCAGAGCCTATGATCAAAATGAACATCCTTGGGACAGGGATATTTCCAAAGAGCCTGAAAAGGCAGGTCTGCTTGCTGCTTAGGGCACCATGGAGACCACTGGAGTTCACTGTTACAGCAGGCAAGAGCTGGGCAGGCATCTCGAAGAACCTCATCTACACCACAGATTTTATGTCATGGAGAATTTTGATATTCAAAACGAGATCAAATCATGTAATAATAGCACACAATCCTGTTCCAAGGCATTACATCCTTAGGTGCAAACTTTACATTAATTAGTTTGTGAGTGTCTTGTGTCCGTGTTCAGGCTCTGGCACCTGCCAGAGGACAACTTACGGGAGTTGGTTCTCCCCTTCCACCGTGTGGATCCCGACGAGCACTCTCAGGACCTTAGGTGGATGGCAAGTGCCACTTCACCACAGAGTCCTCTTGCTGGTCCCTTAGGTGGGGTTCTATTAGGACCTTCCAACCACAGCACCACCAGACGGCAGTTCTGCACACTGTTAGTAAGCCTCACTGTGCGGCGTGACCACCTAGCGCTTGAAGCCACCCCCCCGGAGGACAGATATACAGATGGCACATTTGTGATTTATACAGCAGTTTGTTGGGAGTCGGAGGCTGGACAGAGAGCTGATCCTTCTCAGCAAGAGCACTTGGAAAACACACAGAGAGAGGAGGCAGATGGCTTCTCTGCACTGAGTTAGATCGGAGAACATTAGAAAAGCCGGCAGTTCAGGCACCTGAGTTTCCCGTTGGAAGGCTGGACAGTAACTGAAAGCATTTTACTCAGGAATTTGAACAGAAGCTTACTGTATTAAAAAGGACGAGAATCAGAAAAGTCAAACGCTTTAGAGTAAGAGGCTTTGGGAGTTTTATAAAATCTAACAGAAAGATCTATGAATATTTCCCTCTTAGTTCAAAGAAAGTCTTGGAATTATACTGTTTTATCGAATGTTATTTACAACTTAGGTTGGGAGTGAGCCTTCTGAAATCATTATGAAAATAAATCAAGTTATTTGGAAGCTTGATAAAATTGAATTGTTGGCTATTTGCTTTAGCTATGAACCCATATGGGATTTTCAGTTAATGCCAGAGAAAGACTTCAGTATAACTATGTTATTTAACTTGAACAGGTCCCTTTTGAAGGGTGATGTTAGAAATAACCCGAAGTTTTAACAATCGAAACAGTGCATTCATTGGTTCAATTTCCATTCCAACAACAGACAATCTGCCTGTAAGTTCTTTAAGACAGAGCTTTTCTGAACATGACACAGGGTTCATATCATTCAATATTCTAAAATTGAATATTTCTTCATGTAAGAAGTACAACCTTAATAGTACTTCAAAATATTACTACTTTAATTCCAGGTTTAAAGAAGTCATGACTGAAACTTTACACAGAAGTCAGAAGCGCTTGCACACGGCTGGCCCTTCACATGAATGTTTGTTGCTCGTCTTCCACCCACAGGGATGAATCCTGCTCCTCTCGTCTGTCTTGTAGCATCAGGTCACTAAACTCAGGCTCCGGACACAGTGCTGGACAAGAGCTTCGTCACTGAGCGACAGCCTCACAGTTCTCTAGTGTTCCCAGACATGCCTTGCCCGGGTCTACAAGTCTCAAAAAAACAGGTCTGTTCAAGGTCACGGGGCCAAGAAAACATTCTTTAAAACAGGGTTTCAGAGGTCAAATCATCTTCCTACTTCCAGGGCTCAATGTTTTTCCTTAGGCCCGTCGGTGGACTGTACTGCTCAAGTCTCCACACTAGGCTGCATTTTTAAGAAAGGTTCAACACAAGCTTTGCCAGCCACCAGGTGGAAGCCAGTGCTAAGTGAAAACACTCGGAGGTTGGTCAGAGGACCCAAGTGAGATGTAATCTTAAGCAGAGGGCCAGGGAGTTCTCATGCTTGGTGGCACTGGCATTCACACTGAGCGCAGGCTTGGGGAAGCTGACGACTGTGCTTACGAATACAGTGGGCTCTTTTGTTCGGCAGGCAGAAAGTGACTCAATATCTCTGTACCGGGTCCGAGGAAGGGGTGGGGCCTGCGTGGAATACATCAGCTTTTCAACAGAGTGCCTTAGTAGCGAGATTGTTTTCCATTGGATCCATCTACATATCAAGGCATCGAAAATGATTGAATTACTCAAAACAGGCTTCTAATTCTATGATTTGAAATTTAATTATCTGCTAGAATACTGAAATAAATCTAATTTCCCTAAGGTTGTATCACATGGCAATACTGAGGTGGATGGGGGTGGTGGTGGTTGTACTTAATTTTTTGATGACATATTTTAAGATGGTGGTAAAAATAAGCATCAGTTAGACAGCAAATGATTCATTCACGCAAGGACGGCAACCCTGCTTTCTTCACCCACTTAAAAACCCCATCTGAGGTTAACTGAAACTTTTCAGGAAATAACAGAATTAACCCCAGAAGCAGGGGGTTTCTCGGGTAATGACAGTGCACCTGTGTGAACTCACAGTCTAAGTTTCCTAAGGGCCACCACCTGACCAGTGAGGGTGGCGGCTGACACTAAAGCAGCTGACACAGACTCCTTGCCTCAGTACACACGATGAAACACCAAAGGCTCGGACAAGTAGCAAGAAAATAAAGATGGCGTTGGCAAAGTATCTTTACCCATTTAGAGTATGCCAAAATGCACGCAACCTATGGATTCCTTTCCTTTTACAAGAACAAACTCAAGTGAGAAGGCAAAACCCAGAGCCAGATGGAACTACCCATTCCTGCTGGCAGAAAGCAGTAACAGATGCATCAGCTTCCAGGATAAATAAAACTTTAAAATATTAATATTGAAAAAATACAATTAAACTTTTATTAAAAAATACATACTCCTTACTCAATCTTTGTGTACATTTTGTCTTGTGTGGAAAAGAAAAAAATAATAATATAGGAAAGGCATTAGGGCTACCTAATTCTTTATATTGTATTTGGTAGAAGCATGTTTCAGTCATACGATGATGAAAAATAAGTTAGTCTGCTTTCATTTGCTCCCGGACATCTGAGGGCAGAGTCTCAAACAGAGCATCTTCCACAACCAGCCCAGCTCGCTTCAGAGCCCGGCAGTCTCCCAGCTCAGGAGGGAGGACCTCGAGGTGGTTGCCTTTGATGTCTAAGTAGGAAAGAAATAGCAAATTTCCAATTTTTGGTGAGAGTACGGAGAGGCTGTTTTTCCCAATCTTCAAAGTTTTAAGTTTCTTGCAGAAGTAGAGTTCATCTGGGAGGCTCTCCACTTTGTTACAAGTGATGGAAAAATACTGTAAACTTTGCAGAACTCCGATTTCAGGCGGGATGAAGCGGATGTCGTTGTAGGACAGGTCCAGGTATCTGATTTTGTTGCACAGGAAGAGGTGGGACGGAAGCACCTCTACTTTATTGTGGCTGAAAAACAGTCGCTCCAGGCTGGTCAGTTTCTTGATGTGCTCTGGGATGTAAGCAATGCTGTTATACCACAGTTTGAGTACAGTTAGCTTTCTCAAGTGCTGGAAGCTCACGATCTCCTCTATTGACTTCAGGTTGTTCTCCTTCAGGTCCAGCTCCTGGAGACTGAGCAGGCTGAACACGGCGTGGGGAATGCGCTCCAGGTCGCAGTGGACCAGTTCCAGCTCGGTGAGGTTGGTCATCTTCTTCAGATTGTTTAGCATCACCAGCTTGGTGCCGTCATTGTGGACACACATCTTCTGGAGGTGGCTGGACACATCCACCACAGCCTGAGGGATCTTGGAGACGTTGCTCTTGATGGAAAGGATTTTAAGGCTTTTGAGGTCCCGGAGAGACTCCAGGGTGACATTTTTGGAGATGTCGTGACTCAGAGAGCCAACCAGATAGAGCTCTTCCAGATTCCGGAGGCCATACATCCAGGGGGGCAGCTCCCTCATGTCATCAAACTTGACGCTCAAGACCTTTAGATTCTCTTTCAGGAAGGAGAGTGCAGCGCTGTGGATCTTGACGGAGCACTGGTGGAGGGAAAGCTCCTGAAGGTTGTCTAGCTGGGCAATGGTGGCGGGTATCATGACATTCTTAATGATCTCCAGCTTCAGAGACTGCAACTCTGTGATCTCAAACACGGTGTCTGGGAGGCCAGACAGCATGATCAGAGGCAGCTCCAGGCGGTTGTGGGCATTCGTCTGCAGCTTCTGGCGCAGTTTGTCAGGGGTCCATTCATTATTTAGATTGAGCTGCTTTAACTTGTTCTCGCTGACTTCAGACAGGAACACTGCAAACCGCTTGGAATAGAGAGGGTCATACTGGTCTATCATATGGAGCATAAAAGCAAAGTCGTTTTTCACATCCGGAATGTCGTCGATTCCAGTCTCCTGCCGGACATACTCAAAAGAGTATTCCCTCAGAGACCGGTAGAACAGCCAGTATAAGGTATAAAGGCACGTAAGGCCGTAGATGCTTACAAAGCACAGGTAGCAAAAGGAGAGCTTGGAGAACAAATGAGCCATGGTGTGATTGCAAGAAAAGTTCTTATAACCCGTCATGTCCTGGATGTCCACGTTACAGTCCACTGTGAACTGGACTTTGGAAACCAGAGCACTGTTGTAGGCGATGATGATTAGGAACTTGATAACCTTAAGCACAGTCTGTCGCACGTACATGGCATACAGGATGTCACCTTCTTCCACGTGCAGCCTGAACTTCTTCACCTTCTCAAATAAGGCCTTGGCCTGCTCGCCTTCCTTCTTGTCCAGAGCCCCCGCAGTCGATTTGTCAACCACGAACTTTTCAGGAATTGACTTGAGAGACTGGGACTTGACCAGGCTGCCTTCGGGGCCAGACTGGATGGTGTTGGACCTGTTCATATTGTTCTTTCTATTGTCTTTCTCTTCGGAGTCCTCGCCAGACACTTCGGAGAGAGCCCGTGTGGTCCACGGGGAGTCAAAGCACTTCCCCAGGATGGAGATGAAATGCTCGATTTTGGAACTGGATCCAGGGAACTTGAACCAGAAGTTGCTACAGAGCATGAAGACCAGGGTGTGGATGAGCACGAGGTACGGGAAGTACTTGGCATACCAGTGGAGGGCTCGCTCGTAGCACATCTGGTTGATGAAGCTGTACTGCTGAAGGTCCAGGTCTGTCTTCAGTCCCTTCATCTCCACGGTCGCCGGGTTGGTCGGAGAGGGTTTAGGTGGGGGCAGGGGTGTGGTGCTGATAACCGCCTGGGAGACATTGGAGAGCGAAGAGTGGTTCTGGGCAGGCTGCACTCTTTTCGGGAGGCAGATGATCTTGTCTTGCATGACCTGAAACACAGAAATAATAGTTTCAAATTATATTACCCAAAGAGCTTCTGTAATGTCATTAGTGCCAAGAAAGTAGCAATAACATCCAATAAACGTCCATTTCCCCTGCCTAGGGAACATAACATTCGACTCCAGTACCAAGACCTTATTCTGCGCTCGTGTCACGGGGAAACGAGATATGGAGGATTGACACAAAGCAGCAGCATCGTCAGGACACGGAGCATGTCATAGCATCGTGAGTATTTAGGGAACGTTCAATATTTCTAATCTCTCTATTTCTCCGCCTCAGTGAGGATCAGTACATGCCCTTATGGGAGGCTGCTGGCTCTGGCAAAATTACCTGTCTTCTGAGAGACGCGTTAATGTCGGAAAGAAGAAATGTGGATGTAGTTCCTGGTCCTCCTGTTTACCCCTCTCCTCCACCCACGTTGCACACCACAGGCATGATTAACATAACCAGCTCTGATGTAATGGAGCTCCCACGGAAGCATTCCCGAGTTCTTTAGAAAACAGAGCAAATCAGTTTGTATCTCTAGAAGCCCTGTGTTTGGCGATTCCGTAAGAGCAAGGGCCTCGTCGTGACAGCCAAGGTCTTTGCACTGATCACAGAGGTAGAAACTGAACACATTACAAGTGGCCCTGCAGCACAGTGTGTGACTACAAGCAGGGGATGGGGCACAGGGAGCCCACCAGACAGACCCTCAACGCTGAAAACCAAGCCTTGGTGAAGCCCATGCTGCCCAGATGTATACATGCAGAGAGACGCGGGGCCACCGCCAGTCCCGTCTGGTGCTATCAGTGTGGGCGTGAGGACCACCTCTTCCACCTCTTCTACGGATGGTGGTGATGATGGTGACCGTAATGGCTACAGCAGGACACGTATGATGTGCCCAACACGCATCTGCCCTTGTGCTAAAATCAGTATTTATTCCGAATTGTCACCTTTAAATTTTATTTTATTAGACAGGATACTCTGTCAGCCAGGCCGGCTTCAAACACCCCATGTTGACAAGAATGACCCTGAACTCTTGTTCTTCTCAACTCTACCCAAAAAGGGCTGGGATAAATAGCGTGTGTCGCTGTGCCTGGTTTATCATCTCCTTAATCTGACTTCCATTTTATATGGGAATTTATAGGGTTCTAGAGACCAAGGCATTAAATCAAGTGACTAAACTGATGTCATATAGCCCAAGGCATAGAGCCCTCTTCTTATTTTATGTAAGTGGTACATCTGAAAGAGTCTTCATTGCTTTTCTTCTTTTTTAAACATCTGTTTAAAGCTATACTTCAAAATTGTGAATTGTGTGAGTGAGTGTGTGTGTGTGTGTGTGTGTGTGTGTCTGTCTGTCTGTCTGTCTGTGTATGCGTGTATGCCACATATGTATATATGCCACAGAGGCCAGGAGAAGGAGGCATCACATCCGTAGAGCCTGAGTTACTATCGGTGACGAGCAGCTCAATATGGGAGCTGGGAGAGAACTCTGGGTCCTCTGGAAGAGCAACAAGTGTCATCTATTCAGCAACTTCCTTTAAACTAAAAACTTAATTAACTTTTTCCCAGTGAACTTTAAACATTTTCACGCCACGTTGCCTGCTCTGATGCCTACCCCCCCTCCCCGGCTGAAAAACCTTCTTTTTTCTAACAAACGCTGACCCCAATTTAAAGTCTTCTGTGTGTGGTAGCTGGAGCATGGTGCTGAACAGCAGAGTACGTTTGTGAGTTTTACAATTCTGTGTGGAAGGTAATTTCCCCTCCACAGTTGAAAACACAATTCCAATTTCTCCTGTTTATTTGCTGGCAAGATGCCTGCTGCCAATTAACTGAATTGTTTAGTGAGCAATTCACACCCCCCCCCCATCCACCCAGTAGCTGTTAAGATTTTACTGTGAATTCTGGACTTTCTTGTGTCTTAATTTTGGACACATGCATATTATCCCTGCTCCAAACTTGGCTCAAAGGGCTTTTAAGGAAAAAAAAAATCTTCCAAAACTACACCACACGGCTCCATTTTCTTCTTCCTAGGGGCACGTGCTCCTGTTTTTTAGTCCCTCCTCCCCTGTAAGGCTGCACTCTTTGGTCCTCCCTCTCCCTTTCGAGAGCTGGGTGAACACGGAACTCACTTCTAATGAACCGCTTATTTGGGCATCCGGATGCAGGGCACATGCTTTATTGTTTTCTTTCTTATAACTGAGTTTTACTTTATGTGTAGGGGTGTTTTGCCTGCCTGCATATTGGTGCACTATGTTTGTGTCTGGTGTCTAAGGAAGCCAGAAGGTAGCACTAGATTGCCTGGAACAGACAGTTGTGAGCTGCCATGTGGGTGCCGGGAATTGAACCCCGGTCCTTTGGATGTGCTCTCATAACTACTGAGCCACATCACCAGCATTCAGCTAATGTTTTTAAAAAGATATTTTTATTTATTTTATGTATATGAGTACACTGTAGCTGTCTTCAGACACACCAGAATAGGGCATCGGATCCCATTACAGATGGTTGTGAGCCACCATGTGGTTGCTGGGAACTATACTCAAGACCTCTGGAAGAGCAGTCAGTGCTCTTAACCGCTGAGCCATCTCTCCAGCCCCAGACATGTTAAAGTTCACTTTTGTGGATGTAGGTTTGGGGGCTGTGGGTTAAAGGCAGCCTGCACACCATCTTACCTCCCATTCCCCACCAACTTTCTATTTTCAGGATTTCTACATCTTCTCTATCCACTCCCATCACAGCTACAGCATTCGTTTCTGTTGCCTTTATTAACACTGTCTCTTTGGCCATTCTGAATAGAATCATTTAAAACCCATGGTCCATTGTTTCAGAACACAATCTAACCTTGACGAAATCAGTGTTCTGTTAATTTTAATGTTAGCTTTCCTTAAAAAATTTCCCCCATGAGCCAAGGAGTCACTACTATTCGGTGCAAGCTGACCTCAAACTCATGACAATCCTCCTACCTTGACGATCTAGGATTATGCATGTGTCCAACCTAGTTTAATCTCAGCGTTTTTGTTTTTGCAGTTTTCTTCACCCATTCCAGGCAAAAGTGCATTTGCATTGGGAGGTGGGTTCCCATTGTTTGACTGTGCTCTTGTGATTTCTGTATCCATCTGACCTTGGGGCCATCCCCAGGCCTTCTCACAGAGCGTGGGTGGTTCGCTGTGGTGTTGTCAGCTGCCAGACCCAGGCTGGAGACAGAGAGCAGGCTGATTGGAACCTTAGAGTGGTCCCTCAGGCACTGGCTTTAGATCTGGTCAGTTCCCGTTCTTTCCAGATCCTTCTGGGAATAGGTGCTTTGGCTTCAAAGAGTGACCAGACTCGGGGCTCTTATCTCTCTTGGAGCCTTTCTAGTTCCCTTTCCTGGCAGGAGCCAAGGTCCTGTCTGGTGTGTTCAGTTTTGGAAGAAAGCCTGGTGGTTGATTTAGCCCACTCAGTGTTCTGATCCTGCTCCAAGGACACGCTTGTCTGGGTTTGCAGCCCACCTGCGGGCTTCGCCATCTTATTCATCATGACTCTGCCCATAAATGGGGTGTTTTGAAGTCCAGCATTTTACAAGGTTTTCTACAACCATGTGTGTATATTACTTACAAAGTTAGACAAGATATAGCATTCACTCTCAACTCCTATGTATTCTTTAGTCTGTGGCTTATAGCTTGAAAAGACAGGGCTTTACGTTGGCTACAATGTTGCTGCTCATATTGGCTAAGGTAGAGTATCTTTGTTTCATCCTTCCTTTTTTCAAGACAAAGTTTCTCCGTATAATAGCTCTGGCTGTCTTAGAACTCCCTCTGTAGACCAAGCTGGCCTCAAACTCAGCGATCTTTCTACTTTTGCCTCTCAAGTTCTGTGCTGCAATTAATTACCTTAAGGTAGATTTTTTGAAAAGAATATATTTTAAAAAATTTATTCTTTGGTAATTTCATACATATATACAATGTATCTTAATCACGTGCAACACAATCTTCTCTCTCTCCCCCCCCACAACCCAAATTCTCCACCTCCACTATTATGTCTCTTTTTATTTTAAATAACACTCTGTGTTCCATTAGTGATGCCTGAATGCAGTGTGGATTACCTGCTGGAGTATTACAACCGACTGTTGAGCACATCCCCGAAGAAAATGCTCTCCCCTCCTTAAGTAGACACCAACTAGCAACAACTTCTCATGGAGGGGTGGGTCTGCATAAGCCCACCTGCCTTTCACACTGGAGCGCTTCCTCAGGCAGCTGCTATTGGTTTATGAAAGCCACGGCCATGCCGTGGTCCACAGACAGCATCTCCAGCCCCCCCCCCCCCATCCTCCGGCTGTTCTTTCCGCCACTTCTTATTTTGTAATCTACAAGGCCCCCATTTAGGACTGATCATTCAGTCACTTACCCTCAGCACTCGGGCAAGTGATGAGTCTCAAGTTATGAAACAAGTTACTGACTTGCCATTGAGTAGGTATTTCTTTTGAGAAAGGGTCTTCTTGTGTCACCGATACACGGCCTGGATTTGCTAAGTAGCTGACTGTGACCTTGAACTCATGATCCTCCTGTCTCTACCTTCCAAGTGCTGAGGCATGTGCCACCATGCTTGGTTTGGTCAAAGCTAGGGACTGAACCTAGGGCTCTGTGCTTGCTAGGTAAGGATTCTACCAACCAAGGTACAATTTCAGTGTAGCTATGGCAGACTTGATCCAAACTGGTAGAAACAGACCAATAAAAAAAGCAGGCAAAGTATACGGAGGATACTCAGCCTTTTACGGGAAGAGGTGACTTGGCAGTGCAAGTTTAATTTGGGCACGAGCCAAGCAAGCAACACAGATTCATTATAATGTTAATGTCTTGAAAAACCTTGATATTATACATTCATGTTTTAACTGTCGTTCATCCTTCACTTGCTTCTCAGAGATACATTAGCTCGTACGACATGCTATATTCCCCAAAGCACTGATAACCAGAGGCACCCTAAATTAAATAGGGCAAATCAAGTTATTTCTGCTGTCATATGATGCAGGGAGAACCATTTCCCTGAGGACGGGCCTTGATCATCTAAATCCTACCAAGTATCTGCTATATGATACAGTGTAGAGAAAGCAAAGAGGCTGGAGAGTTGGTTGCTCTGCAGTATTGCTAGAGATGTAAAAGACCATATGACATTGGTAGGAATACAAATGAGGCAGCGTGTCCTCCGGCGGTGCCGTAGGAAGCACAGTAAGATCCTGGGCATGGAGGAGGCAAGGGAGGCTCCCGGAGGAGGTACGACTGTATTGATAGGGTCTTCAAGCCTCTAGCCTTGGATAGGGCTTTGGGGAACGGATGGTGGGAACCTACACAGTAGGTTCCGGAGACAGGAACAAAAGGTGGCACTGGGTGAGAGTGGAAACCTCCAGGGAGACAGATTGCCTTTACTCACTCTTCCTGGGCAGATGGATAAACCAGGGGGAACGTAACTCTCAAGCCTCTGAGGTATTGAGTTCAGTCTCCCTGAAGCCAGACCCCAGAGGACAATGAACCATGATCATCAGGCTCCTGTTTTGTTTTTGTGGTGGAAGAATTAATTCAGAAAGTGTTGATGTTGTTTCAAGGTTACATGAAATGTTTTAAGTATCATAAAACCTTTCAGGGAATGAGAAGAAACTAAAAAGTCAGGGCTGATAGTGCTGAAACAATGAACACGTTGGGGTCTTGCAAATGTCTTATTCATGAGTCTGCCATCCTCCAAGTCCAGCTCTGTGTATCTGGGGACAATTACTCCAGAGCACAAAAATAGACATCCGTGAGAACCGCACGCTGCATCACCAGTCACCAGGACAAACAAGGTCTTTGTCTCCAGGGGAAATGGGAAAGCAAAACTGTGTGGTGCCGTCGCTTCCTGCCTGTGTGCACATGTATCCCCTCTGCTACTTAAATGGCTTGATTTATTTTTCTTTAGAGAAGTTTCAGATTGACAACAGAATAGAGAGGAGGGTACAGAGATATCCCATAAGCCTCTCCTTCATAGGCAATATCCCATAAGCCTCTCCTTCATAGGTACCCAAGACTCCTTTACCAGCACCCCTAATGGTGATACATTGTAACAATGTACAAGATGACATATACTGACATACCCAAATATATCACATATATGACATTTACCCAAAGTCCACAGTCACCTTAGAGATCTCACTTCGGTTTTAGAATCTGCTGGTCTGGCCAAACTGTAGGACATATTCATCATGATGGTATCCTGCAGAGCTGTCTCACTGCCCTAAAAACCTGTTGTGTTTTAGCCTCTTCATTCTGGCCTCAACCTCTGTCACAGTTTGAATACTTAGCCCAGGGAATGGCACTATTGGGAGGTGTGGCCCTGTTGGAGTAGGTGTATCACTGTGGGTATGGGTTTTAAGACCCTCATCGTAGCTGCCTGGAAGTCAGTCTTCCACTAGCAGCCTTCAGAAGAAGATGAAGAGTTCTCAGCCCTGCCTGCACCATACTTGCATGGATGCTGCTAAGCTCCCACTTTGATGATAATGGACTGAACCTCTGAACCTGAAAGCCAGCCCCAACTAAATGTTGTTTTTTATAAGACTTGCCTTGGTCATGGAGTCTGTTCACAGCAGTAAAACCCTAACTAAAACAACCTAACTCAGTACCATGTTTTTCAGGTATCTCTTGTGTGTTTTTGCAGCTTGCTCAGTTTCTTTCTGACTGTACTGCATAATAACCAATTGCCTAGATTCCCTCTTAATGATGGTGTTTAAAACTTAAGAATTGTCAGAAAACAGCACAAACATATATGG